>NC_046662.1:64588788-64712844 GCF_010883055.1 Belonocnema kinseyi | reverse complement strand
CTTATCTAAAATTATGATAGGAAATTCATTATAGGCCTATAATGATTTTTCTATGATTAATTTCTTATCATTTTTTCGCTATTCTTCCCCAAATAATTATAGAAAATCATTTTAAGAAAATCAGTATTGAAATAATTAATGTTAAAGTATTTGAATGAAGTGATTCAAAGAAAGAGAAATTAGAATAGAATGATTGATTTATTTATTTAATTAAGATAGGATTACAAATTATTTCAAGGAATTTCTACTGATTTCAACCATTTTAAGGGCTATCTGGAGATGATTTCAAAGAATTTTATAGAATTTCCAATGATCTTAAGGGAATTTCTAAAGAACTTTGGAAAATACATTCAATTTCAAAGGATTCCTAGCGATTACTGAAGTTTTTTTCTGAAATTTCAAACCACTAATTTCTTTGTGAAATTATAAAGGGATCCTCCAAAAATAATGTTCGACTCTAAACCAAGTAGTGGAATTTTCTATAAAAAAAATGAATTTTTAACAAAAAAAGTAATAGTTGATTTTTTAACCCAGAAAAAATGTCACTTTAAATCAAATTTACTTATTTTTAAATGTATACATATTTAATCTTTTTTTTCTATATTTTCCATTAAACAGTTTGAACAGTGGATGTGATATTCGTCCGGATTTGATTGAGGAGAATTAATTTTTAATTTAAAAAAAAAATTGTATACAAAACAGTTTAATTTGGCAACAAATAGTTAATTTGTATATCAATCTATTGAATTAAAAAAATTAATTTGGAAGCAAAGAAAAACGAATTTCCAACTAAAATTGTTTATCTTCAACCAAGAAAATGAACATTTAAGAAAGTAGTTTAACTTTCAACCTAAAAGTTAAATTTTCAACTTCGAAAGATGAATTTTCAACCAAGATGATTAATTTTGTACCGAATAGTTAAATTTTATACCAAATTATTGAATTTTTAAGTCAAAAAAAGGCAAATTTTGTGTAAAGCAGTTTAATTTTCAACTCGAATATGAATTATCAAATTTTGAATAAAAAAAAGAAGATGAGTTTTCTATAAAACAGTTTAATTTTCAGCCTGAGAGTATGAGTTATAAACAAAAAAGGTAATTTACATTTCATCGGTTTTATTTTATACAATTTCAATTTGCAGTTAAAAATTCATTTAAAACCTTTTAACTTTTTGGTTAGAAAGTCCCTTTCTAACCAAAAAAGACCTGTTTTTAACGAAATACATCAATTTTCAACCAGATATTTTTATTTTCTAGCTGAAAATACTACTTTTCTTTAAAATAGTTGAATTCTCAATCCGAAAATGTGAATTTTCAATAAAAAAAGTTCATTTTTAACCGAAACTAATTAAGTTTTAACCTGAAAGTTGCATTTTTAATAGACAAAGATGAAATTTCGATAGAGAGACTAATTTTCAAACCAAAAAGATGAATGTATAAGAAAATAGTTGAATTTCCAATTAAAAAAAAATGGTTAGTCATGAAAGAAAGAAAATTTAAGTGAAAAGAATGAAATTTCAAGTCAAAAAGATGAATTTTCACATAAGCAGTTGAATTTTTCATCAGAAAGTATAACAGAAAATAGTGAATTTTCAAACTAAAATATTAGGATTTTTTTATTGGGTTACATTAATTCAGTTTCCATTTAAGTTGGAAAATGAGAAAAAGGGAAAACACTGTGAAACCAGTGACAAATAAATAGGAATTTTGATAGACCTAATAATAACATTTTAAAAATTGAATTTCGTTTCTAATTATTATTTTTAAAGCTTCCAATCAGAAATAATATAATTTTCAACGTTTTTAGAATGAATAAACTTTAAAGTTTTATAATATTTAAAATTGTTCAATTTATACCGATGAAAATGACAGTGACTCATTTTTTAATAACAGAATATATTCAGTCACTTTGAATGTCATTTGATAGTACATTATATCATACCTCTTAATAATTTTGATCATCTTTAAAATATCTATAATTTTTATTGAAAATTATTGTTTTGAATGCGTAATTTGTTATTATTTTAGTTTTTGCGGCCTCGAAACTAAAGCTGTTGAGTTTCAAAAGTTTAAATTCGTAAATATTTCTTCTGAAATTCCTCAATTTTTAAACCATCAATCAGGAACGTTATTAATTTTCTAATGTTCAATTTTTTATGTAAGTTTTGTTACCCAGATAAAGCTAGTTTGAAATGAATCTGGTTTAAATTTAAATGAATTAAAATTTTATTTTCCTAATTCTTTTTTTAAATTCACTACATTTTTATGGGCATTACATTATCTTTCAAATCTTTTGAAATCTATCGAAAAAATTGCTAAATTTTTTAGAAAATTTTCTCGAGATTTGAGCGGTATTTTTTGAGAGAACTTTAATGAATAAATTTAATTTAATTTTACTGAAAGCGTTTTAAGTGATTTCTACTTGTTCTAATGGATTATTACGATTTACAAAGATTTCAATGGATTTTAAGAAATTTCGACGAATTTCTAGAGAATATTAGGGATTCAAATCAATTTTAATTTTAAAATTTCAATGGATTTCAAAGAATTGTGTAGGGTTTTTAAATGTTTCTATTAATTTAAAAGAGTTTCACCAGATTTAAGGGATTTTATAATAGGTTGGCCGCTGGACCGGGAAACCTTGGAAAACCGGGAATTTTATGAGACCGGGGAAAACCGGGAAATGACAATGAATTTATTTTGTGACCGGGAATGTCATAAAATTTTTAGAATAAAAATGTTATTCAACTTTGATTTCAACCGGTTTTTAAATAATTTGTTAAATTTTGATTTTTTTAAATTATTATATAATTTAGTTTAGAATGCTTAATTCGAAAATATTTTACTTAACAAATTTTCCATTTTAGATTTTTAATTTTCAAGCATATATTTTAATTTAAAGAATTTTAAAATGCAGTTTTAAAGGCTTAAAAAATCAGAAATGTTTAAAATCGAAAATTTTTGTAATAAAAAACAGGGTGGCCTCCGGACCGGTATACCGGGAATTTTACGAATTTTCAGAAGAAAAATCTGCCCAAGTTCGATTTTAACAGTTTTTAAAATAATTAAAGTGCAGTCTTAAAGATTTAAACAAATCAAAATTAAAAGCATTTGAAGTGGACAATTTTTGATAAAAAACAGTTTTATTTTATCAACTGTAAATATAAATAAATAAATTGTTTTTAAAATGTATCTGTGCTCTAAGTATAGAAATCTGAACAATAATTGCTTTGACCAAACAATTCTAGATCCGTTCAATAAATAAATTTATTAATATATTATTTTTATTAATTTTTTTAGCCATTAAAAAATGTAAACGTGCGTTTTACTATTTTCAACTTAAAAATAAATCCATAATAATATAGACATAATTAAAGGTTTTTATTAAATTAAAAAAATTTGTGAGGCTAAATTATTCAATTTTTATCCAATTTATTTAGAAATTTCTTAATGTAGAAAAAGAATAAATATATAATATTCAGCAATATTTTACTGTTCATTTAAGCCGAGTAAATTGAAACCAAATATTTAAAAGAATACAATTTGATACTTAATTGTTTGGCATAGAAAGATTTGAATCTTTAGATTTTCGAGTAACTTTTAAACTTTTAGTGTTACAATTTTAATTGTTCTATTTAAAAAGTGTTTAATTTATAAGTGAAATTGTTAACTGTTAACGCACAAATAACAATTGAACACTTATGTTTTTCAGAAAATCCTGTAAATTAAAAAGAATCCTTAAAATCTTCCATAATTTTTCAAATTAAAAATTCATTTTCAATTTTCCTAAAAATCTTATGAATTGTTTGTATTCTTTTGAAGTCTTTCACAATTCTGGAAAAAATGCTACATTTTTGTTTAAAATCTCCAACAATCTACATTTTATTTTAAATTCGGCTGTAAGTATTTGAAATTATTTAAAGTTCTATATTTAATTTGAATCTTTCTTAAACCTCTAAATATCTCTTAAAATTACTCTAATATTTTTACAAATAATAAGTGTTCTATTGTTATTTATGAATTTAAATTAATTTTTTTTTAATTTTCAGGATTTTCTAAAAGTTAGAGAAAAAATTCAATTCATTTTGAAATCTATTTAAAACTTCCGAAAAAAAATTCAAAAATTATTTTGAATTTGGAAAAATTTAGAACCACTTCTAGATTTCTTAAGATTTTGAAATAAATTTTTAAAGCTATCAAAGCATGCCTAGACTATATAAAATTAAAATAATTTAAGAACTGTTAAGTTAAAAAAATTATTTTTCAATTTTTAACGTGTCTAGCTTAAAATAACTTAAAATAATATAATTTTGAACATTTTTAAAGTTCATTGCTTGATTCTTTAATTTAGACTGTTGAAAATGTTAACGTGGATTTATATTTTTGGAACTTAATCTGAATCTTCAAACTCTATAATTGATCAAAGTTCTGAATTTTGTAGTTTATTTGCATTTCGTTTAACATTATTTAATTGAAAAGTGTTACTACCTTCCATTTGGTACATGTACATTTTTGAGCATTTGAATACACAATTTTTGAATTGAAAAACTTTTAAACTTCAATTTTTAAAGTTTGTAATTCAAGGGTTCTACGTTGAATGCTTTAATTTGTTGTTTATTGTTTATTACTTTATATGGAAAAATATTTAGAATATAGATTGATTTTTAAAATTTCATTGGCCGTGAAAAATGCTTGCGAACCGGGAAATAACCGGGAATTTTTTTTCGATTAAAACGACCACCCAAATGTAGCAAGGGATTTTAATGAAATTTGAAGTGATTTTAAGAAGGGTAGATTAAAAGTACTTTAAAAGAGTAGCCACTAACCCGGGAGATTCGGGAGAACTTGGAAAAAGTCGGGAGAAAACCGGCAGAGAAATATTAAATCGGGAGATTTCTCTTAATTTATCATTCGCGCGTTTTGTAATTTTTGAAAGTTTCCTATTAGAAAGCATATCGATTTCAAATTGTTTAGAATAATTAAACTTTTATGGTTCTGAAATTTTGAACGGGAAAAATGACAGTAATTCTTTTGGCAGAAATCTAATTTTTTATTTCAAAAATCTATCCAGTCGTTTAATCTCTGAGATTTAATCTTTGAGGTCTTGAAACTAAATGTTTTCTTGAATTAATTTTTAGATTAATTCTTGAAGGATTTGAATTTAAAATTTCACAATATTGTCATTTCAAATTTTAATAATTATTCAAAATTTCACAACCATTCTGATATTAAATAATTCAATATTTCATATTAAATACCTTGATAGTTTTGAATTTATTAATTGTATGTGTAAATACAAAGCAATGTTTAGTTGAAGATTTAAGCAAATAAATAATTTCAAATTGAAAAATATTTGAATGGAAAGTTTCAAGAACGGATAATAATTCTAAAAGATGATTTGAAATTAAGAATGGAGTTTAAAATAAGAAAAGACAAAAAATTACGCTATCTGAAATTGATACGTAAATAAATTCATAATTTCGGTAACTTTAAACAGTTACAATTGAAGAGTTCAGAATTTACATGTAAGTGCTGAATTTTTCCCTTTTATAGGTTATAATTTTGCAATGAAAATTGAATTTGTTAAATTTCGGAATGTATAATTAGCGATTTAAGAATGGTACATTTTTAAGCGATTTAAATTTACTTTAAATGAAATTTTAATGGGTTTGAATATAAAAAAGTTTTAATGTCATAATTGTTTGCAATTAAATTTTTTTCAGTTCTAAATGAAGTTCGCATTCGCTGAAGTTTAAATGTTCCAGAGGAGACATTTTTCATTTTTAATGTTTCCCATTTAAAATTAATGTTTATTCAAAAAATTTTTTTGAAATAATTCAATTGATTTTTTGATTTAAGAAAAATGGGCCTAATCAGCTTTAATTTTAATTTATAATTTTTTTATGTAATAACAATTTAAAAATCTAGAATACTCAAAAACGATTCAGTAATTTGATTTTCAATAATAAATTTTTGAAACTCAATCGGTTTGAATCTAAAATTATTCAAATTTCAATTTTTAATTTACAAAATTGGAATCTTAAACTATTCATTTTTTAACATTTTTTTAACATTTTCATATTGTCCTGCTTTCGAAATTTTAAATCATTATATTTCGTAATTCTTTAATTCAAACAAAAATTCTTTAATTGCTAGTGCTTCGACTTAGAAAGCAGATAAAATGTAAAAAAGTAATTTGTAAAAATATTTTTTTGTTTCAAGTACATTCAAAACAAGCCAGGAAATTTCATAGACTATGCTAAAGGTACGATAGTGGGAAAACATGAAGGTGTCCATCATTGGACTTTAGGGCAAAGATGTAGACTTAGTGGGAATTCTGCTCCTTTAATGATATTCTACAAGAATCTTGAGACGAACGATATTTTTGTGGTAAGGCGAAATATATTAATTTTTAATCAATCTCCATAATTTCCATAATTTCAGGGATTACAGTCTGCCCCCTTTTTTCCCATATCCTTTTTCCCCCCTTTAAATTTGAAAGAAAAACCTAAAACCGTGAATTTTTACCCAATTTTCCTCCTTTTTTACAAGGTTCCGATTAACTTTTTAAGAATCATAAAACGAAATTGAAGATATTGCGAAGCCAGGCGCTTTGAAAGAGATTCTTTTTTATGAAAACAATTTCATTAATTTCTTTAAATAAATAAATTGTAGGTATTAATATTAAATTCAAATTGAAGTTCTTCAAATTCCTACTATTTCAAGTAAAAATATTGAATTTTCAACAATTTAGATGTATTTTTAACCAAATTGTTGAATTTTCAACCAAAAAATATAAATTCATGGCGGAAATTGTGATAGTTTTAACAAAAAATATTTTTATTTGAAATAAAAAAGCAGTTTATTTCATAAAAAAGGCGACTTTCAAACAAACAAAAAAAGATTTTTTGACCAAATTGTTGAATTTTTAAGACAAAAAAAATTTGATACAAAAACAGTTAATTTTGAAATAAAATTAATTTTTAAACTCAAACGAATTCTCAAATTAGTTGGCATATTTCCTACAAAATAGTTAATATTTTAAATAAAGAAGATTTTAATTTTTAATTAAAACCATTTGAACTCAAGAAACTTCTTCTAAAAGAGAATTGTTTTTTAAAAACAAAGACAAAATAATTTCAACAAAAAAGTTCGTTTTTAACTAAATATATGAATTTTCTAACCAAAAATTGGAGTTTTTAATTAAGATGATGAATCTTCTACGAATTAAAAAATATATTTTTAACAAAGTAGTTCAATTTTTAACCAAAAAGGTGACTTTTTAATGAAAAATATAATATTTGATATTTTAGCTAAAAGAGATTTTAATTTTAAATCAAAAACAGTTGAATTAATCCAAAAACGATTAATTTTGAATACAAAAATTCAATCCCCAACCAAAAAAAAATTAATTTTCAACTAAACAATTGCATTTTTTACAAAAAAATATGAAACACAATTTGAACTCAAGAAACTTCTTCTAAAAGAGAATTGTTGTTTAAAAACAAAGACAAAAGAATTTCATCAAAAAATTTCGTTTTTAACTAAACCAAAAAACTGGAGTTTTCAATTACCATGATGAATCTTCTACGAAACAAAAAATATATTTTCAACAAAGTAGTTCAATTTTTAGCCGAGTAGTTGAATTTTTAACCAAAAAGGTGACTTTTTAATGAAAAATATAATATTTGATATTTCAGCTAAAGAGATTTTAATTTAAAATTAAAAACAGTTGAATTAATCCAAAAACGATGAATTTTGAATACAACAATTCAATCCCTAACCAAAAAAGATTAATTTTGAACTAAAAAATTGCATTTTTAACAAAAAAAAATATGATATTCCAACCAAATTATTGAACTTTTAAGGCAAAGGACAAATTTTCAATCAATCAGTTGATTTTTCTACGAAAATGGTTAAATTTTTAACCCATAAAGACGAATTTTCAGTAAACTAGTTACATTTTCAACCAAAGTTTAATTCGTAAAAAACAAGAGTTTTAAAAAACGGCAGATGTTTCAACCGGACTGTTGATTTACAACCTGAAAATATGAATTTTGAACAAAAAGGTTAGTTTTCAACCCAAAGTACCGAAATTTCAACACACTAGGTACATTTTTTGCAAAAATAGTTGAATTTTCAATGAGTTTAATCATTGATATTTCAAGCAAAAAAGATTTTAACTCTTAATTAAAACTTTGAATTCATCCAAAGAAATTTCTACTAAAAGAGACGGTTTATCAATCAAAAATGAAGAATTTTCAAGAAATAATTGAATTTTGAAAAATAAAAGATATCTCAGTAAAGAGAAAAAAAATGCAACCGAATTGTTACAGTTTCTTAACGATTTTCATAACAGAAAATGTAATAGTTGATAGTTCAGCAAAAAAAAATTAATTTTAAATTAAAAACAGGTCATGTTTCAACAACAAAATTATTTTAAAATTAAAAACAGTTGAAGTCATCCAAAAACGACGAATTTTCAATAAAATAGTTGATTCCTCAACCAAAACAGATTAATTTTCAACTAAACAGTTGCATGATTAATGTTTTGTTATATTATAAACATTATATATCTAACGAAGAGATGAATTTCAAAACGAAAAAGACGATTTTTCAACGAAATAATTAAATTTTCACACAAAAATGATTTTTTATTCAAAAAAGAAAGAAAATTTCAACAAAATTCTTGAATTTTCAAAGCAAAGGGGTCAATTTTCAACAAAAGTGTTGAATCTTGAACTCGGAATTTTGAATTTGAAAGAAGAAAGTTAATTTTTTAAAAATAGGATATACAAAGTTTTTAATAATAAATGAAATCCCATTCAATTCTCCTTTTTCGGTCAAAAAAAAATTAACAATCTTTTCAAGATTTGAATATTTTAGTTTTGTTATTTATTTTATTATTTTTTAATTACTGATTCTTGTTTTTCTGGGTCAGGTAGAGGGTTCTAAGCATCCAGCCTTATACACAGATTTAGTAACAACGTCCAAAGCTCATTGGATTAATCAAGAACCTGATAAATTAAAAGATAGTAAATCTATCTTCCGTTGTGATTTTCGATTCCAACATGGAAAACCACTGGTACCTTGTTCTATATTCAAGACGAAAAGTGATAAATTAATTGTTCGCCTTTCAAAGCCTCTGAGAGCTCTTACTTCAGGCCAGGTAATTTACATAAATTCTATTATTCTTTAGTGTTTTATATTCAGATCAGGCCTCATATTGATCACACATTCGACACTGAATCTTTTTTTGAATGATGAAATTATTTTTCTATTATTGCTAAAAGAATTACACTAAAGGCTCTATAAAAAACAGGGTGCCCGTTTTAATCAAAGAAAAAATGCCCTGTTTTTTCCCAGTTCGAAAACATTGTCTACGGTCAATTAAATTTAATAATTCGAACTCTAAAGCTAGCCGTTTTTTTCATTTTAATTAATGAAAAACGGACTGCAAATTAAAACACTCAAGATGGAACTCTTAAATTTTAAACTTCTAAAATTGAAGATTAAAAGTTTTTAAATTCAAAAACTTTGTATTCAAATGCTGAACAACTTACACTAATGTAATGGAAAGTACTAACACTTTTCAATTGAACAATTTTAAATTAAAAGCATTTAAACTGAAAAATTTAGAATTTACAACTTTTATAAATTGAAGAGTTCAAAGATTTAGATTCAGTTCCAAACATATGAATCCATGTTATAACTTTCAATGCTCTAAATTTCAAAATCAAACAAATTAAAAGTTTTTTAAATGACCGCGTTTTAACCAATTTTAAACTAGAAACATTAAAACTTAAAAAATTAAAATGTTTTAAACTAAACCATTTCTACATTAGAAGTTGTATTATTTTAATTTTAAATATTTTAGAGTTTAGATATCCTTAAAATGCTTTAAAATTTTATTTCTGTCTTGAAACATTTACACGTTGTTTCAAATTTTTTCAAATTATTATTAAAAGTTGTTCATAACTTCTCAATATCTTTTAAAATCATTCAAATTTCAAATAATTTTTTAAAATAAAAAATAATTTTCAATTTTCCTAGCAATCTTAAGATATTTTTTATTCTTTTGAAGCCTTTCACAATTCTTAAAAAGCTTATAAATTTTTTGTTCAAAATCTGTAAAAATCTACATTTTGTTTTAAATTAGGGCATGGCTATTTTCACCGGAATTTCGGTTTTAAAATTATTTACATTTTTTTTAAATGAAGGCTTTTGAATTGAACCAATTAAAATTTTAATGTTGAACTCTGGAAATTCTCAAATTTTGAACGGATTTAGAATCGTTTTATCAAATCAAGTATTGTTCACTTTTTGACACTTTAAGTACAGTTTCATTTTTACAATAATTTATTTATTTATATGTACAGTTGATCAAGTAAAAAGTTTCAATTTCAAATGATTTTAATTTTCAATTATTTAAGTCTTCCAACACTGCATTTTTAAATTCTTTAAATTAAAAATGTACGCTTAAAAATAAAATTCTATAATGGAAAATTTTGTTAAGTAAAATATTTTCAAATTACGCATTATGAACTGGATGATATCGCAATTAAAGAATTTTAAGACGTTATTTTTATTATTTGGAAAATACATCTGTTCATAACCAAACAGTTGAATTTTCGAACAGAAAGATTAATTTTCCACTAAAGAAAGACGAATTTTTAAATAAATTTTATAATTTTTGAACCAAATAGTTTGAAAAATGGATATCATGTTTGTTCAAATTTAATTTGATTAATTTTTAGTTTCTATTTTATCCGTTTCTAATTTTTTTAATCTAATAGTCGAATTTTTAAACGAAACAAGATAAATTTCTAACCAAAAATGCAGAAGTTAAACTTTCATTGAGAATTAATTATTATAAAAAAAATGATTTTCTATAAAACGGTTTAATTTTGTACCAAATATTTCAATTTTCAAGCCAAAAAGACAAATTTTTGACAAATGAATTCAATTTTCCATCCGAACATATAAATATTCAATATAAAAATTAACTTTTCAGAAAGTAGTTCAAATTCCAACGAAGGAATTGAATTTTTAACGAAAAATATAGTTGAAATTTCAACAAAAAATATCAATTCTAAATAAAAAACAGTTGTATTTATTTAAAAAAAACAGTTGGATTTGACCTAAAAAGACGAATTTAAACAAAAAACTTGAATCCTCATATAAAACAGAATAATTTTCAATAAAACTGTTTGCATTTTTAAAGAAAAAGATGACTTCTCAACACAGAAGATTAGTTTTCTACCAGGATGACGAATTTTCAACAAAATACATCAATTTTCTACCAAGTCGTTAAATTTTTTACCAAAAAGGTTGATTTTTCAACACAGAAGATTTGTTTTCTTAAAAAAAAGGATGAATTTTCAACAAATGACATTTCTTTTAAACTAAAATTGTAGTTTCATTTTCAACCAAGAAGATTAATTGTTATCAAATGTATAAGTTTTCAATTAAATTGTTCAATTATTCACCAAATTGTTAAATTTTAAATCCAAAAACCTGATTTTTCAACGCAGAAGAGTTATTTTATACAAAAAAGATAAATTATCAATAAATTACATATTTTTTAATCAGATATTTAAATTTTGAACCATGAAGATTAATTTTCGAATACCAAGACAAATTTTCAACGAAATACATGAGTTTTTAACCAAATAGTTAAATTTTCTAACAAGAAGATTTATTTAATACTAGGAAAATGAAGATAAACCAAATATATACATTTTCGACTAAATAGTATAATTTTATACCAAATTGTTGAAATTTTAACAAACAAAAAAAAAAGATTTTTCTTTTATTATAGAATATTTATTTTCTATACAAAAAGATGAATTCTCAAAAAATTACATACTTTTTAATCGAACAGTCGATTTCTTAACCAAGAAGATTTATCTGCCAAAAAAGTAAGAATTCTCAACAAATTATATACATTTTCAACTAAATACTTTAAAAAATGAATATGTTGGTTCAAATTTTATTTTGTTAATTTTTAGCTTATATATTTTTTCCAAAATTTATAACTTGATATTAAAATTTTTAAACTAAAAAATATCAGTTTTCAACCAACAATGGAGTAGTTAAAGTTTCATTTACGAGAACTAATTTCCAATTAACAAAAAAAGAAACGAATTTTTTACAAAGCAGCTTAATTTTGTACCAAAATAGTTAAATTTTGTACCAAATTGTAGAATTTTGAAGCCAAAAGCACGAATTTTCAACAAAACAATTGAATTTTCAACCCGTGAATATGAATCTTCAATAAAAAAAAGAAGTTCCTAGAAAGTAGTTCAACTTTCAACCTAAAGATTAAATTTTCAGCGAAAAAAAGATTTCAATTTAAAATAAAAAACAATTTTATTTAATCAACAAAAACAAATTTTTAAAAAAATATTAGAATCCTCAAATAAAACAGATTAATTTTCAACGAAACAGTGGCATTTTTATCCAAAAAATTGGATTTTCTACAAAAAAAGTTTAATTTTCAAACCAAATAGGTGAATTTTCAACGAAAAAGTTGATTTTCAACCGAACCAGATTAATTTTTAATCAGGCAGTCGCATTTTTAACAAAAGAAAGATCGAAATTTGGCTGAAAGATATTAATTTTCAAGTAAAAAAGAGGAACGTTCAACAAAATACTTGAATTTTCAAGCCATGAAGACAAGTTTTCAACAAAATAGTTGATTTTGGAACCAGGAAGTATGACTTAAACAAAATTATTTCATTTTCAACTAAATAATTAAATTTTGAACCTAATTTTTAAAAATTTGTAAAATACTAGGCCAGGAAACTAGAAAATTTGCTTAAAAAATCAAGTTATTTTTTAATTACAAAATTTTTAATTTGGATTACACAAACTGTGTTGAAATACGCAACATTTTCAGACCCCCTACTTCTAGAAAAAATAAAATGCAATTAAAGTTATTATTAAATTTGGTTAAAAGGGTTTTTTTTTATAAAACTAGAATTTAGCATAAAAAATCGTGTAATAATTTAGAAACAATTTATTTTAAACTTAATTCCAAAATTTGTTTATTTTCACATTACACATTCTTTGTATTCTTTATTTTTATTAATATATAAATTGAATGTTTGAAAAATTTTATGACACTATTTTTTCCAATTTTTTACACTATTTGCTCTACTTTTTTTATCTCGAAACTGAGTCTGAGGCTTGTTAGATATAATTAACCAGATGAATTCTCAAAAAATGGCATACTTTTTAGCTGAATAGTCGAATTCTTAACCGAGAAGTTTAATCTTTTAAAAAAGGACTAATTCTCAACAAATTACATATTTTTTCAATTAAATAGTTGAAAAAATGAATGTGATGTTAATCCAAATTTGATTTTGTTAATTTTTAGCTTATATTTTTTCTCTCTAAAATTTGTAATATAATATTCGCATGTTTAAACTAAAAAAGATCAGTTTTGAAAACGAATTTAAACAAAAAACAGTTTAATTTTGTATCAAATAGTTAATTTTTTTACCAAATTGTAGAATTTTGAAGCCAAAAATACGAATTTTCTTAAAAGCAGTTAAATTTTCAACCCGAGAATATGAATCTTCAATACAAAAAAGATTTCAATTCAAAGAAAAAACAATTGGATTTAACCAACAAAGACAACTTTTTAACAAATTACCAAACAAATTTTATTTTCTATAAATAAGTTTAATTTTCAACCTGAAAAAGTTAATTTTCAACAAAAAAGTTTATTTTCAACCGAACTAGATTAATTTTTAATCAGGCCGTCGCATTTTTAACCAAAAAAAAAGGATCGAATTTTTGCTGAAAGAGATTAATTTTCAAATAAAAAGCGGAACGTTCAACAAAATGGTTGAATTTCCAAACCATAAAGACTAAATAATAACATTTAAAATAAATATTGAAGTTTATTTTTATTACTGATAAAATACTAGGCCAGGAAACTAGAAATTTTGCTTAAAAAATCAAGTTAATTTTTAATTGCAAACTGTTATTTTCGGATAAAATTGTAAGTTTTAATTTTTCCCATCTACTTCTAAACAAAATAAAATGTAATTAAAGTTATTATTAAATTTGGTATTAAGTGTTTTTTATAAGACTAGAATTTAGCATAAAAAATATAAATAAAAAATCGTATAATAATTTAGAAAAAATTTATTTTAGATTTAATTCAAAAAATTGTTTATTTTCACATTACGCATGCCTTCTATTCTTTATTTTCATTATTATATAAAAATGGAATGCTTGGCAAATTTTATGACACTATTTTTTCAATTGTGGACACTGTTTAAACAGTTTTTCCTAATTTTTGAGACAATTTACACTATTTTTTCTAATTGTTGACACAATTAACACTATTTTTTTCCAATTTTTGACACAATTTACACCATTTTTTAAATCTCCCAAGTGATTTTGAGGCCTGTTAGATATTAAATAACCAGATTTGTATATTTTAACTCCACGAATATTTAAAAATTTTAGTACGCTGTTTTCTACTTAAATGACGAATGCCTAGGGAGTGCTAAAATTATACATCCTGGGCCTTCTTATTTCTCTTTGAAAAAAGAAGTAACTGAAGCAGAAAGCGATGGCGAACAGGAACAACGAATCGCATCATCTTCAACGTGATGTTTTTTAAATTATAATAAAAATACTGTTATACAGTAATGATTCTTAAATTGTATATATATTAGATGAAGAAATAAATTATTATTAAAAATTACCTTGCAGTCATTAACTGTAAATTTATACAGGGTGGCCAAAAAACTTAATTATCAAATTTCTCTGACCAATTTTTCATTTCCCCTGACCATTAATATTCAATGATCAGCAGCATTCTAATTTTGTAACATTGTTAATTTAGCATTTTTTATAAACAGATTACAGCGAAGTCAGATTAAAATAAAATATTTACTTATTTTAATCAAAAATGTGACTTTTCTACCATAAAAGATGAATTTTCAATCCAACAGGATGAATTAAAAAAAAAGTTGAATTTTCCTTCCAAAAAGATGACTTTTTATCAAAATACTTAAATTTTTAACTAAATAGTCGAATTTTCAAGAAAAAAGATTAAACTTGAACCAAAAATTGTTACGGTTATAACAAAAAGATGAAATTTTCAAGATATACGATTAAATAAATATAATGTTAGTATAAATGTAAATATAAATATAAATAAAAAGTAAATATAAATTTTCACCCAAATGGTCAAATTGTTCATTAAAAAAGATTAAACGCTTCAACTAAAAATCGTTCCATTTTTTTCAAACATTTTAATTTAAAACAAAAAATTTTTCTTGACATTTCAACAACAATAAACGAGGATTTTTTTTAAAACAGCTGAATTTTCAAACTTTAAAGATTAGTTCTTAAATTTTTTCTCAATCAAAAAAGGCGAATTTTCAACAAAATAACTCAAGAAGAAAAAACCCAATAAAAACCAAAATTATTTTTCAACAATATAGTTCAATTTTTAACCAAATATATAAACAATGGTGTAATAATAAAAATAATTTAAAAAATTTACTCTGTGATATGAACCTTCATCAAAAAAATTAATAAACAAGTTTTAACTTTGACCTAACCAGATGAATTTTCAATTAAAAAAGAAAAATTTTCAAGTAAAATGTTAAATTTAAAAACAGTAATTCTTACATTTTCAGTTTAAAAAAAATTCATTTTTATCAAAGAGATGAATTATTAAGAAAAAATTTAATTTTTAATCAAGAAAGATAAACTTTTAACCAAATAGTTGATTTTTCAACAACAAAATTGATTTTTAACCAAATAGTTGCATTTACCAAAAAATATTTGAAATTTAAAGCAAGAGATTAATTTTGAACAAAATAATTTCACTCTTGGTCAAATATTTTAATTTTCAGCTTACAAACATGAATTTTCAACCAATAAGGATAATTTGTTAGCAAAAGAAATTAATTTTTAACAACAAGAAAATAATTAATTTTCAACAAAATAGACCAATTTTTAGTTAGAAAAAAAATATATTTTCGAAACAAACAAAAAATTTAACAAGAAATTTACTTTTCAGTTAAAAAAGAAAAAAGTGTTAATTTTCAACAAAACGGATAAATTTTCTACAAAAAGAGGCAGTTTTAAACAAAAAATATTAATTTTCTAAAAAATACCAATTTTCAACTAGGAAAAGATTAATTTTCAGTCAAAAATGAAAGTTTCAAAATAGTTGGACTTTATACCGAATAGGTTAATTATTAACCAATGAGATCAATTTACAATCAAAGCAATTAATCCTCAACCGGAATAATTATTTAGTTGAAAAAATTAATTTTCTATTCAGAAAGACGATTTTTATCCAGAAAGCTGAAATTGCTACTAAAACATTTGAATTTTTAAACCAAAAAGAGAAATTAAAAAAGGATGGTTGAATTTTCCACCAAGAAAAATTTTATTTTAATTTCCGATACCAAAATATAAAATTTAAACATCAAATATGAATTTTTAACAAAAATAATTTTCTACCAAATTAGTATAATTTTAAACCCAAGATGTTCAACTGAATGAAAAAATTTGAAACTAAAAATGTAATCTTTAGGACGCAAATGCAAAAAAAACTTCAAACTCGCATATTCACAATTCTATCTTTTTTTCCATCGACCAATATTATTCAAGTGCCAAATTCTTAATTTTGTAACATTTTTAAGTTAGAATCTTTCATAAACGGAATAACACAATTTCAAATAAACATGGAAAATTTTCAAATTCACTGAAAGATCTTTTCCAGGTTTTCCAGACCAAGAAGTCAAGTTTTTCAAGATGTCTTTTCGTACATTAAATAATTAATAAATAACAATTTGTTATAGATGTATTGGCCAACAATTTTAAAAGAAAAAACTCTCCACTTCGCGGGCACATTCTCATCGCTCGCTGCGCGCGCGGCTCGCAAGTTTGAGTGCGCCCATGATTGTGAATTCTCTTTTATTAAAGCTCCTTCGGCTTTAACGAACACATTCTCATCACGTATCTCGTGCTTCGCACTCGAGTTTATCCCTGAAATTTTATATCATTACCATAGATGTATATTATTATAATTTGTAACTTGAATTGGTATTAAAACAGACGAAGTTTCATTGCCCCGTTAAAAAAAATGCGCATTCTTAAAAAAAATTTGTTATTAAACGTTTAATTGCAACTTTTGTCGTTTTTCCATAAACTGAATTTTTTCATTTCAAATGTTTTCTTTATGATTTAAACTTTACACATACGGTCTACTGAGCAGCCTTACCGTTTTTTAACTTCTGAATTATGTACATGTACGCACACACATATATTTCAAATACTGTGAAAATGTTGCATGAAAAAATGTTACTTTTGGATTTTCCATTATTTTGTATACTGTCAAAATTAGAATTTTTGATTCATCAAGAAAATTCAAAAGTTGTTATGATAATCTTCTAGGGCATTTAGAAATCAAACTTTATCTTCTCTTGCCATTTTTTCATATCGTCCGTTATTTGGCTTAAATTTTTTTGGAATTTTGTAAATAACTCTTTTGTAATTCTAATAATTAAAAAAAATGTCAACAATTTTCAAAACGCACTCACTTTTAGTATTTTTATCCAAAATGTCTGACTAACGAACTTGGCATTTAGCTTAGGACACTAAAACAGTGTACCAAAAGCCAATCTAATAGATTAATTTTTTCAAAATTTATCGTGCTCACAGACAGTCATAAAGACAGACACATTCGTAAAAACCTGTTTTTCGGATTCAGGGGGTCTCAAAACGTGGACATTTGACCAAAACTGTGGGGGGGGGGGGGGGAGGTCAAATTTTACACAAATCTAATACCTTCTCTGATGAGAATGTAGACATAAATAAAAAAAAATTCTTATTTTATTTGCTAACATAAGTCGTCTTTGAAATCCTTGACATTTTTATACAATCTTGAAATTTCTGAGAAATCTTTGAGAATATTTTCCAATTTTTTAAAAATATTTCATCTTTCAATTCTTCTTAAATGTTTTGAAACCTTTTTAAATCTTTTCGATCTTCGAAATGTTTTACAATCTTTAAAATCTGGTGTACTGTATCCTTTTTCAAATCTTTTGAAAGCTGTGTGAAATTTTTGTGAAATATTTTTAAACTGGTTTAAACACATTTTTTAAATGGTTGAAATCTGAGAAATCTTTTAAGATTCAAAATCCTTTTTGAATATTTTAAAATCTTTGAAATATTTTGATCCCTTTTGAAATCTTTGGTAATCTGAGGTACACTTGAAAGCAATTCGAAATTTTCAACTAATAAATTTTATAATTGTAAATTGAATATCACAAAAAAAATGTATATTCTAACATCCTAAATTAGCGGAGACGAAATTATAAACTTATAGCATTATTTACAATATTAGTCTGTTCATTGCAACCTATAAAATAATTGGTTGAGTCTACAAAAAATGCCTAGAAATCTTTTTTATTCTATAATGAGTAAAAGATAAATTATATCTTGATAAATAAAAAAAATTTTCAATACCAAAATTTCTTCTAAACGAGATTTTTCTTTTGCAATAGACTAAAAGATTTAAAATACTTTTCGCATTTCATTAAAATAAAACTGTTTTAAAAGGAAATAAAATATAATTCGAGGTTCCTGAAAAATTGAAGATTTTTAGGTTTTCAAAGTTAAAAAAATTCAAGGATTCCAGATTTTCAATGTCGCTGGACACCCTGATTTATATATTATATAAATCTACACATTGTTTTTAGATTTTAATTAAAATTATCTTAAAACCGGATTAAGAGAGAATTAATCAAAAAGAAATACTTATATGTCAGTTTATTTACATTGATTATAATAGTGATTCAGAAGTAAGACTAAACTTCAATCCCCTTTGGAATTTTGATTACTTCTCATATTTGTCTTTGATGTCCTTCCACAGTTTCTGTAATAAGAGAAAAAATTTCTGCGATAAAATTCCGACGAATCATAAAAAATTATCTTAAAAATTCTATAATTCGGACATTATTCAGATAATTAAACCAGATCCGATTTCTACGATTAATTTTCTAAATGCAAGATGAAAAATCAATTTTACAATGCTTTCGAGAGAATCACTAAATATGTAATTATAGAACAAGACTGCTCAAAATCTAGAAGAGACTTTGGAGTCGACTCGAGCCCGACTTTTTACTAGGTTATGTTATCTCGAAACTTCTAAATACTTTTTTTCTCTACATAAACGATTTTCAGGTTTTAAAAATAAGGTAAAAATATTACATACCCCTTTGTTCGCGTTTTCGAAAATTGAATCTGTTACAACGTCCACTGTTCGTTCGAAAACGAAACTGGCAACTACTATGGTGAGTGCGAACGTAGATGTTCGTTTAAAGATTGCATTATAAATTGCGTTGATCGCCGACATTTTTACCTTCAATAAGAACAGAGAATTATTATTTAACACAATTTTATTGATTAATAAATGGTAATAATTTTTCATAACCTACCAGTTTACGTAAACTCGCACTGACTTGCACACATGCACAAAATTTGCTCCTTCTTTGCTTCGTTCTTCTGCTAAGTCTGTGCTTCCACCATACAAAAATAAAACTTCCCTAGGACGACGGGCAATATCCCTAGAAGGACAGGAGTCAGCTGACAGCTGCTTTAGTTTCCGGTTTTCGCAAAAACGTGGTAAAGGCATGTTTGTTGAAAAACTGAAAAAATTCATGTACTGACATTTATTTTGCATCCTGTAGTATATCCCATCTCTGAGTATATCGTAGGTTTCACTGTTGATTTTTTGATAAACGAGACGAGAAATGTAAGTAAATTTGGTTAAAAATTAAGTTTTTGTGTGACCTATAACCTAAAAATGATCGTTAAAGTGTTGGGATTTTTTGTTTGTTTAGACCCTATTTATCTGTTAAAGGTTGTTATTTTAACAAATAGGGAAATTTTTAATTACATTTTGATATATTTGTACTTTTAAGGGTAGTAATTACAAGTCTATTGTAAAAAAGTAGAATATTTGTAGGTTAGGAAGGTATTGTGTGTTCGGTTTTTGTGTGTGTGTTTTATGCCTCCCACCTTTCATACAACTTTTTTTTTTATTTTCCGTTCCAAAATTTTTAAAAAAGATTATTCTAATATCTAAAACCTTCATTTAATTTATTTATGTTTTTAATTTTAATCAGTGACGAATGTCTATAACAAATATCCGAATGTATTTTTGGCATTTACTTGTGTATAAAGTATGTGTAATTTTTTCCAGAAACTTCCACTTGTTTTTGTAGTCTCACTTAATTTCGGACTTAATTATTAGAACATAATAAAAAAAATGCAACCATTTTAGGTCTAAGTCTTTTACAGAAAATTTTGAATTTAAAATTAACCATATTTTGGTAGACAAATTTTTTTTTCTTCGTTTATAATGAACTTTTTTGTTAAAAATTCAACTGTCTATTTTCAAGATTTACAATTTCTCAAACGGTTTTATTGTACTCTTAGTTCTCTTTTTTGTTTGATAAAATATTCTATTATATTTTTGGTTCAAAATTCATTTCTTTTGATTTTGGTAAACAATTTTATTATTTAGTTGAACATTTAATTATTTGAATAAAAATTCAACTATTTTGTTAAAATTATGTTTTTTGATAAAAAATTGAACAGTTTTTGAAAATTCATCGTTTTTAATTCAAAATTAATTCTTTTTTTTTTGGTTCAGCGTTTAATTTTTATCTTTTTTGGTTGAAAATTCGAACATTTGGATGAAAATCCGATTGTTCTGTTGATTATTCTTATTATGGGATTAAATATTAATAATTTTTCAATAGAAAAGTCTTTTTTTTCGTAGCAAAGAAAATTTTTTGTTAAAAATTCAAATCTTACGGTTGAAAATTCATGTGCCTTTTGACAGGGTTGACAATTTTTCGAATAGTTCTATTGCACTCTTAGTCTTCTTCATTAACTGAAAAATTTACTATTATCTTTTTGGTTTAGAATTCATCTATTTATGTTAAAAATTCTACTATTTCGTGAAAAAATTAATTATTTTGAATTAATTTCAACCATTTTGTTAAAAAGTCACTTTTTTAATCAAAATTTCAATTATTTTATCGAATATTCGTCTTTTTTGGATAGAAAAATCGTCCTCTTGGATTTAAGTTTTTTTAAATGTCATCTTTTCTTAAAATTCAAGTGTCTACCGAATATTTATTGTTTCTGGCTCGAAATTTTATCTTGCTTGTTTGAAAATTAACTTTTTTTGGTTGAAAATTCATTTTTCTTAGTTGAAAATGACCTTTCTTTAAAAATTCCAGTATCTTACGAATAATTCGCAGTTTTGGCTTGAAAATACAACTACATATTTGCTTAAAAATTCAAAATAAAAAAAATTAGTCTCTATGTTGAAAGTTTAATTTGATTGAAAATTCATCTTTTCGGGTTTCAAAGTCAACCGATTTCTAAAATATTTAACGTTTTCGCTTGAAAACTCAAATCATTTGTTAAAAATTAACCTTTTTTTAGTAGAAAACCTTTTTTTTGTTGTTGATAATTCAACTATTTTCTTGAATATTCGTTGTCTTTAGTTGAATTGTGAGTTGAATTATTTTGGATTCAACTTTTTTTTTATTTGAAATTAAAATCGTTTTTGGTTGCAATGTCTACGATTATATTGTCCGCTGAGAATTCGTCTAGTTTTTATTGAAAATTTATATTCTTTGGTTCTTCTTCTCTTCTTTTCATGGTCGAAAAATAAACTTTTTTTTTTAAATTTAAATGGTTTCTAAAAAGTTTGTATTTTTGGCTCCTTGGTTAAAAATAACTTTTTTTGTTGTTAAAAAACTCATCTTTTTGGGATTTTATAGTCAACGGTTGTATAAAGCAATGATATTTGATATTCGAAAACTCAACTCTTGCTGAAAATTCATCTCTTTTTGTGTAGAAAATTTGTTTTGGTTGAAAATGTAACTAGTTTTTTTAAAAATTAGAATATATTTTGACTTGAAATCTTAGGAGGGTTTGAAAGACTTCAGGGTATTTTGAAAGATTCCAAGGAGTATTCAATTGATTTCAATATTTTAATAGAATTTCAAAGGATCTGAAATGTTTTGGGGTATTTAGAAAGATTCCAAGGTATTTTCGAAAGTTTAAAAAAATGTCGAGGAATTTGAAATGATCTTGAACTGTTTAAAATATTTAAAAGCATTTAAAAAAACTCAATGGATATTTAATTTATTTCAAAAATTTCATTTTTAAGGATTTTAAATATTTTAGGGTATTTCGAAAGATATCAAGGTATTTTCAAGAGCCTTAACAAGTTTTAAGTTTTTTTTTTTAAGTTTTAAGAGCTTTGAAAAAATTCCAAAGGATTTAAAATATTGCAGGGTATTTTTACAAAATTCACAGAATTTTTAAGAGCATCAAAAAGTTTCAAAGGACTTAAAATATTTTAGCGCAGTTTTTTAAATTCCAAGAATTTTTTTAAAGCTCTAAAAATGTTCAGGGATTTCAAAAGATCTGCAAGAATTTTAAGAGTCCAAGGAATCTTCAATTGATTTCAGAAATTAAATGGGATTTCAAAGAATTTGAAATATTTTTAGAGATTTCAGTAGTTTCAAGAAATTTAAAGAAATTAAAATTAAAAATGGTTTTATTTTTTGGTCGCAATGTCTCCTATTATATTTTCCGTTGATAATTCGCCTTGTTTTGATTGAAAATTTATTTTTTTTGGGTTCTTTTCTTCTTTTCATTGTCGAAAATAAACTTTTTTTTTTTTAATTTTATATGTCTTCTAAAAAGTTTGTATTTTTTGCGGCTTGGTTAAAAATAACTTTTTTGTTTAAAAAAACTCATCTTTTCGGGCTTTAAAGTCAACGGCTGTATAAAGTATTGATTTTTGATGCTTGAAAACGAAACTGTTGCTGAAACTTCATCTGTTTTAGTCGAAAATTTATTTCAGTTGAAAATTTAACTATTTATTTATAAAATGGAATATATTTTGGCTTGAAGTCATAGGTGGGTTTGAAATAAGTTAGGTTATTTTGAAATATTTTATTGATTTCAGTATTTTAATAGGAATTCAAAGGATTAAAAATGTTTTGGGGTATTTAGAAAAGTTCCAAGGTATTTTTAAAAAGTTTTAAAAAATGTTGAGGGATTTCAAAAGATCTTAAAGGATTTTAAATGTTTAAGAATTTTATTTCAAAGGATTTTAAATATTTTAGGGTATTTTGAAAGATGACAAGGTATTTTCAAGAGCTTTAACAAGCTTTGAGAGATTTCACTGTTTGAAGGGTTTACGAAGAATATGAAATATTTCAGGTTATTTAAAAAAATTCCACGACATTTTCAAGAGATTTAAAAAGTTTCAAAGGACTTGAAATATTTTAGGGTATTTTTTTAAATTTCAAGGAATTATTAAACGCTTTAAAAAATGTCGAGGATTTCAAAATATCTGCAAGAATTTTAAAAGATTCCAAGGAATATTCAATTGATTTTGGTAATTTAATGGGATTTTAAAGGATTTGAAATATTTTGAGAGATTTCAAGGTAGTTTCAAGAGATTTTTAAAAAGAAATTTAAATAAAAAATGGTTCTATTTTTTGGCTGCAATGTCTACTAATATATTTTCCGTAGAGAATTTGTATTGTTTTGTTTGGAAATTCATATTTTTTGGTTCTTTTTCTTATTTTCTTCTTTTCTTTGTCGAAAAATAATCTTTTTTGTTGAAAATTCGAATTTCTTCTAAAAAGTTCGTATTTTCGACTGCTTGGTTAAAAATGAACTTTTTTTGTTGTAAAAAACTCATCTTTTGGTAGGGTTCTTAAGTTCCCGAGAATTTAAGTTCAGGTGTTATAACCGAGAATGTGACAGAATTTAGGAGAATTTAAAAGAATTTAAGAGAATTTAAGAATTTATTATTTTTAACAATATTTTTATTGTTCAGGTTATATCAGCGATTGAATAAAAATTATTTTCTAGTTCAGAAATATTCAGGAATTACAGTGTTTCATAAACAAATTTTTAATTTTCAAATGTATTCATTTATTAAAAAAAAAAGTTTTCTAATTTAAAAGATAACGCTTTAACAAAATATTGGAACTTTCAACAAAATAATTGAATTTTTAATATAATAGCTGAATATTAAACCTAAAAAGACAAATTGTCAACGAAAAAGTGTTATAGTTTATATTTTAATAAAAAAATAATGAAATTTATACAACAAAAAAAAAAAAGAATTGTAGAGCCAAAAAGACGAACTTCCAACAAATAATGATTTTTTACTCAAAAAATAAATAACAGTTTATCTAAATTATTGAACTTTCAAACCAGAAGACAAATTTTCTTTACAAAAATTCAATTTTCAAACAAAAAATATGACTTCAACAAAAGATCAATTTTCCACGAAACTGATGCATTTTTACGCAAAAAAACGAAATTTCAAATTGAACCATCTTTTTTTTACAAAAAAAACGCGAATTATTAACAAAAAATATCAATCCTAAAAAATATAAAAGTTCCATTTTCTGTTAAAAATGAATTCTAAACAAAAAAAAAAAGAAGTATTTTCCACTAAACATTTAAATTTTCAACCAGACATAAGCCTTAAATAAAAAACTTTCACAATGTAGTTTAACTTTGACCGAAGTAGTTGAATTTTCAATTAAAAAAGATTAATTTATAACAAGATAATTAAACTTTTAACCAACGAGATAACTTTTCAACTTAAGATATAAATCTTAAAAAAAAGTGATTTCTTAACAAAGCGATTCAACCAAATGTTTTAAACAAATTAGTTGAATTGTCAAGGAAAGAAAAACGATTTTTAACCAAAAAGTTGCATTTTCATACAGAAAATGAAATTTCTTCTATAAAAGATGAAGTTTTAAATCAAAAAGATAATTTTTCAAAAAAAAAGTTTAATTTTTTGTTGAAGAAGATTTTAGTCGAGTTTTTACGATCAAACTATGAATTTTTTTAACAAGAAATAATTTTCTAGCAACAAAATTGAATTTTTAATCCTAAAAGACGATTTTTTAACCAAAAAGGATGACTTTTTAACAAAATTGTTGAATTCTCTAGAAAATAATTGCATTTTTATCAAAAAATATGAAATTTATCTTAAAGCAGAAGAGATTTTTATTACAAAAAAGTTGTGTTTTCATCCAAAAAAGATTCCAGTTAACTCAGCAACATCAAAAATGGAATTTTTGTAACAAAAAAATAAGTTTCTACGAGAAAAATTGAATTTTCAATCCAAAAAGACGAGTTTTTTCAACCAAAAAGGATAAATTTTTAACAAATTAGTTCAATTCTCTACCAAATAGTTGCATTTTTATCAAAAAAAGATTTAATTTCTGCTAAAAGCAGGTAAGCTTTAAAATAAAATAAAAAACTTAAAAAAAAAAGAGTTGAATTTTCAACCGAAAAGTTAAAGAAAAACTACACTTTTCTATGAATTAAAATAAATTTTGAGATTCTCATAAATTCTCAGAGAATTTATTTCTCGGTTATATTCTTGGTAATATTCTCATTCTCGTTAACGTTCTCAAAGTGATATAACCGGCACAGAACTCTCTCTTTTGGGGTTTAAAGTTACCGGTTGTATAAAGCATTGAACTTTAAAGCTTGAAAACTCACTCTTGTTGAAAATTCATCTCTTTTTGTAAAAAAATTTGTTTTGGTTGAAAATTTAACATTTTTTTTTTAAAAGTGCAATATATTTTGAAAAATTTCAAGGAATATTCAATCGATTTCAGTCATTTAATAGAATTTCAAAGGATCTGAAATGTTTTGGGGTATTTAGAAAGATTCCAAGGTGTTTTCGAAAGTTTAAAAAAATGTCAAGGGGTTTGATAAGATCTTGAACGATTTGAAATATTTAAGAGCATTTTAAAAGATTTCAAGGAATATTTAATTTATTTCAATAATTTAATGTAATTTTAAAGGATTTTAAATATTTTAGGGTATTTCGAAAGATATCAAGGTATTTTCAAGAGTTTTAACAAGTTTTAAGAGATTTCATCAGATTTCACTGCTTCGAAGGGATTCCAAAGGACAAGAAATTATTCAGGTTATTTTAAAAAATTCCACGGTATGTCCAAAACAATTAAAATGTTTCAAAGGTCTTTAAATATTTTAGGGTATACTTTAAAATTTCAAGGAATTTTTAAAAGCTTTAAAAAATGTCGAGGGATTTCAAAAGATCTGCCAGAATTTAAAAGGATTCCAAGGAATATTAAAGGGTATTTTAAAACATTCCAAGGAATATTCAATTGAATTCAGCAATTCGATAGGATTTTAAAGGCTTTGAAATATTTCGAGAGATTTCAAGGTGTTTCCAAGAGATTTAAAAAAAAAATTTAAATAAAAAATGGTTCTATTTTTTGGTTTCAGTGTCTACTATTATATTTTCCCTTGAGAATTATTCTTGTTTTGATTGGAAATTCATATTTTTTGGTTCTTTTTTTTTTATTTTATTCTTTTCTTTGTGGAACAATAATCTTTTTTTTGAAAATTAAAATTTCTCTTAAAAATTCGTATTTTGGGCTGCTTGGTTAAGAATGAACTTTTTTTGTTGTATAAAAATGCATCTTTTCGGGTCTAAAGTCAACGGTTGCGTAAAGCATTGACCTTTGAACCTTAAAAACTCAACTCTTGTTGAAAATTTATCTCTTTTTGTAGAAAATTTGTTTTGGTTGAAGATTTAACTTTTAAAACAAAAGTGGAATATATTTTGAAAAATTCCAAGGAATGTTCAATTGATTTCCGTAATTTAATAGAATTTCAAAGGATTTGAAATGCTTGGAAATTTTTAAAAAGAAATTAAAACTAAAAATGGTACTATTTTTTTGGTCGCAATGTCTACTATTATATTTTCCGTTGAGAATTCGTCTTGTTTTGATTGGAAATTCATAATTTTTTTGGTTCTTTTTCTTCTTTTCATGGTCGAAGATAAACTATTTTGTTTTGAAAATTTAAATGGCTTCTAAAAAGTTCGTATTTTCGGTTGCTTGGATAAAAATGAACTTTTTTTTTTATAAAAAACTCTTTTTTCGGGTTTAAAGTCAACAGTTCTATAAGTCATTGAACTTTGAACCTTGAACACTTCACTCTTGCAGATAATTCATCTCTTTTTTGTAGAAAATTTATTTTGGTTCAAAATTTAACTTTTTTTTCAAAAAGTGGAATATATTTTGACTTGAAATTCTAGGAATTTAAAGCGTTTCATAATGACTTTAAGATACCTACATTAACTTTATTTTAAAGAATTTATTTCCCTATTTTCGTGAATTTATTTGGAGCTATTGAGTCTGAAATCCTCGCGTTTTCCTCGTTCGAAAATAACAAAAGGAAATTTCCTCAAGGATTTTTTCAATGGGGCTACCTGATTTGATTTATTTATAATTTCAGCTATAAGCGATATCAAGATGGAAGTTGATCCAGTAGACGATGTTAATGAAAATGGTGAGGATTTAGTAGGAGAAGAAGAGGAAGACGAAGACGAAGATGATGATGATGATGAAGAAGAAGAAGAAGATGGTAGCTCGGAAGAGTCAATGGAAGAAGATGAAAACGAGGTAGATACAGATGGATTCGCAGTGCCTCAGAGTGTCGAGAAATCAGTTTATCTGCCCGGTCAGCCTTTGGAGAAAGGAGAAGGATTAGATTACAATAGAAGTGCCTATCGAATGTATCATCAGGCACAAACAGGCGCTCCTTGTCTAAGTTTTGACGTAATTCGCGACGATCTAGGAATTTCACGCGAAACGTATCCACTCTCCATGTATTTGGTAGCCGGAACACAAGCAGCAAGAGCTCACGTAAATAACCTCCTGGTCATGAAAATGACAAATTTAACTGGAAAAAATGAAGCCGAAATAGGGTCCGATGACGAGTCCGATGACGATTCTAGCGACTCGGACGAGGAGAATGAGAAAGGTCCTAAAATGCAAGAAGTATCGATCAGACACCAAGGATGTGTTAACAGAATTAGGTTGGTTGAAAAGCTATCAAAATTCTCATTTAATTCTAATTCTTGGAGATGAAAATTCGAATATATTATTATCGAGACAGGGGTTTAGCAGTTCATGGGAAAACTTGAAATAAAAGAAAAGACGGAATTTTTTTCAGGAGTTTAAAGAAAAAAAATTGGCAAAAGTCGAGGATTTTCTGTAAGAAGCAGTTTTTAAATAAATATCGGGAAAAATTAGATCAGTCATATAGTAACTTTTAGTCACTTTTTAAAGATCAAGTCTCTATTGTCACTTTAAAAAATTAAAAGGTCACTTTTCTTTCACATAATTAAATTCAGTTATGTCTATTTCTGAAATGTCTTTAATTATCTTCAAATATTTCAAGGTGTTTAAAAAGATTTCTAGAATTTTTTAATAGATTTCAATAATTTATCAAAGGATATTAAAGATTTTAAAGGAATTTAGAAATATTCTAGGGAATTTCCAATTGATTTCATTAATATAATGTGATATTAAAAGATTTGAAATATTTTTTGGTATTTTGAAAGACTTCGCGTTATTTTCAAGAGCTTTAAAAAGTTTTAAGGGATTTTAAAAGATTTCAAAGGATTCTAAATTTTTTAGGATATTTAAAAAGGTTCCAAAGAATGTTTAAGAGCTTTGTATAATTTGAAGTTATGATCATGAATTCGGAAGATTTTAAGGTATTTTCAAAAGTTTCAAGGAATTTTCGTAACTCTTAAAAAAGTTTCAAAGGGTTTAAAAAAATATATTTCAATAATATTTCGAAGTATTTTAAAAGAGATTCCAAGAAATTTTAAATATATTTCAATAATTTGAAAGTATACCAAAGGATTTTGAAAGATTTTAGGGTATTTTTAAAACTTCCAAGGAATTTTCCAGAGCTTTAAAAAGTTTTAAGGATTTTAAATTGTTTAGCGCATTTAAAAATATTCCAAGGGATTTTGTATAGATTTAAATATTTTGAAAACTTCGAAGCAATTTAAAACAGTTTTAAACATTTTCAAGAGATTTCAGAAGATTAAAAAAAAATGGAAATTGTTTAGGGTATTTTCAAGGATTTGAAGACATTTTTAATAGTTTTTAATCATTTAAAAGTATTTCAACAAATTTGAAAGATTTTAGGGTATTTTTAATCTTTCCAAGGAATTTGAAAGAGTTTTAAAAAGTGTGAAGGGTTTTAAAAGATTTGAAATATTTAAGGGTATTTTAAACAATACCATGTCATTTTCAACTAATTTCAGCAATTTGAAGACATTCTAAAGGATTCGAAAGATTCCAGGGTATTTTTTATAATTCGAAGAGATTTTCAAAAGATTAAAAAAATTGAAAGGGATTTCAAAAGATTTCAAAGTAGGGTTTTTAAAAAGATTTCAAGGAATATTTAATTTTTTTAACTGATTTAATGGAATTTCAAAGGATATGAAATATTTTAGAGTGTTTTAAAAGATTTGAAGGAATATTCAACTGATTTCAATAATTTAATGTGATTTCAAAGGATTTCAAGTATTTTAGAGTATTTTTTAAAATTCCATCGAATAATTAATTTATTTAGTTTTATTTAGTGGGATTTAAAATGATTTAAAATAATTTAGCGTATTTCAAAAGATGTCAAGTCATTTTAAATAGTTTTAAAAAATGTCGAGGGATTTCAGAAGATTTCAAAGAATTTGAAATATTTAAGAGCATTTTAAAAGATTCCAAGGAATATTCAATTGATTTTAACCATTTAATGTGATTTCAAAATATTTTACATATTTAAGGGTATTGAAAATGACTACAAGGAATTTTTAAAAGATTTCTATAATTTGAAAGTGTTCCAAATGATTTTAAAGATTTTAGGGTATTTTTAAAACTCCCAAGGAATTTGAAAGAGCTTTAAAAAGTGCAAAGGATTTGAAATATTTAAGAGTATTTGAAACCCTTTCAGGTAATTTTCAGTTGATTTCAGTAATATAATGTAATTTTGAAGGATTTTGAATATTTGATGCTATTTTTGATGATTCCGAGGTATTTTGAAGAATTTTTAAAAGTTTTAAGGGAGTTCAGAAGATTAAAAAAAAAATTGCAAGGGATTTCGAAAGATTTCAAAGGGTATGGAATACTTTAGCATATTTTAAAAGATTCCAAGGAATATTTAATTTTTTAAACTGATTTAATGGAATTTCAAAGGATTTGAAATATTTTAAAGCGTTTCAAAAGATTCGAAGGAATATTCAACTGATTTAAATAATTGAATATGATTTCAAAGGATTTGAAATATTGTAGAGTATTTTGAAAGACTCCAACGAATTTTCCAGAGCTTTAAAAAGTTTTAAGGGTTTTACATTTTTTAAGGGTTTTAAAAATATGCCAAGGAATTTTTTAAAGAAAATTTTAAAAAATGGTAAATATTTTAGGCTATTTTGAATGATTCCAAGGTATTTTTAATAGATTTCAATAATTTTAAGGCATTCCAAAGGATTCGAAATATTCCAGGGTATGTTTTAAAATTCCAAGGGATTTTCAAAAGATTAAAAAATTTGCAAAGGATTTCAAAATATTTTAGAGGGTATGGAATACTTTTGGGTATATAAAATTATTCCAAGGAATATTTAATTTTTCAAACTAATTTAATGGAATTACAAAGGATTTTAAATATTTTAGGGTATTTTAAAAGATTCGAAGGAATATTCAACTGATTTTAATAATTCAATTTGATTTAAAGGATTTTAAATATTTTAGAGTATTTAAAAATATTCCATCGAATATTCAATTTATTTCAGTATTTTAATGGAATTTAAAAGGATTTTATATATTTTAGGGTATTTTAAAAGATGCCAAGGTATTTTCAAAAGCTATATAAAAATTGTCGAGAGATTTCAAAAGATTTTAAAGAATTTGAAATATTTAAGAGTATTTAAAAAAATTCCAAAGAATATTCAATTGATTGCAATAATTTGAAGGCGTTCCAAAGGATTCCAAATATTCTAGGGTATTTTGTAAAATTCCAGGGGATTTTCAAAAGATTAACAAAATTTGCAAGGAATTTCAACTGATTTGTAAGGATTTGAAATATTTTAAGAGTATTTTAAAAGATTTCAAGGAATATTCAATTGATTTCAATCATTAAATGTGATTTCAAATGATTTGAAATATTTTAAGGTATTTTGACAGATCTCAAGGTATCTTCAAGAGGATTAACAAGTTCAAATGGATTTTACAATATTTCTGTGTTTTGATGGGACTTCAAAAGATATGAAATATTTTAGGCTATTTAAAAAAAATCCACGATACTTTGAAGAGATTCAACCAATTTCAAGGGATTTCAAAAAGTTTCTAAGGATTGAAAATATTTTAGCTTATTTTTTTTAATTTCAAGGAATTTTTTAAATCTTTAAAAAGGTAACCTAGGCCTTTAAAAAGATCTTAAAAGATTCAAAATATTTTAGGGTATTTTGAAAGATTCCATAGGAATATTCAATTTATTTCAGTAACTTTTTGTGACTTCAGAATATTTCACATATTTTAGGGCATTTCTTATGATTCTAAGGAATATTCAATTTAATTCAGTAATTTAATGAGATTTCAAAGGAATTGAAATATTTATGATATTTTGAAAGATCTCAAGGTATTTTAAAGAGTTTTAACCAAGTTTTGAGGTATTGTCCATGATTTCACTGTTTTGAAGGGATTCCAAAGGATATGAAATATTTCAGGTTATTTAAAAAAATTCATTTGTAAGAGATTGAGAAAGTTTCAAGGGATTTCAAAGATTTCAAAGGGCTTGAAATATTTTAGAAAATTAAAAAATGTTCTGAGGAATCTTTATTTGATTTCAATCTTTTCAGGGATCTCAAAGGATTTTAAATATTTTAGGGTATTTCGAGAGATTCCAAGGTATTTTTAAAAGATTTAAAATAATAAATTTAAATTAAAAATGGTTTATTACATTTGCACCAGATTTTATATTATAAATTCTCAAAGATTTAAACTTTGGTCTTAAATATTAATTTCTATGGAAAATGAAAAATTAGTCGAGTAAAAGTCAGGGAATTTTGAAAATGAATTTTTGCGGCCACTCTGTTTAAATTAAAAACCTTAAAAACCTGGAAATCTCCTTTTACTTTTCACGAGAACCCTGAATAAAATCGTTTAGTCTATTATTAAAGAAACATTTCGTTAAAGAAATCTTGTTACTGAAAAGTTTTTTATTTATCAAGATAGAACTGATCTTTTACTCATTACAGAATAAAGAGATTTTTATCCATTTATTGTAGACTTTACCAATTATTTTATAGATTGCAATGAACAGGCTTTAATATTGTGAATAATTCTATCAGTTTTTTATTTCGTCGCCGCTAAAATAGAAGGTTAAACTGTACGTTTTTTGTGATATTCAACTTACAAATAATAAAAATATTAGTTGAAAGTTTTGATGTTAATTCAGAATTAGAATAAGCTATGGCCATATTTTCAAGGGTTTCACCACCCGGGTTTTGAGTGTACACCAGATTTCAAAACGTTACTAAAGATTTCAAAAGTTTTCAAACTATTTCAAAGATCTAAAAATATTCAATAGGGTTTGAAACATTTTACAAAGGTTTTATTTATTTTAAAGATTTTAAAACATTTTAGAAGATTTGAATAGATTTTAGTAAGATTTCAAATAATTCAATGATTTCAACGAATAAAAAAGATTTTTACAAATATTTAAGAAAAATTTCACAAATAATTCAAGATTTCGAAAATTTCATAAATATTTAAGGATTTGAAAAAGGCGTGTAATCAGATTTTAAAGATTTCACAAAGATTTCGAACATTTCCAAAAATGTTAAAACTTTCAAAAGATTAAAAATTTTTTGAATGGTTATTGGGAATGGTGGTCTACCATTTCGCCACCTGGTGCCGAAAACTGGATCTAGAAAGAGTAGGTGCCATTTTAAATATGTACATTAATTTTTGCATAAAAGTTTGTTTACGATATTTTTGTGAAGTCTAAAACAATGATTGAATACGAATAATAGACGATTTAGGGTGGCCATTTTAATCGAAGAAAAAAATTCCTGGTCATTTCCTGGTTCGAAAAAATTTTTCATGGTCAATGAAATTTAAAAAATTGAACTCGAAAGCTAATAATTTTTCCATTGTAATAAATTAAAACTGAGCTGCAAATGAAAGCACTCAAAGTGGAACTCTTGAATTTCGAACTTTTAAAATTGAAGTTTAAAAGTTTTTTAATTCAATAATTGGAATAAAAGGAAGCTGCTAACACTTTTAAATTAAGCAATTTTTAATTAAATACACTTGAACTGCAAAATAAATTTTTTAACTTTTATAAATTCTAGAGTTCAAAGATTCAGATTCAGTTCTAAAAATACAAATCCACGTCATCATTTCCAATGCACGAAAGTCTAGATTAAAGAATCAATCAATGAATTTAAAAATGGTCAAAATCATATAATTTTATAGCAATTTTAAGCCAGAAACATTAAAAATTTAACGATTACATTTTTTCAAACTGAAAAATTCTTAAATTAAGAGTTAAATTATTTATATTTCAAATGTTTAAAAAGTCCATAAAATGCTTCTAAATTTTATTTGAAAATCTTGAAAAATCTGCATGTTTAAATTTTTTTTCAAATTTTTTATTATTTTTGAAATTATTTTAGAACTTTTAAACATTCCTTAAAATTAATCCAATTTTTTCTATTTTTTTAAATCCTGCCAAATTAAATAAACTTCCTTAAAATCTTCCACATTCATTTTTGATAATTTCGTAAATGTTTCTAAAACTTTTTAAGTAATCACTCAAAATTATCTTTTCAAAATAAAAATCATTTTCAACTTTCATAGAAGATGTTTTTTGATCTTCTGAAGCCATTCAAAATTCTTAAAAATCTTTTAAACTTGTTCGAAATCTTCCAAAATCTATATTTTGTTTTAAATTAGGCCTTGGGTTATTTACACCGAAATTCAACAATTTTTTACCTACAAATTAAATTTTTTAAACAGAACAAATAAAATGTAACGTTCAAAATTTAGTTTTTAATATTTACTATAATTACTAATTTTAAATAAACAGTCAGATATTTCTAAATATTAATTAATTCTTATTTTTCTTAATTAAAAAATTCCAAATTGAATAGTTAAAAAATTTAATATTTGATACTGAAATAATACGTGAAATTTAATAAAAGCTTTAAATTATGAATATATATTATTTCGAAGTTATTTAAAAATTGAAAATAGTTTATAAAGTTTCAATCAGGCGTTTACATTTGTTTGACTAATAAGACTTTCCAATTAGAATAGTTTACATAATTTTTAACGTTAGAAACGGGAAATTCTAAAATTTCAAACAGATTTCTAATCGTCTTGTAAAATTAATTATTATTCACTTTTTAAATCTTAAAGAAAAGTTCAATTTTAAGAATCACTATTAAGGGCATGTGATACTTACAGTTTCCCCGGCTTTTTTTCCACAAAAATGAAAATTTTTAAAAACTGAATTCGGAGATGCTATAAAATATCATAACGGACGTCCCCGGACTCTTTTTTGAGGGATAATAACAAAAAAAAACATTTATTGTGCTAAATAAAAATTTTATGCATATGTATTATTTTGAGGTTACGTCGTTTTTCTTCTCTGCCTTTCCGATAATCTGGAAATTATTTATGAAATAAACTTTTCTGATTGCCTGAAAAAGGGGTGTGTAGTTTGGAAGTAAGGCACAGGAGAATTGTAACATACATAACCTCCAAATGTACACACCTTGTTAGCAATATCAAAAAATTTTTTGAAAAAAAAAACACAAATAAAGTGTGCGAGGACGTCCGTTAGCATGTTCGCTATCATTTCCCAAATTTTTAAGAAAAAATATTGATTATTCTAGAAAAAAAGCCGTTGGAACCTAAAACTGGTAAAATCGATAAATTCCTAAGCGCTATGCAAATTAATCAGATTTTGCTAAATTAAAATTTTTTTGAATTAAACCAAAAAAAAAGTGTGTGGGGACGTCCGTTAGCATGGTCGCTATCATGTTTCAAATTTTTAAGATAAAATATTGATTATTAAAGAAAAAAAGCCGTCGGAACCTAAAACTGGTAAAATCGACAATTTTCTAAGTATCACATGCCCTTAATTCTTATTGACAGTTGATCAACTAAAAATATTTTTCATTTAAAATCTTCGATTTCAAATGCTTCTAATTTCTAATGGCTTAAGTCTTTAAAACGGCATTTTAAAATTCCTTAAAATAAAATGTACACTTAGCAATTAAAATCTAAAATAAAACATTTGTTCAAGTGGAAGATTTTAGAAATACGTCAAAAAATAAATTCACTGTCATTTCCCTGTCTCATAGGATTCCCGATTTTTTGGTCCAGCGGCCACCCTGCGATTGGAATTTAAATAAGAATTCTATCCTGACTTTTAGATCAGTCTTTAAATAGTAAATGCTCCATGTATAAATTGATGAAAATTTACTTTGAGTTCATTTTTACTTTAAAATATGTCCATTTATGGACATATGTAAATTCTATCTAAACCCCTTTGTTTACAAAATCACTTATTTTTAGTATCCAATAAATACTTTAAACTTCGCAACGAAAATCGTTAAAACACTTTTATGCGGAAATTAAAATGGATCTTTAAAATCGTACCTATTCTTTCTAGTTCGAATTTTTCTTACCAGGTAACGTATCATAGTTTAACCATTCCCAATAGTAAGCCAGATTTCTAAGATTTCAAAAGATTTTACACAGATTAAATTTTTTTTAATGATTTCAAATGAATGCAAAAGATTTAAAAAAGAATGCAGCACACCTGATTTAAAAGATTTCGTATCATTTCATATATTTCAATGATTACAAATGAATACGAAAGATTTCACAAATATTTCAAAGATGTTAAACTATTTCAAATGGTTCTAAACGAACACAAAAGATTTTTAAAAATTCACAAGGAATTAAGGTTTTCAAATATTTTATAGACATTTAAAAGGATTCCAGAAGTTTTCACAGAAATTTCAAGATTTCACAAACATTTTCAGTACTTCAAAAGATTTCTAAGAATATACTTATGTTCGCAAAAACTTAAGAATTTGTTTATTTATGTTTCTGCTTTCTTTAAAAATTGTTGACCAATAAAAAATGAAATTGCTCATTTCTCACATCTATAACAAACGATTATTTAAATATTTCATGTAAAAAAAAAGACTTTCCCCCTTTTCTAGATGTACACAATTGGAAAATACAACATTGGCAGCAAGTTGGAGTGAATTAGGTCGCGTTCACATTTGGGACTTAAAAGAACAACTAAAAGCATTAGACGATCCCCAATTACTGGAAAAGTATCGAAAGAATTGTGAAAAATCGGAGAAGGCTGTGAAGCCAATTTTCACTTTCAAGGGTCACTTGACCGAAGGTTATGCAATTGATTGGAGTCCGACGAGAGAAGGATTTTTGGCTACTGGTGATTGCAAGGGCAACATTCACATATGGAACTATGCAAACGGTTTTCAGTGGAATGTGGATCAAAAGCCTTATAATTCACACGCACCGCACAGTGTTGAAGATTTGCAGTGGTCTCCTAACGAGAGGAACGTTTTGGCTTCTTGTTCTGTCGACAAAAGGTATTACTTGTTCTCGTTTTAGTTCGATTTTTTCCCCTATTTTCCCCCTTTTTAAAGAAATTTTTTTTCCATCTGTTTTCAAGAAAATTTCCCCTTTTTCTCGGATTTTTCGCCTAAATTGGAATTGAATTAATAGAACCCAATAAGAAAACCAAACTATTTTGATTGGAAAGTCTACTATTATATTTTTTGTTAAAAATTCTACAATTTGAATGAAAATTCTATTATTTTGTTGAAACTTCAACTGTTTTGTGAAAAACTCATATGTTGTGGTCGAAAATTTAACTGTTTGGTTAAAAATTGATTTGTTTTGGTTAAAGATTCAACTATTTTGTTGAAAATTCGTATTTTTTCGTAGAAAATTAATGTTCTTGGTTAGGAATTTGTCCTCTTTGGCTCAAAACGCAAATTAATTTTTGTTCATACTGAAAATTAACTTATTCCATTTTTTATCGAAAATGCATCTTTTTGGTAGAAAATTAATCTTCTTAGTTTAAATGTTCATCTCTTATCCTAGAAATGTAATCTTTTTTTATTACAAGTTCAACTGTTTGGCTTAAAATTAATCTGTTTTGGTTAAGGGTTTAAATATTTTGTAGAAATTTCACCTTTTTTTTAAAGTGCAACTATTTCGCTTCAGATTAATCTGTTTTTGTTAAGGATTCAACTATTTTGTTGCAAATTTTGTTTGTTCAAAATTACTTTTTTTATCTAAAAATTTAACTATTCCATTTTTGTTTGTAAATTCAACTATTTGATTGCAATTCATATATTTCATTGAAATTTTTTTTTTATTAGATAATTAATCTTCTTGCTTAAAAATTCAACTATTTGGTTGAAAATTTTTCTTGTTTGGTAAATAATTATTTCTGACTTGAAAATTTAACCTATTTGTTTTTTGGTTAAAGTGTAATTTTTCTCTCAAAATTTTAGATAACGAAAGTACTCCAAGTACTATTTAGAGTAGAAGAAATATTTCCTGATTTCATCAGGTTGCTTAAAAGTTAATTCCTTCAACTGAAAATTTGAACACCCAATTTTTGGTTGAAAATCGATCTTTTCTTGTTCAAAATTCAAGAATTTGGATAATTTTGTCTTTTTAAATTGATAATTCAAGTATTAAATTAAAAATCCATATATATATATATATATATATATATTAATTTAAAATTCATTTCTTTGGTTAAAATATGAGCTATTTTATTAAAAACTTACTTTTTTTATGAAAAGGAAATGTTTTTCCGAAAATTGAACTATATTGTTGAAAATTTGTTTCTTTTGCGTTGAAAATTATTAGTTTTCCTTTTAACTGAAAATGTAAATATTATTCTAGTTGAGTATTCCGTAATTTTAGCTACCAATTTATCTAGATGGTCAAAAATTCAACTGTTTTTGTTCAAGAATTAGTTCAAATTGGTTAGTTAATTAGTTCAAAGTTAATCAAGTTACAAAAAATTTAACTTCCAGTCAATTATTTATAATGTTAGTTGCGAAGTTATCTCTTTGTTTGGAAATGGAACTATTTTTTTAAAGTTAACTTTTTGTGGAAAGTAATTTCTTAAGTTGAAATTTAATTATTTAAGTTCTAGTTAACAATTTACCTTTCTTAGTAAAAGTTATTTTTTTTGTTCTGTTGAAAATTCAACCATTTCAATTAAAGATTCATTGTTTTAGTTAAAACTCATCTTTTTGGTTTAAAATTTAACCAATCCAGTCCGAGATTCACAATTTTAGCTGAAAATTCATCACTCAGCTTGAAAATTGAACTATTTTCTTGAAAAACCGTTTTTTTTTGTTCAAATTTAAGTTTTTCAACTAAAAGTTTAACCATTCTATTTTTTGTTGAAAATTAATATTTTTTAGTTCAAATATTAGATAATTGTTTCAAAATTAAATAATTGTGCAATTTTTTTCTCTGTTATGTTTAAGGATGCTTGAAATGAACGACATGAATTCAAATGAATTTTTGTGTTTAGACAAATGTTAATGCAGGTGACCGTTTTAATCGAAGAAAAAAATACCCGGTCATTTTCCGTTTTTTTCCCAGTTCGCAAACATTTTTCCTGATCAATAAAACTAAAAAAATCGAACTCTATTCTAAAAATTTTTCCATTTAGAGTAATAAAAAAAAACAAATTGAAGTTTAAAAGTTTTTTAATTCAAAAATGTTGCATTTAATTGCTCCAGATAAACTGCAAAGTTCAGAATGGTTATCAGTCATAAATATATAGTTCAAAAACTTAGATTAGGTTCCAAAAATATAAATCCACATTTACATTTTCAATGCTCTAAATTAAAGAATCAATCAATGAACTTCAACAATTTTCAAAATTATATTATTAAGTTATTTTGCGCTAAAAACATTAAAAATTAAAAAAATTTTCAGCTTAAAAATTCTTAAATTGGAAGTTAAGTGATTTGCAATTTAAATAGTTTAAGCATCCTTGAAAAGTTAATTTTTTTTTTCAAAATCTTGAGAATTCTAGAAGTTTAAAATTTTCCAAATTTAAAATTATTTTTGAAATTTTTTCAGAACTTCTAAATAACTTTTTAATAATTAAATTTGCCCTACAATTTCTAGAAAATCCTGTGAATTTAAATGAATTTCTTTCAAATTTTGATTTATAAATAACAATTCACAACTTATTATTTGTAAAAGAAATTAGAGGAATTTTAAGAGATATTTAGAATTTTTAAAGATTCAAAATAAATTTAGAACTTAAAATGATATCAAATAATGTGAACGAAGTGTGTGTATCGATTTCAAGCAAAAAATTTAGAAGCTTTTTAATAATTGTCAAAGGCTCCAAAAGAATAAAAAGATTTTCTTAATATTCCTACAAAAATTGAAAATGATTTTTTAGTTTGAAAAATTATTTTAACAGAATATTTAAAAAGATTTTCAAAATTGTAAGAAAAATTCTATTTACTTTATAATATGTTTAGATTTAGAAGTTCTGAAAGAAAATTGCACACACTTCATTTAAATTACTTGGCATCATTTCAAGTTTTTAATTAATTTTGAATCTTTTCAAAACTTCTAAATATCTCTTAAATTACTCAAATTTTCTCTTCAAATAATAAGTGTTCAATTATTTATTATTTCTACATACAGATTCAACAATTTCGCTTACAAATTAAACATTTTTAAAATAGAACAATCAAAATTGTAACGTTTATTAAGATTATAAACGTTAAAAGTTTAAAATCTCTTCGCAGTTCTAGGGATTCAAAGCTTTATATGTAAAATAATTCAATTTCAAATTGTTTACTTTTCATTATTTGGTTTCTTTTTCTAAATTACAAAATTTCACATTAAATGGGTTAAAAATTGAATAGTTTAGACTGAAACAATATTTTTAATTTATTAAAATCCTTTAATTACGAATATCTTATTATGAAGTTATTTTTAAGTTGAAAATAGTCTATAAAGTTTCAATCGCACCTTTACATTTTTTTAATTACTAGACTTTCGAATTGAAAGACTAACAATCTGGAACGTCTTAAACTTTGCTAAAATTATAATCCTTTTATGAAACAAATTATTGTTCAAATTTTATTACTTAAAGTACAGATCCATTTGAAAAATTATTTATTCATTTATTTATATTTACAGTTGACAAAATAATACTGTTTTTTATCGAAAAATTTCAACTTCAAACGATTTTAATTTTAATTTGTTTAAACCTTCAAGACTGCACTTTAAAATTCTTTAAATTAAAAATATACGCTTAAAAATAAAAAGCTACAGGGTGCCCATTTTAATCAAAGAAAAAAATTCAAAAGTTCGAAGGTTCAGATTCAATTAGCAAAATATAAAACCACATCATCATGTTCAGTTGTCTAAATTTAAGAATCAATGAATGCATTAAAAAAATGTCAAAATTATATAATTTTAAGAAATTTTAAGCTACCAATATTAAAAATTGAATGATTACATTTCTTATGAGCTGTTTCATATTTTTTCAAAAATTTCAGAACTTCTAAACATTTTTTAAAGTGATTAGAATTATTCCTAAATTGTTTCCTAAAACTGTCTTTAAAATCCTGCGAAATTAAATAAATTCCCTTCAAACCTTGCTCATTCATTTTTGATAATTTTGTAACTCTTTTCTAAATATTTTGTATTCTTCTGAATTCTTTCAAAATTCTTAAAAAGCTTCTAAATTTTTTGTTCAAAGCCTGAAAAATCTATATTTTGTTTTAAATAAGGTCGTGGACTATTTGCACCGAAATTTTGGTCATAGGTGTTCAATTGTTATGTATACATAACAATTCAATAACTGAATTTTGAATAACAATTTTTTCAAATTGAACAATTTAAATTGTAACGTTCAAAGTTTAGCTTTGTTGTTTAGTTTTGAATATTTAATTTATAATTACGGATTTTAAATGAATAGTCAGATATTTCACAATATGAAAGTGTTTCTTATTCTTAATTTAAAAATATCAAATTGCCTCTAATTTTAATTTTTTAAGTCTTTAAAACTGCATTTTAAAATTCTTTAAATTAAAATGTACGCTTAAAATTTAAAAATCTAAAATGGAAAATTTGTTATGTAAAAGATTTTCGAATTACGCATTCTAAACTGAATGATATCATAATTTAAAGAGATACAAATTTAACTACTTATTAAAAAAACGGTTGAACGGTTGATGGACAGATTTTTTGCTTCTAAAAATTTGTAAAATTCCCGGTAGAAAAATAAATTCACTGTCATTTCCTGGTTTTTCCCGGCCTTATATAATCATATATTTCCCGGTTTCCCGATCCAGCGGCCACCATGAATCTAAAATAAATAATTTTTAAAGTAAAAGATTTGCTAATTACGTATTGTAAAATGAATGATATAATTGAAGAATATATCAATTTAACTAATTATTTTAAAAGCTATTGAAATCGAACTTAGACAGATTTTTCTTCTGGAAACTTGTAAAATACCCGGTCATTTCCCGGTCCAGCGGCCACCCTGTATTGTTACTTTTAGTTGACCGGGAAAATTGAAAAACTTGACCGGGAAATGACTGGGAATTTGAAATCGCCCGCCGAATCACTGCCCTGGTAAATAATAATTGTTGATTACCGGTAATCAGTACTTCAGTAACCAACCCTTCATTAACTTCCTGGCTAATATTGGCTTCTCGGAAGTACAAGGATTCTACATGAAACTGAAGTTCGCGACATTTTCGACAACAAAAATATTTTTTTTTTGTTTGTAAAATCTCGAGACCTAAAATTGTATCGTTTTAAATAGTTCCATTTGATGTCAAAAGAAGCCCTTAACAGTTTCATCCCCCTACCATTCAAGGATTCCCCCCAAAATTATCCAATAAGCACTAAAAAATGAAAAAAAATCTCCTAACTTCAAGACCTGAAATTTTATTATTTTAAATGATTTTTTAGTGTGTAGGAGATGATTTTGGGGGTGATCCTAGAGCGGTAGGGGGATGAAACTGTAAAGGGCTTCTTTTGACATCAAATGGAACTATTTAAAATGATAAAATATTAGATATTAAATTGAACCATTTAAAAGAATAAAATTTTAGATATCAAAGTGAGGGGATTTTTAATGATTTTGTTCATGTTTGGATGATGATTTTTGAGGGGTGATGCTAGAGTTACAGGGGGATGAAACTGTTTTGACTTTTTAAACATCAAATTGAACCATTTAAAACAATTCAAAATTTAATTTTCAAATTAAATTAAAAATTATCAAGAAAGTCACGCGTCCTTGAATTTCTATTACCTAATGTTAAAAACATAATCAGTTTTAAAATTCATAATAACAAATTTTTCAATATTAAAAGTTAAAAAAAATTTTAATGGACTTAAATAATTGATTATATTATTATATTTAACAGATACAACAAATAAATTACAATTTTTACAATCTGTTAATACTACTGCAAAGAATTTTTCCCCTTCAGTTGCGATAGCGTTTTTCAAAACTTTTCTATTCAAAATAAAAAGTTACTTTTTATTTTTAAAGTGTTTTCGAATAAAAAAGTGTTTTCAAAAATTTGAAATTCGACAATTTAAGCAGTTTTGACTTTGAAACATTAAATATACTTTACAGTAATATCAAATTAAAAATTATTTTTATTCAAAAGCGCTAATGAAATTTCCATTCCTTTGAATTTTAAGTCATCAATTTTTAAAGTTTTTAATTTTTTTTTCGAACTTCTATCCTGAAATAATTTTATTTGCAGATTCTCGATTTGAAAAAACTCTTAAATTTTGAAAGCCTTGAATTTATTTTTGACCACTTACTTTTATTACTATTAATATTTTTTAAATTGTATTATTTATGTCGAAAACATTTATTTGTAAACAATTATCGGCAATTTCTCAGTTCAAATACTTTAAATAAAATTCTTTGTTTTTCAAGCTCTGTCCAGTTATACTAGAAGCTTTATAAAAAAAAAATATTTTCGTTGTCGCGACGTTGCGAACTTCACTTTAATGGATTCTGTAATATCAGGATGGCCGTTTTAATCTACGAAATAAATTCCTGGTTTTTTCCCGGTTCGCAAAAATTTTTCACGATCAATGAAATTTAAAAAATGGAACACTAAAGTTACAAAAGTTTCCACTTGAAGTAATAAAAACTGAGCTTTAAATGAGAGCACTCAAAGTGGAACCTTTAAATTTTGAACTTTTAAAATTGAAATTTAAAAGTTTTTAATTCAAAATTTTTGTATTAAAATGCTCAATAATTAACGCTTATAAAATTAAAGGTACTAACATTTTTCAATATAAAAAAAATATAAATCCACGTTATAATTTTCAATGCTCTAAATTTAAAAATCAATCAATGAACAAATTTGCAAAATTATATAATTTTAAGGTATTTTAAGCTAGAAACCTAGAATACTGAAAAATTGAAAAAAATTTAACTGAACACTTCTTAAATTAGAAATTAAATGATTTTCTTTTTAAATAGTTTAAACATCCTTGGGAAGCTTCAAAAAAATTTTTTAAATTCTTGAGAAATCTAGAAGTTGTTTTAAATTTGTTTTAAATTTAAAATGATTTTGGACATTTTTTCAAAACTTCTAAATATGTCAAAATTAATTGAATTTTTTCTACAATTTTCAGAAAATCCTGCAAATTTTAGAAAATTTCTTTGCAATTTGGATGTATAAAGAACAATCGAACATTTATTATTTATAGGCGAAATTTGAGTAATTTTTATAGGTTGTAGAGGTTTTGAAAAAAATTCAAACTCAATGTAAAACTTGAAATGATAGCCTAATATAAAAGAAAATGTAGATTTTCACAGATTTTAAACAAAAAATTAGATTCTTTCAACAATTGTGAAAGGCTTCAAAAGAATAAAAACATTTTCTTATGATTCATAGGAAAATAAAAAATAACTTTTTAGTTTGAAAAACTATTTTAAGAGAATATTTTAAAAGTTTCTGAAAGATTTAAACACAATTCTCAAAAAAGATTCTAGAAGATTTTAAGAAAACTTTCTAAAATTTGTATGATAATTTTCAAACTATTTAAAACTTCTAAATATATCTTAAGATTACTCAGATTTTTTCTACAAATGTTTATTTTTAATTATACATCAAAATTTAAAAATTTCACTCGCAAATTAAGCATTTTTCAAATACAACAATTAAAATTGTAACGTTCAAAGTTTAAAGGCTCTTCGAAATTTTTACGATTCCAGGTTTTCTATGTCAAAGAATTCAGTTAAAGATTCTTTACTTTTAAAGATTTGGTTTCAATTTACTTGTCTTAAATAAAAATTCAAATATTGCTAAATATTCAATAATTAATCTTTTTTTAATTAAAAATTTCAAATTGAATGGGTTAAAAATGGAATATTTTAGACTGAACCAATATTTTAAATTTAATAAAATCTTTTTATTAAGAATATATTATTATGAAGTTATTTTTAAGCTGAAAATAGTTTATAAACTTTAAGTCACACGTTCACATTTATTTAATGACTAAGACTTTCAAATTGAAACCGTTTAAGTTTTAACGTTAAAATCTGAAAATTTTTAAATTTTGAACTGGTTTAAAATCATTTTGACACATCGTTTTTGTTCACTTTTTATTAAAAGTACAGATAAATTTAAAAAAAAAATGATTTATTTATTAAGTAAAAATGGTTTTTTCCAAAATTTTGAACTGAAAAGGATTTTATGTTTTATTGAAAAACATAACAATTCAACTAATTATTTAAAAATTGTTGAAATCGAACGTGGACAGATTTTTCTTCTACAAAATTGTAAAATTTCCGGTAAAAAAAATCACTGTCATTTCACGGTTTCACGGTTCATCGGCCACCCTGAATATAATAATCGAATTAAAATCTTTCGATCTATTTTAGTATAAAAATCTGGGACACAAGAGTGGATCCAAAGTCAGCTTGTATGCTGACAGCAAAAGATGCTCATACAGCGGATGTGAATGTCATATCCTGGAATCGAAAGGAGTCAAGATTCCTCGTCTCCGGAGGCGACGACGGTGTAGTTGCCGTTTGGGACTTGCGTCAATTCGGCTCTAGCACTCCCGTTGCCATTTTCAAGCAACACACGGCGCCAGTCACGACAGTAGAATGGCACCCAGAAGACTCGACTGTCTTCGCTTCCGGTGGAGCCGATGACCAAATAGCCCAGTGGGACTTGTCCCTGGAAGTCGATAGTGACCATCCACAGGCCACGGATATGCCCCAATTGCCTCCACAGCTCCTCTTCATTCACCAGGGACAAACCGACATCAAAGAACTTCACTGGCATCCCCAATGTCCCGGAACTCTCATCTCGACAGCGCAATCCGGGCTCGACATGTTCCGGACGATTAGTGTATAGTAAGTTTTCTATTTCTTCTACAATTTCACATCTCAAAGAATAATGACTTTCTTTAATTGTGATTAGTTAGTTTATTTACGATTTCTTATAAAATGTAAACAAAATAAAAGAAGATACATTTTAAAAATGGAATAATTTAAATGTCAAGTGTATTAATACCTTTCTATGTACATGAGGAATGAACCTGTCTAGAGGGTGTCTACTCAAATCTTCCAAAAAAATTCCCTGACAATTCCAGGCTTTTTCAAGCTATTTTTCAAACAATTAACTCGAAATATGGTAAACAGTTTCGCGATTTTATTGTTAATAATGTTTCTTTTTATCAGCTTTTAGGGATTCAATTAATATGTTAAATTTAGAATTATACCAATCAGAGTTTTTTTATGTTCGAAAATTAAATAGAATAAAAATGATTCTTCATTGGTGAAAGTAGCTTTATATTAATGTATTGAACTAGCTTGTTGAAAATTTCTTTTTTTTTAGTCAATTTTTTAAACTGAAAATTCAATTATTTTGTTTTTGATTGAAAATTAATCTTTTTTAGTTGCAAACTCAAGTGTCTGTTTGAAAATTCATTTATTTGATTGAAAATTCGTTCTTTTTGGTATAGTTACATTGTTTTTCATTTAAAAATTTAAAAATAACAATTAATACATATTTTCCCGGATTTATCTTTTTTTAATGAAGATTTAATAACTTGAATGAGTTACTTTTTTATGAAACATAAATTTCTCGTTGTCAAAGATTCATAATTTTAATTAAAAATTCATCTCCTTAGATAAAACATAAATTAGTTTGTTGAAAATTCGTCTTTTCTTTAGTTGAAAATTAATTTTTTCACTGAAAATTTAACAACGCCAGTTGCAATTTTAACTTTTTTTTTTTTAATTTGGACTTTTTTGGTAGAAATTAATCTTCTGGGCTGAAAATGAACCTTATTGTTGGAAACTTAATTAGTATAGTTAAAGACTCATCATTTTAGTTGAAAATTCAGGTTTTTGGCTTCAAATTCAACTATTCGTAGATCAATATTAATAATTTTAGTGAAAATTCGTCACTTTGTCTGAAAATGTGACTATTAAAAAAACATTAATTTCGTTTATGTTGCAAGTTAATTTTTTTTTCACCCGAAAATGCATGTACTGTTGATAATTTATCTTATTAATTGAAAATTTTATGCATTTTCTATAACATTCGTATTCTTTGGCGAACATTATTCTTCTTTGTTGAATTCGCCTTTTTGGTGTTATGGTTTTGACTAGATAAAATGTATTAAATAATTTGTTTGAAAATTAATCATCTTGTTTAAGAATTCATTTTTTTGCTTAAAAATTCAAGTATTGTAATTAAATATTGATCATTTTAGTAATTAATTCATCTTTTTGGTTGGAAATAAAACTACTGGGATAAAGTTAAATTAAATTTTCTTAGAAAATAAATCTGTTTTTTTTGTGTGGAAAAATAAATGTTTCAACTGAAAATTTAACTGTTCCATTTTTGGTTGAAAACTGAACTGTTTCAGTTTAAGATAGTTGAATTTTGAACAAAAATGGATTAATTAAATTTCCAGTTGAAAAAATTATTTTCCATTATCAAAAAAAATTTCGTTCAAAGTGATAAATTTTCAACTAAAATGATAAATCTTCAACTAGAATAGATGAACTTTTAACGAAAAAGATGAATTTTTCACAAAATCGTTTTATTTTCAACAAAAAAGTAAAATTTTAAAACAAGAAAATTAATTTTCAAACAAGAAGTTTCATTTTCTACCAGAAAAAGCACAATAGTTAAACTTTGAACTAAAATGGATTAATTAAATGTCCAGTTGAAAAAATTATTTTCCTTTATCAAAAAACAAATTTCGTCCAAAGTGATAAATTTTCAACTAAAATGATAAATCTTCAACTAGAATAAATAAACTTTTAACGGAAAAGATGAATTTAGCATAAAATAGTTTTATTTTCAATAAAAAAAGTTCAATTTTAAAACAAGAAAATTAATTTTCAAACAAAAAGGTTCATTTTTTACCAAAAAAAGTACAATAGTTGAATTTTGAACAAAAATGGATTAATTAAATTTCCAGTTGAAAAAATGATTTTCCATTATAAAAAAAAATTTCGTTCAAAGTGATACATTTTCAATTAAAATGATAAATCTTCAACTAGAATAGATGAACTTTTAACGAAAAAGATGAACTTTTCACAAAATCGTTTTATTTTCAACAAAAAATAAAAATTTTAAAACATGAAGATTAATTTTCAAACAATAAGTTTCATTTTCAAACAAGAAGGTTCACTTTCTACAAAAAAAACACAATAGTTGAATTTTTAACTAAAATGGATTAATTAAATTTCCAGTTGAAAAAAATTATTTTCCATTATCAACCAAAAATTTCGTTCAAAGTGATAAATTTTCAACTAAAATGATAAATCTTCAACCAGAATGTTAAACTTTTAATGAAAAGATGAATTTTGCAGAAAATAGTTTTCTTTTCAACATAAAAGTTACATTTTAAAACAAGAAAATTAATTTTCAAACAAGAAGGTTCATTTTCTACCAGAAAAAGCACAATAGTTGAACTTTGAACTAAAATGGATTAATTAAATTTCCAGCTGAAAAAATTATTTTCAACTATCAAAAAAAATTTCGTCCAAAGTGATAAACTTTCAACTAAAATGATAAATCTTCAACTAGAATAAATAAGCTTTTAACGAAAAAGATGAATTTAGCATAAAATAGTTTTTTTTTGCAATAAAAAAGTTCAATTTTAAAACAAGAAAATTAATTTTCAAACAAGAAGGTTAATTTTTTACCAAAAAAAGCACAATAGTTGAATTTTGAACAAAAATGGATTAATTAAATTTCTAGTTGAAAAAATTATTTTCCATTATCAAAAAAAATTTCGTTCAAAGTGATACATTTTCAACTAAAATGATAAATCTTCAACCAGAATGTTAAACTTTTAATGAAAAGATGAATTTTGCAGAAAATAGTTTTCTTCTCAACATAAAAGTTACATTTTAAAACAAGAAGATTAATTTTCTACAAAAAAAACAATAGTTGAATTTTTGACTAAAATGATGACTTGAATTTTTAACAAAATAGATCAATTTGAAACTGAAAAAATAAATTTTTAACCAAAAAATGATGAATCCTTTATTAGAATTATTAGACTTTAGACCAAAAAGAATAAAAAATAAACTTTAACCATGGAAATTTATGCTACCAAAAAATACGAATTTTCAGCTAAAACAGATAATTTTCAACTAGAAATTGAATATTAAATCTTAAGTTAAAAAAATTATTGTTTAACCAAAGTGATGATTTTTTAATTAAAATGGTGGAATAGTCAAATAGCGTAATTACATTTTCAGTTTTAAAAAAACTTCATGAAAACAAAAAATGTTCAAGAAAATAGTTAAAGTTACAATTGGAATAGTTAAAGTAGCAATACAAAATTAAGTTTTAGCCAAAGATAAACAGATTTTTCATCAAAATAGAGCATTTTTTTAACCAATGAGATGAATTTTTGATGAAATTTATGAATCTGCGGCCAAACAAAAATTCATTTTTAACAAAGAGTTTAACTTTCAACTAAGTAATTTAATTTTTATTGAAATTTCAACAAAGAAAGATTTTTCAGTCAAGAGGGAGAATAAATTTCAAACAAATTGTTAAATTTTCAACAAAAAAAGATAAATCCTTCAACCAATAGAATTAATTTTCTACCAAAAAAGATGAATTTTCAACCAGTTACTCAAATTTAAACCCAAAATAGAATAGTTAAATTTTCAGTTAAACAATTAATTACAAACCCAAGAAAAACGAATCATTATTTAATTTTATATTGCATGCAATTAAAACAAAAATTAAGCACACTATCGAAAAAATTCCCAGGCCGAAACAAAAATTCCCTGACAATTCCAGGGTTTTTCGAGATTTTCTAGGTAGGGTAGACACTCCCCTGTATTTAGTAGTTTCTGAAAGTCCTAAATTAGGAAATGATCGATTCATCGCTGCAGGAAGCAGAGAGAAAATAAATGCCTTATGGTAGGTCTTCCATGTGGACAGTTCCAGGGATTTTGCATCGTGGACATTTGAGTCAAAATGCGACGCATGTCTGTTACGTTGAGAGTTTTGCCAATCATAATTGCGCTTCGACAGGCCCTTGAAGCGAGCATTTGTTTTACTCTGCTGGGTCGGGGTATTTGAGAAACCACGCCACTTCCGTCGGCTCCTCCTTCTCTGATTAAGAAAATTAGCTCTTCTATGTCCTCTTGGCCAAACTGCCATCCTCCACTCACGGGCATTCCGATTAGTTTCACTCGATGACCTTGTTCTCCTGATTTTTAAAAATTAAATGAAAATTTCATCAAAACTAGAAAATAATCACGCGTCCAATTTTTTAATGTCTCGCTTGATTTCTAAATTAAAATATAAAAATAAAACATAATAGCCGGTTACAATTACTTTGAGAACGGTAACGAGAATGAAAATATTACCGAGAAATAAATTCTCTGAGAATTTATGAGAATCTCAGAATTTACTTTAGTTAATAGGAAATTGAATTTTTTTGTTAACTTTTAGGTTGAAAATTCAACTCTTTTTTTTAAAGTCTGTCTTTTTTATTTCAAAGTATACCTGCTTTATCATAAATAAAATTCAATTTTTTTCGTAAAAACTTATTTTTTTGTTCCAAAAATTCAATTTTTGATGTCACTAAGTTAACTGGAATCTGTTTTGAACGAAAACTCAAACTTTTTTTTGTAATAAAAAATTCTTCTGCTTTAAGTCATCCTTTTTGGTTAAAAATTCGTTTTTTTTTTGGATTAAAAATTCAATTTTTTGCTTAAAAATCGTTCCTCTTCGCTTGATAATTCAACTAATTTGTTTAAAACATTTGGTTAAATCTCTTTGTTAAAAAATCACATTTTTGTTAAAGATTTATATTTTAGGTTGAAAAGTTATCTCGTTGATTAAAAGTTTAATTATTTTGTTGAAAATTAATCTTTTTTAATTGAAAATTCAACTAATTGGGTCAAAGTTAAACTACATTGTGAAATTTTTGTATTGAAGGCTTATGTCTGGTTGAAAATTTAACTGTTTAGTGGAAAATACATATTTTTTTGTTTAGAATTAATTTTCTAACAGAAACTGGAAGTTTTCCATTTTTTAAGATTTATATTTTTTAATTAAAAATTTGCGTTTTTTTGTTTGTAACAAATTTTTTTTTTTAGTTTGAAGTTTCTATTTTTTTCGTAAAAATGCATCAGTTTCGTGAAAAATTAAGTTTTTGTTGAACAGTTATATTTTTCGTTTGTAAATTCAATTTTTGTAAAGAAAATTTCTCTTCTGGTTTGAAGGTTCAATAATTTAGATAAACTTTTATTTATTTTTTGAGCAAAAAATCTTTATTTGTTGGAAGTTCGTCTTTTTGGTTTTAAAATTCTTTTCTTTTATCGTATAAATTTCAATCTTTTTTTATTAAAATATAAACTATGACACTTCTTCGTTGTAAATTTGTCTTTTTAGGTTGAATATTCAACTATTATGTTAAAAATGTAATTTTGTTGAAAATTCCAGTATTTTGTTAAAGCGTTATCTTTTAAATTAGAAAAAACTTTTTTTAAATAAATTAATACATTTGAAAATTAAAATTTGATATATGAAACACTGTAGTTCCTGAATGTGTCTGAACTAGAAAATAATTTATATTCAATCGCTGATACAACCTGAACAATAAAAATATTGTTAAAAATCATAAATTCTTTTAAATTCTCCTAAATTCTGTCATATTCTCGGTTATATAACATGAACTTAAATTCTTGGAAATTTAAGAACTCTACCTGTGGAAAATAAATGTCATGAGAGTTGACGGTCGCCGTGTGGCGGCGCCAGCTATGCAGTTGGCTAAGAATTCAAATAATGCACAGCGAAAGTGTGAACAAAAATGTTTTTAAAATAAAAGTAATGTTCTGATAGTTCTGGACTAATAATTTTTAGGATTTTTTAAAATCTTTTGAATTATAAATAATTTCGAAAATCGTAAAATTCACTGCTTTTAGACGTAAATCCCGGTGCATTAATACTAACTACAATAAATTATTATTTATGCGCAATTAAATTAGACATATAATAATTTCTGTAATTTTTAAGTATCCGAATAAAAAATAGACTAAATTTTATAATATTTTATATCATATTATATGTTATTTCAAGTTCAAAAAATGAACCTTGTTAAAAATAATTGTTAAAATCGAAAAAAATATGCTAATGTTAATTATACCTAATTTTTGAAAAGAACTCGAGGTGAACTTTTGAAAAAAATATTTCGAGTTTTCTTTATTTGACAATAACTATTTAGAGTTTGATGTTTTTCTTTTTCTCTTAAGGTAAAACTTGCAATTCTTATTCAATTATAATGCTGTAGCGCGTATACTTTATCCCTCAAAAGATTCTCTACAAATCTCCTTAGTACGTTTTTATTTTTAAAAATTTATTTGTGAAAACCTGTTATTTACAAAAGTAACGATTTTATAATCCTTAAATAAAAGTTTTTTTAATAAAAACGTACCAACAGTTTCGACTTTTATTTATTTGAAAAGTTCAACTCGAGTTATTTTTCAAAACTAGTTATAATTAAGAATAAAATATTTTCCTCGATTTCATAAATTATTTTAAAACATGTTTATTTTTTAGCTTAAAATAACTGTACGTTATGTTTGATTTAAAAACAAGTATAATCAAAATTCCCTATTTATTTTAAATACTAAGCTAAATGTCATGACAATAGTTTTGACGAAAAGCAAATTTTTACACGAATTCATTAAAATTAATTAAATTTGTTTGCAATCTATAATTTTAGTCAATTTTTTTAAAACTACAATTTTTTTCAAATTCTGCAAAATAAAAAAAAATTGTCGTAAAATATTCCAGAAAATAACGTTAAATTTTCCTAACAATCTAGAGAATATCATTTGATTCTCTAAAAACCTTTTCAACTTCATAAAACGCTTCCTATTTTATACAAAATTGTAAAAAATCTACAGTTTTCTCAAAATTTTTATAATTTTCAATATATAAAAATCTAAACTTTCTAAATACCTTTTAAAATTGTTGTTAAAATTTGTTAAAGACAACAAAATTGGTCTTAAAGTCGTCCACATTCTTTTTCGAAAATTTTTTGGAAATACTTTGAAATCTTTTACAACTTTATCCTAAAGTTAATTTTTTTTAAATAAAAAATTACTTAATATTTTTCTGGGAATCTAAACAAAATTTTTTCATTCGATTGAAACCTTTCGTAATTTCAATTCAGCTTCCCTTTTCAAAATCTTCAACAATTTACATTACAAAAAATTACGTTTTTCACAAGTTTAAAATTAACTTTAAATTGTTTGAATACTTTGAAATATTTGTTACGCATAATAGAATTTTTTTGTAATTTTGTAATACTGATTCAATTTTCTTTTGGAATCCCTTTTTCAAAATAAAGAAATCATTGGAAATTTAACCATGAATCTTGAGACAATTTTACTTCTACAAAGCAAAAAGAAAAATTAATCCGAAAAAATTGTTTTAAAATCTTTCAGATTTTTTTGGATATATTTTGAAATCTTCAAAGCTTAAAATTAACCTTTTAAAATAAAATTTAAATAATTAAAAATTTTTCCAAAATCTTATTGTTCGTGTAGTAGCAAAATAAAAAATATAATTCAAAATTTAAATTCCCTGATTGGCGAGAATATATCAAAGTAATATGGATAAAATATCAATTTGCAAATTATTTTGAACACTTAGTTCCTATGATGCGGTTTATTTTTAAAAGTAAAACCTTCAATCTCGTGTCTAATTTAAAACCAAGAATAATCAAAAATTCCCTTTTCGTATTTAATCTTAACCTAAATATTATGAAAATATTTACGCCAAGAAGAAAATTTTTTAACAAATTCATTAAAATGAATTAAATTTGTTTGCAATGTATAATTTTAGTTCATTTTTTTAAACTTGACATTTTTTTTTATAATCTAAAGTACAAATACGTTGTTTTGGATTATATTAAATAAATGCCCATTATTCACAGTTAATACTAACAATAAAATAATATTTTTAAAAAGAGAAAAATGTTTAAAACATGAAGATATACCTATACACAACACTTCAGTTTGATATCATCCCTTAAAATAGCATTTGTCATTCTTCAACAACATTTTAATAATTTGGTGCTTCGCAAAATTGAATTTATTAGCTTTGTGCTGCCCATGATTACTTTGTTATCCCGATTTACAATCAAAACAAAGGCACTTCACCGTTTTTGTTCAAAATTTCAACACTGCGGATACTTTATCTAAAAACAGTTTTTTTTCAGTTTTCTTTCAATTAGAAAATGGAATATGTCGGAAACACCACTCAAAAAACTCAACGATTATTTAACACTATCAGTAAACTACTTTTACTGTGTTATTAAATTACTTATTATTACATATTACTGTGTTATAAATAATTAAATGTTATTATTTTATCAAAGATCTTTGATTTTACCATGCATTTGCAACGATAGTAGGCCAACTGCATAGGTGGCGCCGCCACCTATGCTGATATAAACAAACCGTTGGGGTTTTTTTTTTAAAGCAAAAATAGCAATTTTCGACGGAAAAGACCTGTAGAATAAATTGACATGAGATTTGATCGCGGCCGAGTGGTAGCGCCGCCTGTACTTTTAGGCAGACAATTATTCAAGTGCATGGGGAAAATACAAATTTTATTTTATTTTGTTGTTAAAATACTTTTTTGCATCTATTTTTATCGGAAAAAAATATTTTTCGGCATATTAAATATCCAATAAATTAATAAGTGCTAATGAAGAGTAAATAAAACAATAATGTTAATTCTAAAAAACGAACATTAAATTTTTAACATTGACTTAAGTAAATATTGTAAACTGTGAAAATAGAAAATTGCAATTGGAGTTTTCTTTTTATTGGCATTTATAATAATTTAAAATTGAAACTAAAGCTTAACTGAAATAAACTATAAAACTTTATATTTCTTTTTAAAGCTAGAAAATAATGTACTTTCTTTCGTTATAAGGCATTGATAAAAATTAATTCTAACGCTTTATATTATAAAGAATAGGATTTATAGAATAAATAAATATTGATAAAGTTGTAAAATAAAAAAACCGTATTTGTAAACCATACCTTCAAACCCAATTTTAATGAATTTAAACAGTTTTTTTTTAATTTTTCGATAACAACTTTTAAAAAATTCTTTTGTTAATATTATTAAAAATTCATATTACCAATAATTTGCGTATAAAAAAACAGCTTAAATGCTTATTGAACTCATTATCTCTTGTTTAAATAAAATTTTTTTTATATTGCGACACTTATTTGTTAATTATTTTCGAAGTGAACAAACAAGATTGTGATTTTTAAAAACAATTGTAACGAATTAAAAATGTTTTCAAATTGTTAGATAACAACTTTAATTAATTATTTTATTAATATCAAATGGAAATTCATGTTACTAATAATTTGGGTTAAAAAAGGTTTAATTGTATATTTTCGAAAGCATTTTTACTCTACATGTCTTGCTTAAATGGAAAAATTTTCTTATAATGCAACACTTTTTTGTCTTAATCATTTTCAGATTGAATAAAACATATCATCTTTAAAAATAATTTTAATGACTTTAAACTGTTTAAAATTCTGTTATAACTCCAAGAAATTGTTTTATGAATATTGATTGAAAAATAATTCAGATAAAAATATGTACTACTCCAATAAGAGATTTCCAAGTATCGGATGATCAGTAACAATATCCTTAAAACCAAAATACTCTGCACAAATGACATGCCTTTAATTCAAAATTAGCTCTCAAAATAGCTCTTTTAATTCAAAAATAGCACACTTATACCCCATTATTCCCGTTCATCACAACAAAAATCTTGATAAATTTTCAGTCTAAAAGTCTCAAAGCTTAATCATAAAGCAAAAAATTAAAAACAATCCGTTTTTATAATTTAAAAAGCACAAAAATGCATATTTATGATACTTTTTCCATGCATTTGAATCATTTTCGGCCTAAAAGTACAGCCAGTGACGTCCTTGGTCAGTTTTTGATCTATATTGGTTTCCAGTACAAAATGTCAGGAAAACAAAAAATGTAAATTTAATGACTGAATTGATAATATGAAAAATCTTACAATTTTTTTTTAGATTAAAAATATCAAATTTCGACAAAAAACGCAACATGAGAAAAATTGTTACGAATTGTGATTTTTTTTTTAATTTAATGATTTTTTTTTAAATGGCCGATTTTTGTTTTAAACGTCAAAGTCACCTTAAATTGTATCAAACTTGTAAATTTTCTTTGACAAGATGTGAATCTTCCTTGAAATATAATTTTTTTATATTAATAATACCAATTTCCGATGAGAAACTAAAATAATCCAAAACTGTAAAAAGATTCTATGGCTTATTCAAATTCTTAAAAAATTATAATTCATGTTCAAATTATAAAATTGTTGAGAAATGATGATTTTTTGTTTAAAAATACAAATTCAGGATGTAAAACAACAACGTTACCTGAAATTTGTAAAAAAAAAAGTGAATGTTCCTTAAAATATAATTTTTTTATTAAAAATTCCAATTTTCGACGAAAAATAGTAACATAACTTATTCCTGTTCAAACTTCAAATATTGTAAATATGTTTTTTTAAATCTAATGATTTTTTATTAATAATAGCATTTTTTAATGAAAATTTCACATAGTATAAAAAAATATGGTTTAAGATGGGAAATCTTGTTTTAAACATAATCTTTTTTTTTAATCCCTTTTTCCGGCGAAAAATGTTAACATTACCTAAAATTGTTAAAAAATCTTGAATCTTCAAAATCTATATCGATTTGCGGTACAAAACCACAGGAAAACTATAAAATTGTGCACAAATTACGAATCTAATGACTGAATGATAATATGAAAAATCTTATATTTTTGTTTTTAAATTAAAAATATCAAATTTCGACAAAACACACTAACATTAAATAACAAAAAATTGTTGAAAATCGTAAATATTTGTTTTATTTTAATGAATTTTGTTTAAAATAGCTGATTTCTGTTGAAAACGCCAAAATCACCTTAAATTGTACCAAAGTTGTAAATTTTCTTTGAAAAGACGTGAATCTTCTTTGAAGTACAATTTGTTTATATTAAAAATACTAATTTCCGACGAGACACTAAAATAATCTTAAATTGTGAAAATATTGTATGTCTTATTCAAATTGGTAAAAGATTCTAATTCTTGTTCAAATTATAAAATTGTTCAGAAATTATGAATATTCTTTGAAATCTAATGATTTTTTACGAAAAATGTCAATTTCCGACAGAAGACGCTAACGAAATCTAATATTCTTTAAGCTTTTAAATTTTATTATTTCAAACCAAAATCATTGGATTTAAATATGATGATTTTTTTTTAAATAAAAATTTGGGATGTAAAACAACAACGTTACCTGAAATTTGGAAAAAATTGTGAATTTTCCTTAAAATATAATTGCTTTTATTAAAAATACCAATTTTGGACGAAAAATAGTAACATCTCTGTTCAAACTTCAAATTTTGTGAATATATCTTTTTTAAATCCAATGATGTTTTATTAATAATATCATTCTTTAATGAAAATCTTATATAATATAATAAAACATTGTTTAAAGTGGAAAATCTTCTGTTAAACATAATCTGTTGTTTTAATCCCGTTTTCGGCGAAAAATGTTAACATTACCTAAAATTGTTAAAAAATCTTAAATCTTCAAAAGCTATATCGATTTCCGGTACAAAACGACAGGATAGCAAAAAATCGAACAAAAATTATGAATTTAATGAATGAATTATATGAAAAATCTTATAATTTTTTTTTAATATCCAATTTCGACAAAAAAAAGCAATATAAAAAATTGTTCCAGATTGTGAATATTTTTTTAATTTAATGAATTTTGTTTAAAATAGCCGATTTCTTTTGAAAAACGTCAAAATCTTCTTAAATTGTTGCAAATTTTTTTCTGAAAAGACAAAAATGTTCTTTGAAATATAATTTGTTTATATTAGAAATACTAATTTCCAACGAAAGACACTAAAATAATCCAAAATTTTGAAAAGATTGTATCTCTTATTCACATTGGTAAAACATTCTAATTCTTGTTTAATTTATAAAATTGTTCAGGAATTATTAATATTCTTTGAAATCTAATGATTTTTTAAGAAAAATGTCAATTTCCGTCAAAAAACAGTAACAAAATCCGAAATTGTTCAATTTTATTAATTTTATTATTTGAAACAAAAAGGATTGAATTCACGTTTAATGATTCTTTGCTTAAAAATAAAATTTTCAGGTAAAACACAGCAAAATAAACTAAAGTTGTTACAAAATTGCAAATATTTTCTTAAATCCAATAATTTATTTTAAATAAACGACTTCCTGTGAAAAATGTTAAAATTTCAATTTTTGGCATAAAACGCTAACATAACCTAAAATTGTTAAAATATTCAAAATGCTCTTCAAATTATAATGATTTTTGTTTTAATATTCCAATTTTTGCTTCGAAACGCTAATATAACCTAAAATTGTGAACCTTTAAAATGCTTGAATCTTTGTTTAAAAAACGTTAAACGGTAAAAAACTAACACAACTTAAAATTTTTTTTAATTTTAAGTCTTCTTCGCAAGTTTATGAATTTATATTAAAATTCTTTAGAAAAACCTTATTTATTTGATACTACTTCAAATTATAATAATTTAACATGTAATTTAAAAAATTTGCAGTTTAAAAATAATGTAACTTTCAATTTTTTAATTTTCTAGCTTAAAGTAGAATTTTGAAAATTACCAATTCATTGATCCATTCTTCAATTTAGAGCATTGAAAATAATATGGATTTATATTTTTTTGAACTGAATCTGAATTTTTGAACTGTAAGTTAAAAATGTTTAATTTTACAGTTTAACTGAATTTAATAAAAAATCTTTAAGATTATTCGTAAATTATTGGTTGTTTGAAAAAAATTGGATTTGCTGTAATAATAAAAAATTCTAAGCCACTGTACTACCCAGAAAAATTATTTTACTGAAATTTTTTTAACTAATCGGAAAAATATTACCTTCGGGATTAATTGTAAAGCTGAATCCATTGTCTTCAAAAATTTCCTTATGTTCAATCAATATAGTTTCGTTCAAAGTTGCGAGACTAAGAGGCTTTGGAACAATTAGTTTTTGGGTTTTCAATTTAGTTTCGTTGCTTAATTTTTCAAATCGAAATTTCTCGTCACTCGCGTGTTGATCGACGATAAACAAGTCAGTATCGAGTCTCGCGACTATAAATCCTAAATTAAATTGCCCTATAATCTGCATCTGGAATAAATTTTAAAAAGTTAAATTTAATTAATTTTGCTGTTCTAAGTGGCAAATAATTTATAGATATAATTTGTAATGTTCATGATATTAGCGATTAATTGATGATTAATTATTGAAGAGTAATTACGAAGAGACTTATTTTAATCTTTTATTATGAAAGTTTAATTATAATTACATGTGTTTATACTATACAGGTAATGTAAAATCCACTCCGTGTTGAAATAAATAATTTTTATAATGGCCCCTTATAATAACTCTTCAATAATTGATCAATAGTTAATTCTTCATAATAAATAAATTAAAAACTACATCTAAATTTTTTGTTCGAAATCTTAAAAATCTACATTTTGTTAAAATATTTTTTAAATCTTTATAGTTTTAAATTATTTTTAATCTTTTCAAAATACGTCAATATCTCTTATACTTACTAGAATGATTCTTTTACAAGTTTCTCTCAGAATCCATTTCACAAAAAAAAATCATTTCAAATTTTCTCATGAATTTTAAGAAATTAGTTTTAATCTCTCAAAATCTTGCAAAATTCTTAAAAAGCTTATAAATGTTGATTCGAAATCTAAAAAAATCCACATTTTGTTTTAAATTTGTTGAAATTTTTTTATTATTTTTGAAAAAAAGATATTATCAACAAAATAGTTGAATCTTCAAACAACAAAATTACTTTTGAATTAAATAATGATGAATCGCCAACAAACAAATAAAATAATTAATATATCAATAAAAAAAGATTATGATTTTAAATAGAAAACATTTTAATTCAGCAACAAAAAGAAACGAATTTTCAAAAAATTGTTGAATTAAAAAAAAAATATTTTTTAACTGAAACACGTTAAATTTATACCGAATAGATTAATTTTCAACCAAAAAGATTAATTCGATAATCTATATTTCAACTAAGGACGATTTTATCTTTAAATCAAAAACAGTTCAATTGATAAAATATGAAGAATTTTTTACAAAATATTTAAATTCTTAATCAGTTAAATATTCAATTAGAAAATATGAAGTTTTAAAAACAAAGTTAATTTACAACCAATTAAATGAATTTTCTACAAAAAAGGTGCATTTTTAACAATAAAATACATGAGTTTTCAAATAAAAGACATTTTTAACAACAAAAATACGAATTTTCGATAAAATAGTGCAATTTTTAACCAAAGAGATGAATGTTAAACACAAAAAATGAACGTGTAACAAATGACACATCAATCTTCTACCAAAAAATCGCATTTTTAACCAAAAATAAAAACAAAAAAACCTTAAAACCTTCCACATATTTTGAAATCTTCAAACTCCAAATTTGTTTTTAAATATATTAAAATCTTTAAAAATTTTAAATTATTATTGAAAATGACATTCTCAATAAAATAGGTAAGTCCTCCACCAAAAAATCTATGTTTACCGAAATAGATGAATTTGTAACAAAACAGTTGAATTTTCAACAACAAAAAAACATTTTTAACCAATTAGTTGAATTTTCTATTAGTAATATTGCTTATCTATGAAAGAGACGATTTTTTTTAAATACATGAATTTTCAAATAAAAAAATATCCATTTTCAACTAAAATGGAATAGTTACATTTTTGTTAAAAAATATATATATTTCCAACCAAAAAATGCGAGTTTTCAATAAAATAGTAAAATTGTCAACCAGAGAGATAAATATTAAACAAACAAAAAAAATGAATTTTTAACAAATTACAGATTAATTTTTAACCAAACAATTGAATTTTAACCAAAAGTAAAATGGAATTTTTTTAATTCTTCAAGATCTTCCAGATTTTTTCGACTTTTTTAAATCTTCAAATCTTAAAATTGATTCTTTAATGGAAAACGTTAATCGTATACAAAATTTCGAGAAATCTGTAAGCATAATTATTTGTTACCGATACCGAAAGTTTAAATTAGGATTTAAGATTTTAATTAGGACTTTGCAAATTAAAATATTCTACGTTTTTTTTCATAATTTTATTTTTTTGATCTCTTGAAAAGCGCACAGCAAATTTTTGAATCTTTATTAAGGTAGTTGTCGGTAACAAGAGTCAGATATCTGAAAAAATAGTTTTTCTATGATTTTAAGAATCAAAATATTATAACTGATGTTATATCAAACAAAAACATGATTGTTTACAAAAAATATTAAAATTCACAAAAAAAACATTAATTTTAACCTTGTTTTTTGCAATTGACTTTTTTCTGATCGTCGCTTCTTACTAATTAAAAAAAAAAGTGATTGAATTTTAATAAATGATGGCTTGTTTTTTCTTGGAAGACACTTTCTACAACTCTATTGTTTTCAGTTTTAAAAATAAATAATCTTAAAATATAATTCTTTGTTTTAAATTTTCTAACCATTTAGAATCATAGAAGCCATAGAAAAATTTACTTTCAAAATTGGCAACAGTATATTTGAAGGGAATGTTTTCCCGGAAAAAATAAGCTGTCATTTATTAAAATGCAATCATTTTTCAAAAATTGGTAAGAAGCCGGCGGTCAGAAAAAATTCAATTGCAAAAAACATGGTCAAAATTAATGGTTTTTTGTTGTTGTGAATTTTAACATTTTTCATATAAAATAATGTTCTTTATTTGGAATGAAATCAGTTACAATATTTTGATTCTTAAAATCATAGAAAAACTATTTTTTTACATGACTGACTATTGGCACGACAACGACCTTAATAGAAAAATAAACTACAGTTTTGAAAATAAACTACAGTTATTGATCCCTGGTTAAGTTTTGGGGTGTCCCGTTTTTCCTGACAGACTTATAAAAATAAGCTTAGACTTCTTTCAGTGCATAAAATTGATTAGTTTACTGTATTACCTTTTTAAAAGAATCTTTCGACAATTCTCTTTGTAGTTCCTTTTCAGCCTCTGTGTTTTTTTGGGACAGTTGCACTTTATACTTCATTCTTTTCGGTCTATTTTCATCCGATTGTTCCTTCAGACTTTCCAACTTCAATTTTATTCTTTCTAAACTAGTTTCCATCTCCATATCTGGCAATACCTCTCTAAACGTATCTAATTCTTGAAGTTCTACTTTCTTTTCCTTTACTTCTTTTATTTCTTCTGTTTTCATTTCTTCCGTTTCTTTTACTTCTTCCATCTTTCCTAATTCCTTTTCTTTCTTCACCAAAAAATTATTTACAAATTCTCTTTTCAAAAAATCTCTCTTCTCTTTTTCTTTTTCCGCAGTTTTATTTTCTCCTTTTGATTTCAAATCCAAAAACTGCTGTCGTTTCGACGGAGGATAAGATTCATCAACAGGAGAGATTCCCCTTTTGTTTCTCTCCTCTCTCGTAAAATTAAGTTCCATCAGAGTTGTCACCGGGAATTTTCCTTGTGAATTTTCCCACTTTCTCTGTATGTTCGATTTAACCGTTGCTAGAATTAATTGTTCCTGAGTGAAGAAAATTTTCCTTTTGTCTGGAGTAACATTAACATCAGCGCATTCTTGGTTCAGTTTTAAATTCAGAAACACAAAAGGATATTGTCTGTTGTTATATTTGTGGTAAGAATGGTTGATAAGTTTACTGATTTTCAAAAGATCACAGGGTCGTCCATTTACATAAAAAAATTGTCTGTCTGGAGAAGAACGACCGAGAGTGTGACCGCAACTACTCACATAACATTCCCAGGAAAAGTCGACTGGAATATTTTCCAGTAATTTATATTCTTCTAGAATTTCAGAATTCGGGAGTTCCATCTCGATCTCTACAATTCCGTCTAAGGATTTTTTTCCGAATACTGAACTCACGTTTTCGAGGACATTTTTTGTGCCACTTGTGGACACTAGAATATTAGGAGACTTGTTTCCAACGGAATTTGTGCATTTTATTTTCACGCCGACGGATACCAAGCAGTAACTGTACAAAATCTGAATCGTTCGTGCAAATTCTTTTTTTATGTTTCTTTGAAATTCTTTTGCCCTCACTGGAAGGGTTTTAAAAATATTTTTAACGTGGACGGTCGTACCTCCTGCTCTGGCACATTCTTCCTTTTTCGTTAATTTTCCGTTTTTGTCAAAAGTAAGTGTAAAAGCGTGTTCTGAGGTTGCATGTTTTGTAATTATACTGACATCGCCGAGAGCACATAATGAACTTAGAGCTTCGCCTCGAAATCCAAAAGTTTCGACGCTTATTAGATCGGCAAAGTCTCTTAATTTTGACGTGTGGTGCTTGAGACCTAAATTATAGTAAATTTTTATATTTTTAATATCTGAAACTTTACTTCAAAATTGTATAAATTTTAAGTTTTGAAAGTTTAATTTTCTTTAAAACTTAAAACTTGATTTTATTCCCCGGTCGAGAAATTTAAAAAATGGAAAATCTTACATAATCAACAATTTTACTAAAAGAGATAATAAATCCACACGCTTTACAACTTAGAGGTATTTTTTAAAATAAAAGAGCAGAATTTTCAAGAAAATAGATGATTTTTCAACGAAGAAGATTATTTTTTCAATCAAGAAGATTAATTTTACACCATGAGTATTTTTCAACAAAAAACTTAAAGCTTCAACTAAAAAAAAATCAATTTTGAGCTAAAAAAATAGGTTTAAATAAAAAAGACGATTTTTCAACACAATGCATACATTTTAAACCAAAAAGTTCAATTTTCATCCGAATAGAGTTAATTTTGTTTACAAAATTGTTAAATTTGTAACCAAACAGGTGGATTTTCAATGAATAGTCAAATTCAACCCAAACGGATTAACTTCAAGCCAAAAGACTAATTTTCAATTGAAGAAATTCATTTTTCAGCGAAAAGATAAATTTACAACCAATAAGATTAATTTTCCACCAAAAAAGATGCATTTTTAACCAGAAAATGGATCAATTTTCAATAAAAAATACAATAAATTAATTTTTAGTTGAAACTAAAAAATTAACAGTATGTAAAGAAAGGAATTTTCAACCAAAGAAATTAATTTTTAATCAGAAAAATAAATTTTTAACTAAAATTATGAATCATAAAAAAAAATTAAATTTCAACCAAATAATTGAATTTTCAACCAAACAGATAATTTGCAATCGAAAACATTCAATTTCTACCAAAAGAAGACGAATTTTCCACAAAATATATAAATTTTGAAAAAAAAGATCAAATTTCAACCAGAAATGGAATGTTATATTTTCAATGAAAGAAATTAATTTAAAAAGAAGAATTTTCAACAAAAAAGGTCTTGAAGATTAATTTTCTAAGATCAATTTTGTACCAAAAAAGATCAATTTTCAATAAAAAATATAATAAATAAATTTTTAGTTGAAACTAAAAAATTAAAAGTATGTAAGCAAAACAAAAAAATTGTCAACCAAAGAAATTAATTTTCAACCAGCAAGATAAATTTTTAACTAAAATTATGAAACGTAAAAAAAATTAATTTTCAACCAAATAGTTGAATTTTCGACCCAGTAGATAATTTGTAATCGAGAATATTAATTTTCTACCAAAAGAAGACGAATTTTCCACAAAATACATAAATTTTCAACTAAAAAAGATTAATTTTCAACCAGAAATGGAATAGTTATATTTTCAGTGAAAGAAATTAATTGAAAAAAAAAATTTTCAACAAAAAAAGGCCTTGAAGATTAATTTTATAAGATCTAAGATTAATAGTGCACCAAAAACGATGCATTTTTAACCAGGAAAAAGATCAATTTTGAATAAAAAGTATAATAAACTAATTTTCAGTTTAAACTAAAAAATTAAGAGTATGTAAAAAAATAATTTTTAACCAAAGAAATTGATTTTCAAAAAGCAAGATAAATTTTTAACTAAAAATATGAATCGTAAAAAATTTAATTTCCAACCAAATAGTTGAATTTTGGACTCAACAGATAATTTGCAATCGAGAAGATTAATTTTCTACCAAAAGAATACGAATTTTGCACAAAATACATAAATTTTCAACTAAAAGAGATCAAATTTCAACAGAAAATGCAAATGTTACATTTTGGGTCAAAGAAATTAATTTAAAAAGAAGAATTTTCAACAAAAAAAGGGTCTTGAAACTAAAATAATGAATCATCTACAAAAAAAAGAACGTTTAACAAAATAGTTAAAATTTCTAAAAACCAGTTGAATTTTCAAACCTTAAATATGATTTTTTAACAAAAAAAAATTTTGTCAATCCAATAGATTATTTTTCTACCAAATTGGTTGAATTTTTAACCAAGCAGTAACATTTTTAAACTCAATTCTCAACAACAACAACAAAAATGAAATTACATCCTGTAATTCTAACTTGTTATTAACACATTTTCTTTAATAAATCTATTTTCATCGAGGTTCCACATTTATTTAATTAATATAATTAATATGTGTGTTCCTTACCTACATTTAACTCTTAAAAATGGTTGAAAATTAATAAAAACGCCCTGCGTAATTTGTGGATAACTCCTAAATTACTACTTCAGTTTATCGAAAATTCCCTGACTTTTTCTGAACAGTTTTGAATTTCCTGAATTTCCCTGACTTTCCATAAAGTCGCTCACCTCTAGCAACCTTGCACTAAAAGTCAATTATTTATTGTTTAAAAATAATTAACTCACCCAATCCTTCAAAATCACGTTCCAGAACCCCACATCCATTATCACTGACAGTAATGCAAGATTTTCCATAATCGGAAAGTTTAACTTCAACAGTCGTCGCACCGCTGTCTAAACTATTTTCAACCAATTCTTTTACAGCAGTTGCAAGGTCCAGTACAACCTAAAGCATATACATTTTTTCAAAAATTAACGAACAGGGTTGCTACAAAATACAAATTCCGAAATTCCCTAACTTTCCCTGACTTTTCCTTGACTATTTTTTTTTTATTCTTCCTGACAATTATAAATTTTTCTTTCAGGTTAAATTTTTGTCCAAAGAAATTATTTTCCAACTAAAAATATATTTTTTGAACCAATAAAATTCACTTTCTACCAAAAAAGATCAATTTTCAACTACAAAAATAAATGTTAAACCCAAAATGGAATATTAACAGTTTAAACAAAATTTTCCATAAAAAAAACATTTTTGGAACAAAATAGTTAAATTTTCAATGAAAGAAATAAATTATTGTTAAATAAAAAGATGAATTTTTCACCAAGAAGATTAATATTCTACCGAAAAATACGAATTTTCAGCAAAACGGGTGTATTTTCCACCATACACTTGAATTTTTAACTAAAACAGATAAATTTTCAACCAAAAAAGGAGCAATTAAGTTTCAGTTAAAAATGTAATATATTAATAATTATTAATTAATTAATTATTATTAATTATTAATAATTATGAATCTTCAATAAAAATAATTTTGAACTAAACAGTTAAATTTTCGACAATAAGATGAATTTTTTATCAAGAAGATTTTTTTTTCTACCAAAAAGACGAATTTTAAACAAAATGCATGAATTTTCAAACGAACAGTTGAATTTTTAACCAAGCATACGAATTTTTATGCAAGAAAGTTACATTTTTACAAAAAAAAAACTGGTTAGTTTTTACATTAATAGTGAAATTTATAATAAAAAAATATAAATTTTCAACAAAACTGGAATAGTTAAATTTCCAAATAGAAATTTTTGTTTACCAAAACGATGAATTTTTATACGTAAAGATTAATTTTTTTACCAAAAAATACGAATTTTCAACAAAATGCATAAATTTCCAAATGAAAAATATACATTTTTAACTAAAAATGAAATAGTTATATTTTTTTTGCAAAAAAAAAATTAATTTTTAACCTCCCAAAAAAATATTTCAATACAATACTTGAATTTCTAATCCAAGAAATGGATTTTGAATAAAATACATAAATTTTCAACTAATAAAAATCAATTTTCAACCAAAAATGAAATAATTAAATTTTCAGTTAATAATGTAAATTTCAACCAATTGAAAATGAATTTTCAACTACAAAATTTAATTTTTAAGAAAAAAAAGTTTTTGAATTAAAATAATGCGTATATGCATCATCAACTTTCAACTATGGAGTCGAATTTTAAACGGAAAATGTAATAGTTGATATTTCAACCAGATAAGAATTTAATTTGAAACAAAAAACAATTTAGTTCAACTAAAGAAGACATAGTGGCTGTTTTAATCAACGAAATAAATACCCGGTAATTTCCCGGTTTTTCCCGGTTCGCAAACATTTTTCACGGTCTATGAAATTAAAAAAATGGAACACTAAAGCTAAAAAATTTTCCACTTGAGGTAATAAAAACTGAGCTGCAAATAAAAGCACTCAAAGTGGAACTGTTAGATTTTGAACTTTTGAAATTGAAATTTAAAAGTTTATAATTAAAAAATGTTGTATTCTAATGCTCAATAATTTACGTGTATAAAATTGAAGGTACTAACATTTTTCAATATAAAAAAATAAAAATCTACGTTATCATTTTTAATGCTCTAAATTAAAAAAATAATCTATGAACTTTAAAAATGTTTAAATTATATAATTTTAAGGAATTTGAAGCTAGAAACATTAAATATTGAAAAATTGAAAAATTATAACTGAACACTTCTTGAATTAGAAATTCAATTATTTTCTTTTTCAATAGTTTAAAAATCCTTGGGTTTTGGATTTGTTTTAAATTTAAACTTATTTCCGAAATTTTTTTAGAACTTCTAAATATTTTAAGAGATATGTAGAAGTTTTGAAAAGATTCAAACTTAATGAAAAACTTGAAATTATAGCCTAATATAAAATAAAATTTAGATTTTCGCAGTTTCTTAGGAAAATTTAAAATAATTTTTCAGTTTGAAAAATAATTTGGGAAAATATTTAAAAAGTTTTGAAAGATTTAAACAAAATTTTCAAAAAAGATTCCAGAAGATTTTAAGAAAACTTTCTAAAATTTGCATGATAATTTTTTATCATTTTAAAATTACTGAAATTTTTTCTACAAATGTTCATTTGTAAATGATACATCAATATTTAAAAATTTTACTTACAAATTAAGCATTTTTCGAAATTTTAACGATTCCAGGTTTTCTATGTCAAACAATTCAGTTAAATATTCTTTACTTTTAAATATTTGGTTTCAATTTACTTGTCTTAAATAAAAATTCAAATGTTGCTAAATATTCAATAATTAATCTTTTTTTAATTAAAAAGTTCAAATTGAATGGATTAAAAATTTAATATTGTAGACTAAAATAATATTTTAAATTTAATAAAATCCTTTAATTAAGAATATATTATTATGAAGTTATTTTTAAGTTTAAAATAGTTTATAAACTTTCAGTCAAACGTTCACATTTGTTTAATGACTAAGACTTTCAATTTGAAACCGTTTAAGTTTTAACGATAAAATCTGAAAAGTCTGAAATTTTGAACTGATTTAAAATCGTTTTTGTTCACTTTGTATTACATAAAGTACAGATAAATTGAAAAAAATTATTTATTTATTAAATAAAAATGTTTTTTATCCAAAACGTTATCAAAGGTTTTTATTTTTGTTTTGTTCAAGTCTTTAAGAAAGCATTTAAAAATAAATAGTGAATTGGTCCTAAAATTTTGAATATTTGAATTTGAAACTACAATATTGGGAAACTTAAGATTCGAAACCTCCGAAAATTAATCTAAAAATTAATTTAAGAAAAAACTTTAGTTTCAAGGCCTCAGAGATTAAACTAATTTAGAATTGATTATTTAAAATATAATTATAAATAAAAAATAAATAAATCAATTCAAATTTATTCAAGTTTTAAATTATTTAAAATTTTTGTCAGAAATTAAGAAATTACGAAATTCAAGGAAATTACAAAAATCGAACTCTAAAGCCAAACATTTTTTCATTTTAAGTAATAAAAACTGAGCTGCAAATTAAAACTCTTAAAGTTGAAATTTTGAATTTTAAAACTTAAACTTAAAATTTGCTTATTTAACAAATTTTGCGTTTAAATGCTTAATAATTTACACGTATAAAATGGAAGCTACTAACACTTTTCCACTAAACAATTTTTAATTAAATGCAGTTAAATTGCCAAATAAAATTTTTTTAACTTTTAAACATTATAGAGTTCAAAGATTCAGATTCAGTTCCAAAAATATAAATCCAAGTTGTAATTTTAAATTCTCTAAAATAATGAATCAATTAATGCACGTGAAATTTGTTTAAATTATACAATTTTAAGAAATTTTAAGCTAGAAATATTAAAAATTGAACTATTACATTTTTTTATAACCTGAACACTTCTTAAATTAAAAGTTACATTATTTTCAATTGAAATAGTTTCATAGTCTTTGAAATGCTTTATCTTTCTAAATTATTTGAATTTTTCCTGAAGCTTATCCTATATTTTTTTTAAGCCTGCAAAATAAACAAATTTCCTTACAATATTCCACATTTATTTGTGAAAAATCGGTAAATCTTTCTAAATCTTTTTTAATATTCTTTTGAAATTAATTTTTCAAAATAAAAAATGGATTTTAATTTTTCTAGGAAATATTTTTTATTCTTTTGAAGTCTTTCAACATTTTCAAAAAGCTCCTAATTTTTTTGATCGAAATCTGCAAAATCTACATTTGGTAGATACATGTACGCTTAAAAATTAATATCAAAAATGGAAAATTTTTAAGTGAAAGATTTTCGAATTACGCATTGCAAAATAAATGATATCATAATTGAAAAAGAAAAAAAATCAATTGAATATTTAAAAAACAGATGAAAAAAAACTTGGACAGATTTTTTTGGATCTAAAAATGTGTAAAATTCCGGGTCAAAAAAAATGCACGATCATTTATCGGTCTTATAAAATTCCCTGTCCAGCGGCCACCCTGTTTCTACTTCTTCAATGAAGAAAAAAGATTTAATCCAAAATGTGGCATTTTCGTTCCAGAATGACGAATTTTCGACAAGACAGTCGAATTTTCGAATCGAAAATATGAGTTTTCAACAAAAAAGTTAATATTCGAACAAATAGTTCCATTTTTGACCCAAACAATTTTTTTAGGCAATTCTATGTTTTCGATTTGGGGAATTTAAAATTAGGACATACAGCACAAAAAATCCAAAAATCAAAACAGTGATAAAAAATCAATGTCCTGATCAACCAAAACATATATAAATCCTAAAGAAAATATATTTTCCTGGTGTAATTTTAATCTATAAATGCTCAAAGTCCCAATAATAATCTCAGTGATTCAAACTATATTCCAGTAAAACAGAGAATAATTTTAAAATAGTTACCTGTCCAGAACATATTTGATGAACAGCTTCTTTACTAATTGCTCCAATTTTCTTTGAAGCATCAGTTGTGGCTTCTGGTTCAGTCATTTTGATATGAAGAGTATTGTATTAATATACTTGTATACTTTATTTTCTACGCATTCCCGAGTTTGCTAAACATCTGTGCACGTAATTATGACGAATGTGATCAGAAGCCGATTGATGTTTTCAGTGTTTTAATTTCTAACAAGTAGCTATAATTTCTGCTGACATTTAAACACAAAATTAGGCAAAAAAGAAAGCTTTAACCGACGAAATTTAATAGAATTTCAAGTGTTCATAACCTGTCACACAAACCAAACAATATTACGAAGGTTATGTTTGTCCATTTAAAATATTCACATATTTATTTTGAAAACTCCCGCCTATTAAAAAACAGTGGTGCCACTACACAACGCGTATTTTGAAATGTGAACTCGACTTAATTTCTCGTGTGGTACATAACCTCAATTTGACATTTGGTTCCAGGAAATTAGTTAGTTTTTCTCGTTTTTGTCATTAGTGAAATAAAAGTTATACAGTCAGGAAAGTCGGAAAGCGAGAAACGGTGACAAAATGCTGACATCGTTGCGCAAAACTTGCAGTATATTGGTACGTATTTTTTAAGATTTTAATTCTAATGTGGCGCAACATTATGTAACCTCAAAAATCGATTTTTGATTGTTTTTGTGCAAAATAAACATTTAATATTTTTTACAGTCTCTAAAAAATGTTAGGGGATTACAAGCTACTATCCCACGAGGATCTGACCATTTGTTTGTGGTAAGTCTAATCTTGATATTCTAATAAAAATATTTAATTGATGACAGAATGTTATTGGGTGTCTATTAGGGTCTCCAAATTTTTTTCTTCGAATTTTAATTATTTTCATCTCCAAATTAGTTCGAACGCACAAAAATATAAATCTGTTTTGTTAAAAAAAAAGATGTGTTCAGAGTTTCCACAAGTTCCATGAAGTTTAGCTCGAATTTCTCCTAAAAAAATTTGGTAAATTGAGTTGAAACTCACTTCTCTTCACAATTAGCTATAGAATGCAAATGATTTCTTCAAAGTTGGTCTTTTTGGATTCAAGATTATACTATTTTGGTGATCAATTTAATTATTTTGTTGATAATTCACTTTTTTTCTTAAAAATTTATATTTTAGGTTTGAAAATTCGTCTTGGCATAAAATGTCAACATTTTTTATACAAATTTCTCTTCTTTATTGGCTGAGAAATATTTGTAGATAGAAAATTCAACTCTTTCGTTAAAAATTCGTCTTTGTGATTAAAAAATGTATCCCTTATCGTAGAAATTTTTTTATTTTGTAATAGTGCAACTTTTTGGCTTGAAATCGTTTGGTTTTGCTTGATAAATCAACTTTTTTCAATTCGTTATTTTTCTGTTGATGTATCGATTATTACATTTTTTGTTGATGATTCATTATTTGAGTTTAAAAACCTTTTTTTGTTGGAAATTACTTTTTAAAATTAATTTCTTTTACTGAAAAAACTTCCATTTTTGGTTGAAATTTTCATCTTTTTTGGTAAGAAATTTAACTTGTTGATTCAAACTTCATTTTTGTTTTGAAAACTCAACTGGTTATAACTTAATTTTTGTGGTTGGAAATTAATTTATTTAGATGCTGATAATTAATTATTTAACTGAAAATTTACATATTCCACTTTTGGTTACAAATTAAACTGTTTGGTTAAAAATTGACGTATTTTATTAAAAATTTATTTTTTTGTTGATTGATCATTTTAGTAGAAAAATCCTTTATTTATTGTCACAAAATTTAATATTTCGGATACAATTTTGTATTCTTTATTTGTTAAAAAGTATTTCTTGATTTAAAATTGAACACTTTTTGAAAATTCATCTTTGTGGTTAAACTATTCATCTCTTATATGCAGTGGAAATTTCATATTTTAAAATTAAAAATTAAACTTTGTCTTAAAATTACCCTTTTTTAGTTGAAAATTTAACTTTCTTGTTCAAATTCTTTTTTGCTAAAAATTTATAAATATTCTTTATTTAATTATTTTGTTGAAAATTCGCCCTTTTTTGTAGATAATTAATCTTTTTGATTGAAAATTCTTTTTTTTTCGAAAATTCAACTTTTTGGTTAAAATTCATTTTTTCGTTTTTGAAAATTTAACTATTTTGTTGAAAATTCTTTCTTTTTATTAATTTTGTTATTTGCAAATATAACTTCAATTTCTGGATGATAATTAATTATCCCCATTCTTTGGTAGAAAATAAATGTTCTTGATGGAAAATTCTTCTTCTTACTTTAAAAATCATCATTTTATTTGAAAATTTATCTTTTTTATTGAAACTTTATTTCTTTGGTTGAAAATCTAATCATTTTGTTGCAAATTATTTTTTAAATTTTATTTTTTCAACTGTAAAATTATCTATTCCATTTTGTTGTTGAGATTTTAAATTTTTTAGTTAAAAGTTCCACTTATTGTGTGGAAATTCGTCTTTTTTGTTAGAAATTAAATCTTTTTGGTAGAAATTGAAACTTCTTGGTTGAAAATTTAATTATTTTCTTGAAAATTCATTTTATTTCGTAAAAAATAACTTTTTTGTTGAAAATTCATATTTTTGGTTTAAAAATTCAACTGGTTTATAGAAAATTCGTTGTTTTGGCACGAAAAATTCCATATTTCGGATATCATTTATGTTCTTTATTGACTGAAAAATCTTTCTTTTTTGAAAATTTAACTCTTTTGTTGAATATTCGTTTTGTTTTATTTTTATAAGACAAAAAACGTGGTTCGAACCAATTTGGAGGCAATGTGTATGGACATTTGCAAAAAAATGTGGACAATCCTAATCTTCCATTTAATGTCACTTGCACAATTAAAACTTCAGTCTAAATTTAAAAATATATATATTCTGCTTTACTTTTGTCTTACTTTTGTCAATTAATTTGAGACTTTCCAAATTTCAAAAATTTCAGGATTCGGTATTAAGGCATTGAATTTTGAAATTATGAATTATTGTGATTGTTTTTCATTTAGAAATTGTAAAGTCTGGAGCTTAAAAATGGTTAATATTTTTAATTTATAGATAGTTTAATTGATGGAAATAAGATTCAAAGAATATAACGAAATAGATGTGAATTTAAAACAAAGTGAGTAAATAGTGTTTCAAACAGTAGAAAATTTCAGAATTACTGACACTAGTATTAGTTTTATATAATTATTCTTCCGCAACAGTGGCATATTAATTAAAAACTTAAATTATGTGTGAAATATTTTCTTTAACGTAGAATTTCAGTAATAATTTGAGGATATTTCTGCTTAATAATATAATGACTTAATGAGGGGGAAGGCATAGAATTTCTCACCTAAATTTCCTCTTTCGGGTTATTTAAAAAAATCAAAGATACGTCCAATAAATAAACAGTCAAAATAATTAATCTGATATATAATAATTAAAAAATAATTAAACCATTCTTGAAATTCTGTGAATTCTTTTGAAAATTTTGTAAATCCCTTAAAGCTTTTAAAATCGCTTGCAAATTCTTCGAAATCCTTTAAATTCGATGGATATAGTACCTTTAAAAAACTGTGAAAATCCTTGTAATCGCTTGAAATCTTCAAAATCCCCAAAAAAGTCCTTATAATCCTTTTAAATCCATGGAAATACCTGAAAATCTAATAAAATTCCGTGAAATATTTCGAAATATTACGAGATCCCTTTAAAATTCATTGAAATCTTTAAAATCCGAGATGTTCAATAGGTCAGGGAAAACCTAACAGTCAGAGGAAAGTCAGAGATAAAAAAAAAATGGCAAAAGTCAGGGAATTTATCAAAGAAGCAGTTCAAATAACTGTCAAGAATAATAAATTAAAAAACTTGAAATTTAAATTTAAAAAATATTTTCTTCCACTTATTGAAGATATTATATTAAAAATTTTAGAAGATTATAATTGTGGGTTTTAAATATGAATGGTCAGGGATAACAAAAATTTAATCAGAGGAAAATCAAGGAAAAATCAGGACATTTTAGTAAATTAAAAAAATAAGGTTTGCGGTCACATTTAAAATCCGTGGGATTCTTTCCGAATATATTGAAATATATTAAAGACAGTATATAGGGTGACCGCTGGACGGGAAATCGGGAAATGCCCGGGAATTTTATGAAACCGAGAAAAACTGGGGAATGAGAATGAAATTATTTTATGACCGGGACTTTTACAAAAGTTTTAGATTAAAAATGTTATCCAACTTTAATTTCAGCCATTTTAAAAATAATTGGTTAAATTATGATCTTTATCAATTATTATATCATTTGTTTAGAATGCTTAATTCGAAAATCTTTTACTTCAAAAATTTTGATTCTAGATTTTTAATTTCTAGGAATATATTTTAATTTAAAGAATTTTAAAATGCACTTTTAAAGGTTAAAAAATAAAATAAAAATTAGAAGTTTTTAAAATCGAAGATTTTTTTTTTATAAAAAACAGGGTGCCCGCCAGACAGGGAAACGGGAATTTTACGAATTTTCAGAAGAAAAATCCACCCAAATTCGATTTTAACAGTTTTCGAAATAATTAAAGCAATTTAAATAATTAAATTAAATAAATAATTAAAAGCATTTGAAGTTGAAATTTTTTGATAAAAACAGTTTAATTTTATCAACTGTAAATATAAATAAACACATTATTTTTAAAATCTGAAAAATAATTGATTTGACCAAACAATTCAAGATCCGTTAAAAATTTGAGAATTTCCAGATTGTAACTGTTTCAATCCGAAAGTCTTGATAAGAATTGAAATTAATATATCATTTATTTCGATAATTTTATTTTTAAATATAATTTTTAATGATTTATCAATAATATATTTCTATTAATTTGTTTAGGCATTAAAAAATGTAAACGTGCATTTTACTATTTTCAACTTCAAAATAAATCCATAATAATACAGTCATAATTAAAGGTTATTATTAAATTAAAAATATTGTGAGTCTAAATTATTTAATTTTTATCCCACTTCATTTGAAATCTCTTAGTGTAGAAAAAGAATGAGTATTTAATATTTAGCAATATTTCACTGTTCATTTAAGACGAGTAAATTGAAACTAAATATTTAAAAGAAAATAATTTGAAACTTAATTGTTTTACATAGAAAGCTTTGAATCTTTAGATTTTCGAAGAACTTTTAAACTTTTAGCTATAAAAATTTAATTGTTCTATTTAAAAAGTGTTTAATTTATAAGTGAAATTGTTAAATATATTTGAAAATTAATCGAAATTTTCCTAAAATTTTGAAAAATCCTGCAAATTAAAAACAATCCTTAAAATCTTCCATGTTCTACTTTGATAATTTTTTTAATCTCTTAAAATTTTCTTAAACTTACTGTTACAATAATTTTTCAAAGTGAAAAATCATTTTCAGTTTTCCTAAGAATCTTAATAATTTTTTTTATTCTTTTCAAGTCTTTCACAATTGTTAAAAAAAAATTAAATTTTTTGTTTGAAATCTGCAAAAATCTACATTTTATTTTAAATTCGGCTGTAAGTATTTCAAATTAATTCAAGTTCTAAATTTAATTCGAATCTTTTAAAACCTTCTAAATATCTGTTAAAATTACTCAAATATTTTTATAAATAATAAGTGTTCTATTATTATTTATAAATTCAAATTCAAATTTTTTTAATTTGCAGGATTTTTAAAAAGTTACAGAAAAAATTCAATTAATTTTGAAATATATTTAAAAGTTCTGAAAAAAAAATTCAAAAATTATTATATGAACCGTCTAGAGCCTCGCCTAGTGGCCGCCAGGGTACGTATTTTCGTGTACAATGTTACCGGCTGATATATTTTTTTACATCTTTTATTATTAAGATTTGTACTTTAACGTAGTTTTCTTTCGGCCATTGCATTTCTCAAAGTTTGAGACCGGTATTTTATGTATAAGAAAAGTTCGAACGTTCAACAAATGTCGAGGTTCAGAAAAAAGATAAAATAAATTTCAGTGAAGTTCCTACCAAAATGCAGTACCTAAACGTACTTTATTGTACTCTAATACATTTTCCAAAGTTTCAGCTCGATATTTTATTTACCAAAAAAGTTCTTAGGTTCAAAAAAACATTCAGTGAACTGATAAAGTGAGGTCGGTAATATTGGTATTTAGCTGTATCACAAGCCCTTAAGAGTTGATTTTTTAGTTCAAAATCCATCTATTTAGTTGAAAATTTGTCTTCTTTAATTGAAAATTCAACTAATTCGTTAAAAATTAATGTATTTTGCTGAAATATTGTATTTTTTCGTAGAAAATTAATCTTATTGTTTAAACATTCCTTTTTTCGAGGAAAATTTAAGTATTCCTGTTAAATATTAATTATTTTAGTTGGAAATTCATCTTTTTGATTTAAAATTCAACTTTTCCGGTTGAAGATTTATCATTTTATTTGAAAATGAATTAATTTTTCAATTTTTTACTCTGTTGTGTTAAAGGATATGTAGAATAAACGTTATGAATTAAAATAAATGTTTGTGTTTAGCGGCAAGTATGAATATGTTACTTTTATTTGACCAGGAAAATTGAAAAACTTGACCGGGATGAAACTTACAAGCAATCTAAATTTGTTTATTTGGAAATTTGTTTGCTTTTTCAAATTACATCTGCAATAATGAAAGAAAAAAGGGACATATAAAAATATAATAATAAAGCTATTGTTCTGTTATCTCTATAAAATTTGTTTAGAAAACATCATTGGCAATATAATTTCAACAAGGTCAGAAAAAAAAATTTTCACTTAAAGCCACTTTATATGTGAATGTGTTTATATAATTCGCTTGTAAAATAAACAAATACTAGTGCATTATTTATTAATTTTTTCAGAAAATATCATTAGCAATATAATTTCAGCAAGGTTAGACAAAAAAACATTTCTCTTCACTCAAAAATGCCTAAAATGTGCATTTGTTTATATAATTTGTTCATACAATAAACAAATATTGTTGAATAGTACATTTTTTAAAGAATGCATAATTAATTACCAAGGAATTTCAGAGCAGAAATATACTTTGGAGACGAATATTCCCTAATGTAGATTATTTGTTAATGTTATTTGTTTATAACAATTAAATTTACAAGTTAAAATTTGTTTTCTTTCTTATACTTCTGTGCCTTGAATCGAAGTGACGAGAATTATAAGAAAAATTTTGTTTAGGATATACAACTGACATTAAAAAAAATAATAATTCAGTGTTTGCATTGACATAACAATTGAATAAAATAAAAAAAAATAGTGAAATCATTTTCTGAAAAATGTAGTTATACATTTTTCAAACTAAATTTATCTAAAATCGGTGCATAATTGCGTTCTAAATGTCATTTTGAAGCTCTTTTTTTTTATTGCATCCCACTGTGCACCGTCACGATTGCTCGGACATTCACCTTAGTGTTCTGGGCGTTCTTGCTGCTTTTAGAAGAAAAGAGTATAGTATTGATGTGTGTCTCATATGGGTGTGTTGCGTGTGTATACCTTGGTTTGAATGTGTGGTGTACGACGCCGCCGCAGTCTGATAACTGGTGTTTGTGTGGGAGTGTTTTATTTCCTTTGCGTTCGGAGCAATATATTGTCATTTCATTACAAAATTGTATGTTTAGAGTGTGAATTTCAATAAAATAAAGGTAATTACTTTTTTCCTAAATCGTGTATATCGTTTCTTAACATTAAAAAATATTATAATTATCTTCGTAACATAATTATATGTCATCGATCGGCTAAGAGTTTGAGGTTAGAATTCTGCGAAAGGAAAACTTTTGGGTCAAAGTCAGTAAATATTTAATTTCTTCTAACTTCACCAATTAATTAAGATTAAAAGTAATTTTAGCATTATGTGTAAATTTTTTACTAGTTAGTATTATGCATTTCTTTATTAGATTCATGATTACATAGAATTTGTACAGTTTTGTGACGCTTAAAACTGAACTTTAAATTAGATTCCTGACCTAGGCCAAAATTTGGATAACCTGTGTCAAAATTGTTTCAAAAAACGGAATTAAAATGAAAAGTGAATACTTTTATATGCTACAGGGATCACAGTATGTCCTCTACCCCCCCCTTTTTTTTCTTCAAGTTCCCCGTTTTCCCCCTATTATCGAAAAACTTCCCATTTTTACGTAGAAAAGTGTGTACCATCTTAATTGAGAATATTAAAAACTGAATAATTTCTTATTAAAACTTTATACTTGGAACATTCGTAATTAATAGCGTTTGAAATTGAATAATTTCTAATTTCCGTGAATCCAACTATTTTTTGTTAAAAGTTAATTCTTTCTGTTCAGAAATTCGACTATTTAGTTGGAAACTTAAGTATTTTGTTGAAAATTCATCTTTTTTGGTTAAATATTTATTTTTCTCGTTTGAAAATTTAACTGTTTTCTAAAAAATTCATCTTTGGCATAAATATTTAACTACATGGTTAAAAAATCATTTTTGGATGAAAATTCTTCACTTTTGATTGAATTCAACTGTTTGGTTAAAAATTGATTTTCCAATTTGAAAATTCAACTATTTGTTTTAACGCTCTATTTGTTTGGAATTGAGCTTTTCAGACTGATAATTCAACTGTCTTCTATAAAAACTCCTCTTTTTGGATTTAAAGTTCAACTATTTGGTTGAAAATTCAAGGGGTTTTAGTTGAAGAAAGTTAAATCTTTTTGGTTAAACATTCCAATATTTAATTGGAAATTTAAATATTTTCCTAAGTTCATCTTATAGTTAAAATTTAACTATTTAGGCACATCCTTGTGGCTTGAAAATTATTCTTGTATTGGAGAAAAGCAATCTTTTTGTGTTTAAAAATTCTTCTTCCTTGGTTGAAAACGAACATTTTTGTTGATACTTCAAGTGACTTCTAAAAATGTCAGATTTTTGTTTAAAGAATTTAATTAGTTGCACACAAATTTAACTATTTTGTTGAAAATGAAAACTTATCTTTTTTAGTTGAAAATTCAACAATTGGGTTAAAAAATCAACTACTTCTTATAATTCGTCTTTTTTTGTAAAAAAATCATATTACTTTGTGGAGTTTTTTGTATATATTGAAAATTCATTTTTTATGTTTAAAAGCTCATCTTTTTTTTTTGAGAATTAATTTTGTTCTAAATTAAACTGTCTTCTAAAGAATTCTTTTTTCTTGGTTGAAAATGTACTTTTTTGTTAAAAATTCATTTGTTTTCCAAAAATTTCGTTTCTTGCTTCAAAATTCAACAATTTTGTTGAAAACCAATGTATTTTGTCGAAAATGTATCTTTTTTGGTAAAACTTTAATATTCTTAGTGGAAAATTAAACTTTTTTAAATGAAAATTGAACTATTTGGTCAATAATTTATTTTTTGTTGTTGAAACTTCAACTACTTGGTTGGAAATTAAACTACTTTGTTAAAAATTCAATTTTTTTTAAGGCACCGATTTGATTAAAAATTCTTATTTTTTGCTCAAATACAACTGGTTGAAAATTATTTTTTTAAACTAAAATTTGACAACACCATTTTTTGTTCAAAAAATATTAGTTGCAGATTCAACTATTTTTTTGTTTCAATTTCACCTTTCTTGATTAAAAATTCATGTAATTGGTTCACGATTAAATTTTTGTTTAAAGCCGTTTTTTCGTTGTATCAAACTTGTTGAAAACTCGTCTTTTATTATGAAATTGATCTTTTATAGTAGAAAAGACATTTTTCTAGGTGGAAAATGAATTTTTTTGTTGAAAATTCAACTGTTTTCGAAAAAATTCGTCTTCTTGGCTTAAAAATGTCGCTGTTTGGTTGTCGATTCAACTACTTGGTTAAAAATTATATCGCTGAAAATTTCATTTTTCTGGGTTACAGATTCCTTTTTTTGTGTGTAGAATATCTTCTTTAGTTGAAAATTCAATATATAACGACGCATAATATTTAATGATACTTATAAGTATCGCGATTTAATTATTAATGATAGAATTTTTAAAAGAGAAAATATTCTTGATTATAATATTTACAAATATAATGTATTAATTTAAAAATATAATATTTCTCATAAAAAGATTGTTTCTTCTTTCCTACTTATAGAAATAAATATGTATTTTAATTTCCTCCTTTTTTTCGTGAAGAAATTACTTTATTTCACATTTTCCGCACTCCTTTTGCGCTGTGATTCCTGATATTTTTTAAAGTTCGTTCTTATAAATAGTTAGTACATAACAGGGTGGCTGCTGGACCGGAAACCGGGAATTTTCTGGGACCGGAAATTGACAGTGAATTTATTTCTTGACCGGGAATTTTACGAATATTCAGAAGAAAAATCGGCCCAAGTTCGAGTTCAATAGTTTTTTAAATAATTAAAAGCATTTGAAGTTGAATATTTTTTATAAAACACAGTTTTTATTTATCTACTGTAAATATAAATCAATTTTTTTTTTTTTAAATAGAGCTTTAATTTTAACATAAAAATCTGATTAATAATTGTTTTTATAAAACGATTCTGGATCCGTTCAAAATTTGAGAATTTCCAGATTGTAATTATTTTAATTCGAAAATATTAATAAGAATTTTTATTAATATACCATTTATTCCGATAACTTTATTTTTAAATAAAAATTTTAATGATTTATCAAAATATTTTTAATTCAAAATTTCAGGCCTTCCCTTATATTCTTTTTTATATTAAATTCATAAAAATAACTCCATAATAATATAATCGTAATTAAAGATTTTTATTAAATTTAAAATATTGTTTAAGTCTAAATTATTCAATTGTTAACCTATTTAATTTAATATTTTTTAATGTAGAAAAAGAACAAATATTTAAATGTTAGAAATATTTCATTGTTAATTTAAGACGAGTAAATTATTACCAAGTGTTTAAAAGAAAACAATTTTAATTGTTTTATTTTTAAAATATTTAATTTGTTAGTTTCGTTGTTAAATCTGGACATATAAATAACAATTGAATGCTTATTTTTGGTAGAAAAAATTTGCGTAATTTTAAGAAATATCTAGAAGATTTCAAAAGATTCAAAATTAATTAAAAACCTGAAATTATTTCTATTAATTTAAACGAAATGTGTCAATATATTTTTTCAGAACTTCTAATTATATTTTTTAATTAATTGATTTTTTCCTTTAATTTTTGGAAAATCCTGCGAATTAAAGAAAAAATCTCTAAAATCTTCCAGGTTCTTTTTTTGATAAATTTTGAAATCTCTGAACATCTTTTTAAATTTTCTGTTACAATAATTTTTCAAAATAAAAAATTATTTTCGATTTTCCTAAAAATGTTAAGATAATTTTTTTATTCTTTCGAAGTCTTTCACAATTCTTAAAAAGGCTCTACATTTTTTGTTTGAAATCTGCAAAAATATACAATTTTTAAAAAAATTTGGCTGTGGGTATTTGCACAAAAATTTCGGTACGAACAGCCAAATTTGGTTGGTACACACACTTCTTTTAAATTATTCGAAATCATTTGAAGTTCTAAATCTAATTTATATCTTTTTAAAACTTCTAAATATCTCTTAAAATTAATGTAATTTTTTCTAAAAATAATAAGTGTTCTCTTGTTATTTATAAATTAAAATTTTAAGTTTTTTTTAATTTTCAGGAATTTTTAAATGTTGTAAAAAAAGTTGAATTCATTTTAAAATATATTTAAAACTTCTGAAAAAAAATTCTAAAATTATTTTAAATTAAAAAAAATTTCAAACCACTTCTAGATTGCTCAAGATTTTTAAATAAAATTTTAAATCTGTTAAGGATGCTTGAACTTTTCAAAATAAAATGAATTTAACTTCTAATTTAAGAACTGTTAAGTTAAAAAAATTATTTTTCATTTTTTATGTATCGAGCTTAAAATTACTTTAAATAACATATTTTGAACATTTTTAAGCTCATTGTTTGACTTTTTAATTTAGGGTATTGAAAATGCTAACGTAGATTTATATTTTTGGAACTTAATCTAAATCGTTGAACTTTATCATTTATAAAAGTGAAAAACTTTTAAACTTCAATTTTAAAAGTTTGATATTCAAGAGTCTTACTTTGAATGCTTTAATGTGTTGTTTGTTGTTTATTACTTCAAATGGAAAGATATTTAGAATAGAGTTCGATTTTTTGAATTTCATTTACCTTGAAAAATGTTTGTGAACCGGGAAATGATCGGGAATTTTTTTCTTCGATTAAAACGGCCACCCTGATGGAATTTAATATTTGTTTATAAAATGTTGCGTCTTATCCTAAATTTTTTTTATGTTTTTCTTCGGAGCTTCTTTTTGTGAACTACTTGTATTGAATATGAAGAATTAATAAATCTGAAAAGTAATGTTCTCTACTTTTTAAAATATCTACTTAGTCGTTCGAACCTATAAACGATATTACATTAAATTTTATAATTTTGTACACCCAGCGTGCGAAATTCACTTGCAATTAGTTGTATTATCCATTATTTCTTCTAGAAAATTTATTTGGAGCCACGTGAATCTGCTTGCTTAGCAACCATTTCACTGAAACCAAAGGAGAAATCGCATCGAATATAATTTCCTTACGAGAAATCAGACTGATACTCGCAATTTGCAGAGTTTAAGAAAAATTAACTTTATTTTTAAAGCTGTGTGACCGATGTCTGATGAAGCGATTCCTGGCGATTACACGCGGGATCGAATAAAGGACCTTTTCAGAGAGAAGAAAAAATACACCTATGATCAAACGACAATTGAAAATGCTATTGCCAGCATTCGGAGGGACAAAATCTCGATTAGAAGGGCTTCTGTTATTCACGGAGTTCCTCGAACTACTCTCACCGATGTCCTGAATGGAAAAATTCGTAAGCGAAGAAAAGGTCCTGCTCCAGCTTTAACTGATAATGAAGAGACCCTGTTGTCTGAATGGTGCAAGGATTTATATAAAGCCGGATTCCCATTAAAGACTGACTTTCTCCTAGACTCTGCAAAAGAAATGCTCGAGAAGGATCCTAAAAGAAAGACTCCATTTGTGAACAACCGACCAGGAAGAAATTGGTTCCAACTTTTTCTCAAGCGCCATCCACAGATCTGTCCGTTGAACACGGAATGCAAGAGCCTTGTAAAGGGCGAAAGGCCAGCTAAATTAAAAAAATGGTTTCAACATCTGGAGAACTACTTGATAGAGAAGAAATTTTCAAACATTCTTCAAGATCCTCGGCGCATTTTGAGTTTCAGTTTGGCGACTTTCGACATTTGTTTGGCAACAAACAATGTCATTCCTCCCCAAGATTGGACATCTAGGGAAGATATGGCAATACGTGATAAAAAGGAATGCGCGACTACTTTAATAGCATATTCTGCTAGCGGGGAAATCATTTTACCGATGATGATCTTCGGTAAATCGCAGCCGGCAGAAATCTGTCAAGGCCTTCCAGCTGATTGGCTTTTAGGGAAATCCGATACAGGATTGGAAACCTATGATACATTTAAGCAATTTCTCAGCGGGCTTAATGATTGTCTTGCAAAGAAAGGCATACAAAAGCCGATTATCTTATTCGCAGATGCAAATCTGACTTTTCTGCCGATCTCGATTACAGATTTCTGCAATCAGAAAGGAATATTCCTCTTTGCTCTTCTACCCGACAAATCTCAGTTGAATTTCTTCGAGCCATTTGAAGGACACTGGAGAGTTGTTGAAAGAAGATTGAAAGCTCAGGCTGAGCTCCTGGATAAAAATATTAAAATCTCGTCGCTTGTGCCTATTTTGCAGGAACAACTAGAAGCCAAATCTTTTCTGAAAGATATTTGCGAAATATTTCGGCTTAGTGGATTATATCCTTACAATCCTTGTTGTGCTGATTTTTTTCAATACAATACGGGAGAATTTGTAGAAGTGTATGTGGAACCAGAAAAAGAGGAATTCAAGCTGGACGAAGAGAATCTCTTGGTGGCAGAAAATGTGATAAAAAAGCTCTCCCCGCGATTGAGGCTCAGGGATTTAAATGTCGAGATGATTTTAGAGGAGATTGAAAAGGCTAAAACGCGACAAGGAGAAGAAGAATCTGTGATTGATTTTCCATTTGTTGATATGAAAACTGTTAAAGCCGAAGAGGGTTCAAATTCAGACGATAGCTTAGATGCCGTTGATGTGCTTTTTGAAGATAGTGATGATGCTTTGAGAGATGATAATTAGAGAATTTTTTAGTCGTAAGTATTTTGGTTTAAACTGGTAATGGGTCAATGTCAGGGGAAGACTTAAAGCGACCCTCGAAAAGGAAAAAATAAACATTTATCTTAAAATTATGGAATTCCTATTAAAATCCCTTAATCCTCTCAGTCTAGACTTCAATATCTCTGGTTCAGATTAACGCATCGGGATTTTTTATTTGTTAAACTATAGCTGAAAGTCTCATCTGTCTCATCTGTTGAAAACCGATAAAATCCCTGGAAAAACCCGTGAAATTCCATGAAATCTGAAATTTGCTGAATTACTGGAAAATTGATTAAAATCCATAACACTTATGGGTCCCATAAAATCCTTCAAAATCTTCTGAAATTCAAGTTTTCATAATTTAAAAAATGTCCATTTAGAAAAACGATTGAATTGGTGATATTCCAAAGATACAGAAACATTTTCTCAATTTTTTCCAAACATGGATTTATCACATTCGAGCCGCTTACTCTTAATTTATCCAGACTTGGAACAGGGTCCTTTAGAAAATAATCCTCGTTTTTATTTTAGAATAGGAAGTTTCCGTAAAGAAATATAATTTCACTTGGAACAGGGAATTTTTTATATGGAACGGAAATTTATTTTAAAAGAATTATAGTTCGGATTTAGAAGAAAGGAATTTAAAAAGAAAACTTATCTCTTTTGTCAAAAGTGAATTTTTGGATTGAAGATTCATCATTTTCATTCAGAATTCATCTCTGATTGAGAATTTTTGTTGAAAATCAATTTTTTAAACTAAAAATTAAACTATTGCAGTAGAAAATTCTACTATTCGGCTGAAAATCCGTTTTTTGTTTGTTAAGCATTAGATTTTCACCAGAAAATTTAACTATTCTATTTGTGGTTGAAAATTTATATTTTTTGGATGAAAATTCATCTATTTGGTTAAAAATTGATATTTTTTATTTAAAAATTAAACTATACGTTCAAAAATTTTTGTACATTGTGAAAAATTCGTCTTTTTGTGGAAAATTAATCCTAATGTTTGAAATTTCTATTTTTTGGGTGAAAATTAAACTATTTGGTTAAAAATGTATATTTTTCATTAAAAAATTAAACTATATTTTCAAAAATTTATGTACATTGTACAAAATTCGTCTTTTTGTAGAAAATTAATCTTTATGTTATATTTGAAAATTCTTCTCTTAGGTTGAAAATAAAATTACTTGGTTAAAAGGTAAACTTATTTGTTAAAAATTGTTTTGGTTGAAGATTCATAATTTTTATTTAAAAAGAATTCGTCGGAGGAAAAGGAATTTTTTAAACTAAAAATTTAACTATTATTCCAGATGAATATTCTATAATTTTAGTTAAAAACTCATCTTTTTGGTTGAATATTCATTTTTTGGTTGAAAATCCTTTTTTTTTGTATAAATTAATCTTCTTGTTTAAAAACTGGTGTTTTTTGTCAAAAATTCAATTATTATGGTTAAAGATTCACCATTTTAATTGGAAATTCATCTTTTGGACTTAAAAAAAAATTATTCCAGTCAAAGATTTGCAATTTTAGTTTAAAATTCATCACCTTGATGAAAATGTATCTATTTTTTGTAAAGTTAATTTTTAGTAGAAAGTAATTTTTTTAACTGAAAATTTAACTTATTCCAATTGAATATTCCATAGTTTTAGTTGAAAATGACCTTTTTGGTTGAACATTAGTTTTTTAAATTAAAAATTTAATTATTTCCGTTTTGGTTGACAATTTATCTTTGTTTAGTACAAATTCATTTTTTTTATAATTGAATTAACTATTTCAATTGAATATTTCATAATTTTAGTGAAAAATTAATTTCTTTGGTTGGCCATTCATTTTTTTAATTCGCAATTAAATTTTTTTTAATAACGTTTTTCATTTAAATAATCGTATTTTTTGGTCTAAAATTCAACTATTCCATTTTTTTGTTTGTTAGAAATTAGTGTTTTCAACTGAAAGTTCATGTATTCCATTTTTTGTAAAAAATTGATATTTTTTGGTTGAAAATTGAAGTATTTGTTTAAAAATTCATTAATTTTGTAATAGCTCTGTTGTGTTAAAGGATGTTTATAATGAAGGTCGTGATCTTAAATGTTTCCGTCTTGCGGAAAATATGAGTACTTATGTTACTTTTGGTTGGCCGGGAAAATTTAAAAACTTAACCGGGAAATGACCGGGAATTTGAAATTGTCCGTCGAATCACCACCCTGAACTCCCTTTAAATTCTGTACACATATTGAAAATTCCTTGAAATATTATTAAATGTCTTAAATTCTTTCAAATATTTGGAAATAACTTGAAATATTTGAATATCTCTTCTAATCCTTTAAAATTCCTCAATTCTTGTAAATAAGTTCTTTGAAATCTTTGAAAATCTAATCAATCCCTTGAAATTCCTTGGAAATTTTCAAAGGTCTTGAACATAAAATATTTAAATTTCTTTAAAGTATTTGAAAGTACCTTGAAATCTTTCAAAATCTCTTCAAATCTTTTAAAACCCCTCAATTCTTGCAAATAAGTTCTGTGAACTCTTTGGAAATCTGATAAAATGCCTTGAAATATTTTTAAATAACCTAAAACCTTATGGTTCCTGCAAAATCCTTCCAAATCTTACATACTTAAAAATCATTAAATTCTTGAAAGTATTTGTATCTCTTGGAAATTATTTGGAATGTTTTAAAATACTCTAAAGCTAAAATAATTCAAATCCGTTGTAAACTTTTAAAATGCCTTGACATTTTTCAAATCTCTTGAAAATTGATTGGAATCTTGAAATCTTTTAAAATATCCTAAAATCTTCCAAATTCTCTCAAATATTTGCAAATACCTTGAAATATTTGAAAATCTCTTTAAATCCTTTAAAAGTCCATAATTCTTGTGAATAAGTACTTAAAAATGTTTGCAAATCTGACAAAATGCCTTGAATATCCCTTGGAATATTTTGAAATATCCTAAAACCTTATGAAACCTATAAAACCATTGAAAACTTACGAAATTCTTTAAAACAACATACCATTTTTTTTGTGACTCAAAATCAATAAAGTTCATGGAATTTTTTTTAATCTTTTGAAAATTACTTGGTAGTTTTTAAAATAGTCTTAAATGATTCAAAGCCTTTGTAATATTTTGTAATCCCTTGAAAATTTGCAATATTCTTGAAAATGCCTTGAAATCTTAAAGTAACTTAAAATTTTAGAGCATTTTAAATCCTTAAAAAATATGTAAATGCACAGGATTCTTATCAGATCTCTCAAAATTAGTTGGTCATATATGAAATTCTTTGGAATCTTTCAAATGTAAAGAAAGATTATCAAATTTTTTGAAATTTTTTATACCTACTGAAATCGCATAAAAATCCTCTGAAATAGTTAACATTTTCTAAAGTCTTTTAGAATCATTTAAAATACCCTAAAACTAAAACCTGATTTCATTTCATTGGAGTTCATAGAATTTAAAAAATCCTATGAAATCCTTCATAGTTCTTAAAAGGATTAAGTATTTTTGATTGAATTCTTTAAAAAGTCCATAAAACGTTTAAAAGCTATGAACATTCCTTTAAATATATAATTAAAGTCATACGAATTCCCTTGAAAGCTGTTAAAATAATTTTTGAATAATTCTGAATCCTTGGAAATCTTTTAAATGTATCGATCCCTTTAAAACAAAATTGTGGCTATTATTTGTTACTGTTTTTTTTTTATCACTTTTGTCACTGTTTGAAAAATCCAAAAAACCTTGAATACTGACAAATTTTCAAATCGGCTCTGAAATATCGCGAGAAATTAAGGATTTTTAAAAATCTTATTGAAATATTCATATTACTATATTGTAAAACGTCAGAATTTCAAAACTTTTGAGAAAAATCGTTTAGATCGGATAATCCCGGGAAATGACAGTGCATTCATTTACTGACCGAGAATTTTACAAATTTTAAGAAGAAACTTTGGGCATTTGAATATGAAATTTTTTGATAAAAAACGTTGTATGTTGATTAAGTGACAATATTTCTTAATTAATAATTTTTTAAATTTCACTGTAATTCGAGTAAAAAAAATTGACATTAATTGATCTTGTAAGATCGGAGTTTGTTCAAAACAAAACAATTGACAGATTTCAACGTTAAAGACTGAATTATGTCAATTCGAAAGCCTTAGTAGTTACAGAAATGTAAGTTTTGGATTAAAACTTTATACAATATTTAGAATTTTTAAATGAATAAATTTATAATTAAACGCTTTTATTCAATTTAAAATCATATTCAAACATTGTTTCAGTCTAAAATATTACATTTTCAATCCATTCAATTTAAAAGTGAGTTGATTGAAATATAAAGCCTTAATTCTTTCAAATTTCTGAGTTCTTAATTTAAACTTTAAACCTTATAATTTAAATTTTTCCATATAAAAAATTGTTAGGTTCTTAGTAAGTGTTGAATTTTGATCTATAAATAATAATTAAACCATTTTTAATGGAAATGACATAGATTTATATTTTTATTTAGAAGTCTCTGAACTGTTCAATTTATGAATGTTTAAAATATAAAATTTTGCAGCGTAACGGCATTTAATTTGAAAATTTTCAATTAAAAAGTGTCATAGCTTTCAATTTTAAAAGCCTTTTCGTTTCAAATTTGTGTCTTGGCAAAAAAAATATAATTTTGTTGTTCAAAATAAAAATATTTTGCTAAAAAATTAATCTCATTTGATTGAGGAATCACCTATTTTGTTAAAAATTCGCCTTTTTCGGTTGAAATAATATCAACTATTATGTTTTTTTTTTTTTTTTTTTTTTTTTTAGAATTAATCCACTTTTTGGTAGAAAATTCATTTATTTCGTTAAAAATTGAACTAGTTTAGTACAAAAAATTTCAAAATTCATCTCTTTTGGTAAAAAAAATTTTTTAGGAGGTTCAGCTATTTTTTTTTAATTCGTCTTTTCTGGTTGAAAATGAAACTACTTGGTTGAAAGTTAAACTTTTTTGTAAAAAAAATCCGTTTTTTGGTTAAATATTAATTATATTAGTTACAAATTCATCTCTTTCGTAGAAAATTTAACTTTTTTGTTTCAAATTTGTTTTTTTGGGATAAAGCAGAAACATTGCACTCAATTTAATATTTTACAAAAAATGCAATCCTTTGGGACTTGGAATAAATCCTTAAAAATTCAAAATGTAAATTTTAACATTAACGTTCAAAATCAAATTAACAATTTCCAAAAATCCAAGAAATTTCCTTAAATGTTTCAAGAATCAGAGCCACGATCATTTATTCCATGTCGAAAAAGATTGTATTTTTTGGATGATATTAAATTGAGTGCGATTTGTCATTAGAGATAATTATTGTGCTAGCCTAGCAAAACTCGGCACAAGTTTCCGTTTTTCGAAATTCTAAAACTGTTGAATATTTTGACTTCATATTTGGATCACAGTAGTGTGCATTGTAGTAAGTTTCTAGCACAAATTGTATTTTGTAAAAATAAAAATGGCGTAGCTGACTTAAATATTTTTATTTTTACATTGAAATTTACATTTTTTCAAAAAATCTTTTACGGTACAATAGAGCCCAATTGAGCACAATTTTAATTTTTTCGAAAAAACTAATTGGCGAGGCTGATATAAAAAAATGTTTTTTTGATTGTTGGACTGAAATTCTTACTTTTTCAAAAAATCTATTATGGAATAATAGAGCAGAATTCAGGACAATTTAAATTTTTTCGAAATTTCAAGTTGGTGTTGCCAACTTTCTGGACATTCAAGAAACGTACTAAACGTTATCTAAGTTTGTAACGTGACTTTGACTAGAGCCCCCGCATGTTACCAGGTGTAGCCCCCCCCCCCCCCCCCCCCCAACTGGCAAAGTAAAGTTTAAAAAAACGTAAGTACCACTGTATTACAGCACAGAGACAGCGAAGAAGACAATCCCAACATCCCCTTTGAATTCAACGCAGAGAACAAAAAACGTATCGATGCTTTGATGAAGATTTACCCTGAGGGGCACAAACGAGGTGCCATGATTCCTCTCTTAGATATAGCTCAACGTCAACACGGCTGGTTACCGATTTCTGCGATGCACAAGGTAGCAGAGATGTTGGAAGTGTCGAACATGCGAGTTTACGAAGTTGCAACATTCTACACGATGTTCAATAGGCGACCTATGGGAAAATATCACCTGCAGATCTGCACCTGCACACCATGTTGGCTGAGGGACTCGGATTCGATTCTGAAGGCGGTTTGCGAGGCAGCCAATTGTCAAGTGGGCGGCACTTCTCCTGATAAGCTCTTCACCATCTCCGAGGCGGAATGTCTTGGTGCTTGCGCAAATGCTCCGATGTTGGCAATTAACGATGATTATTATGTGAGTATACATTTTTTAAAAAATAAAGTCGAATATATCTGAAGAAATTTTTTGTTTGGATTATTGGACACACCCCCTTCCCCCTCATTTTTTTGAGGTTGACGGAAAAAATTCTCCCCAAGTTTGAGCCAAATCGGTTAATATTAAGACATGCCGCAAGGGTCCTGAAAATCCCATAAGATTAACATGGGGAAATTTTGGTTGTCGGAAAAATGAAATTCAGGTTTCTGAATTTAAACTTAGCTTGAGGGAGATATTAAGCATTTTTTGGCGAGTCTTCAACGAGTCATTTCCACTAAATTACTTTAAATTTTGATGCCCCCCTCCCTCTTGAGAAGTCCCAAAAATTCCCCAAAAAACTGAAATTGACATTTCAAATTTAAATTTTAGTTAAAATTTTTTTCACTTAATCATTGAAAGGTAGATTTTTAATGTTTAATCGAATGTTAGGAAGTTTGATTATTTAATTGTGGCCTTTTCTTAAAAGAGGTGGAAAACTAGTTTTTTTAAAAATATTTAGTTAGTTATGTCGCTTAAATGTTTGAAATTTCTGTTTTTCTGCACTTAATGCGGTAATTTATCATTATTGAGAGCAAAATATTTTGTTTGATCGATTATTCGTATTGTTTATTCAAGTTATTAAAGATTAATTTTACATTTATTTTAGGCATGATTCAGGATTCAAGCATGTTTTATCTAACTTCATTAAGCTAAAAAAGTCAACCAATAGCAAGCTTTCAGAGGGAAAAATAGCGTATTTGCGAGGTTGATGTAAAGGAAAAAATTATATAAATAAGTTCAGAAAAACAAAATTGAATGTAATTTTTATGGCATGAAGTCTTTCTAAAAAAATTTATTTTTCCTGACCAATGTAAAAAATGGTATGAACTAATATTAGTTATTTAAAACATTTGTTTAACGTTAAAATATTGAACGATAAGCGATATACTTAACTGAATTGAAAAAAATTCAAATTTTTGAATCACAATTTCCATCAAAATGTAACATCAATATTTGATAAATTGATTAAACAATACGATAATGGTCGAAACAAAAAATTTTTCTCTCCACAATGACAAATTACCACGTTCATTGCAGAAAAAACTAAATTTCAAACCTTTATTTAAAAAAATGTTTAAACGAACAAAATTGATTCAGAAAAATGTTTAAACGAACAAAATTGATTAAAAAAAATAAGAATTTATTACAAAATGAGGTACTAGTACAGAGTGGCCGCTGGACCGGGAATTTTTGGAGACCGGGAAAAATCGGGAAATGACAGTGCATTTTTTTTACCAGGAATTTTACAAATTTGTGGAAGAAAAATCTGCCCACTTTCGATTTCAACAATTTTTAAATAATTAGTTGAATTTTGATGTTTTTCAGTTATGCTGTTATTTAGCTTACAATGCGTAATTCAAAATTTTTTTACTCTAAAAATTTTCCATGAAAAATTATTATTTGTAAGCTTACATTTTTAATTTTTTAATTTTTTAAATGTCTTCTTAAAGACTTGAACAAATAAAAAATAAAAGCCTTTCATGTTGAACGTTTTGGATAAAAAACTATTTTATTTAATCAATATATCATTTTATTTCAATTTATCTGTACTTTCAATAAAAAGTGAACAAAAACGATTTTAAATCAGTTCAAAATTGAAGATTTTTCAGATTTTAACGTTAAAACTTAAACGGTTTCAATTTGAAAGTCTTAGTCATTAAACAAATGTGAACGTGTGACTGAAAGTTTATAAACTATTTTAAACTTAAAAATAACTTCATGCTAATATATTCTTAATTGAAGGATTTTATTAAATTAAAAATATTGTTTCAGTCTAAAATATTCAATTTTCAACCCATTCAATTTAAAATTATTAATTAAAAAAAAGATTAATTATTGAATATTTAGCAAAATTTGAATTTTTATTTAAGACAAGTGAATTGAAACCAAATATTTAAAAGTAAAGAATGTTTAACTGAATAGTTTGACATAGAAAGCTTGGAATCGTTAAAATTTCGAAGAGCCTTTAAACTTTGAAAGTTACAATTTTAATGATTTATTTGAAAAATGCTTAATTCGTAAAACTGATTAATTTTAAGAGATATTTAGGAGTTTTAAAAATTAAAAGATTATCATGCAAATTTTAGAAAGTTTTCTTAAAATCTTCTAGGATCTTTTTTGAAAATTTTGTTTAAATCTTTGAAAAACTTTTCAAATATTCTCTTAAAATAATTTTTCAAAATAAAAAGGTATTTTTAATTTTCCTATGACCCTTAAGAAAATGTTTTTATTCTTTTGAAGCCTTTCACAATTCTTGAAATGAATCTGATTTTTTTCTTTCAAATCTGCGAAAATCTACATTTTCTTTTATATTAGACTACCATTTTAAGTTTTACATCAAGTTTGAATCTTTTCAAAACTTCTACATATCTCTTAAAATTACTCAAATTTCGCCTACAAATAATAAATGTTCAATTGTTATTTATACATCCAAATTGTAAATAAATGTTCTAAGATTTTCAGGATTTTCTGAAAATTGTAGAAAAATTCAATTCATTTTGACAGATATTTAGAAGTTCTGAAAAAATTTCCGAAATGATGTTAAATTTAAAACAACTTCTAGATTCCTCAAGATTTTGACATAAAATTTTGAAGCTTTCCAAGGATGTTTAAACTATTTAAAAAGAAAATAATGGAATTTCTATTTTAAGATGTGTTGAGGTAAATTTTTTTTCAATATTTAATGTTTCTAGCTTAATATTCCTTAAAATTATATAATTTTGAAAATTTTAAAGTTCATTGATTGATTTTTTAATTTAGAGCATTGGAAATGATATCGTGGATTTATATTTTTTGGTATTGAAAAATGTTAGTACCTTTCATTTTATACGCGTAAATTATTGAGCATTTGAATACAACATTTTTTAATTAAAAACTTTTAAATTTCAATTTTTAAAGTTCAAAATTTAACAGTGCTTTTATTTGCAGCTCAGTTTTTATTACCTCAAGTTGACATTTTTTCAGCTTTAGTGTTCCATTTTTTCAATTTCATTGACCATGAAAAATGTTTGCGAACTGGGAAAAACCGGAAAATGATCTGGAATTTATTTCTTCAATTAAAACGGCCACCCTGTTGTATCTGAATAACGTAGCTGTTTAATAATAAGCGGCAAAGTTAACTTAATTAAAAAAAACGTAGAATTTTCTACCTCTATTTAAAAAAAGTTAATTTAAATAATATCTAATTGTTTAAACAATTAGTAAATGCTTGAAACAAAGATCGTTATTCCTAAAAGTGACCAATTGTCCGATTAAACATAAAAAATCTGCGTTTAAATGAGTAAATGAAAAAAAATTATCGAAACAAGAATAATATGTTTAAACAGTTATCAATTAGTTAAGAAATTCTTAAAAACATGTCAGTTGACAAACATAATTTATAGCGAAAAAGGAAAAAGCAGAGTATTTATGTGTGAATTTTGTAAAAAATTGTAAATTTCAATTTTTTGGGGAATTTTTGGGGTTCAACAATCGGGAGTGGGGGCATGCAAATTCAAAGTGATTTAGTGCAAATGATTTGTTGGAGACTCCCTAACAAATTCTTATTATCTGCTGCAAGCTAATTTTAAATCCAGAAACCTGGATCCTATTTTTCCGCAAACCAACATTTTTTTCCGACAACTATAAAAAAGGGGGGGGGGGAGGGGATGCCCTCTATTCCGAAGTCGGGGTTTTGCACCACTTTAGTGCCCAGTGACCTTAAAAACCTGGAATTCTCCTTGGATTTTTTTGAAACTTGAAAACCTGGAAATCAGCTTGAATTTTTCACGAAAACCTTGAATTACTTTTTTTTCTTTTAAAACAGTTATTTTATTGAAATGGAAAAAGTAAATTAAACCTTTTAGTCTATTATGAAAGAAACTCTGGCGTAATAGAAATCTTGCTACTGAAATGTTTTTTATTGATCAAGATAGAATTGATCATTTATTCATTACAGAATAAATAACGAGATTTTCACGCATTTTTTGTAGAGTTTATCAATTATTTTAAAGATTGCAACGAACAGACATTTGGTTCTTCTTTTTCACAGCTCGGTTTTTGAGTATACATCGAATTAAGAATTATTACTAGAGATTTCAAAAGGTTTCAAAGTATTTCAAAGATTTAAAAATATTTAAAAGGATTTTTCGAACGTTATACAAAGATTTCACGGATTTAAAAATTTTTTTAGAAGTATGTATACCATATTTCAAAGATTTCATACATTTCAAAAAAATTTTAAACTTTCAAAAGATTTCAAAGATTTTGAAAAAGTTATACGTGATGCCTTAGGATTTCAAAAGATTTTACACAAGTTAAAAGTATTTTAATGATTCCAAGTTAATACAAAATATTTCAAAGATTTCATAAAGATTTCGAACATTTTCAAAGCTTTTAAAATTTTCAAAAGATTTCAAAGATTTTAAAGATTTAAAAAAAGTTATACTAGATTTCAAAAATCTCAAAAGATTTTACACATATTTCAAATTTTTTAATAATGTCAAATACAAAGAACTTAAGAAAGATTTCACAAATATTTAATCTGACTGTTTCTAAAGAATTTACTAAGTAGTTCAACTTTCAAACAAGTGGTTGAAAATTTCCAACCAAAAAAGTTGAGGAAAGATTTTTCAGTCAACAAAGAAAAAAATTCATCCAAAATGTAGATTTTTCAAGTAAACGAAGATGAATTTTCAAACAAGAAGATTAATTTTCTACTATAAGAGACGAATTTTTAACAAAATACATATATTTCTAAATAAACTGTTAATTTTTCAACCAAGAAAACTAATTTTCTACCCAAAAAGGCGAATTAAAAAAATTACATTTTCTACCAAATAGTTGAATTTTTATACTAAAAAATAAATTTTTAATCAAAAATGGATTAGTTAAATTTTCATTGATGAACTTTTCGATCAAACTGTTGAATTTTTAAGACAAAAAGACGAATTTTCTGTACAAAACAGGTGAATTTTTAATTCCGAAAATATTAAGTTTCAATAAAAAAGTAAAATTTGCATGTAATAGTTAAATTTTAAGTTAAGAAAATTAGTTTTAACCCAAAAAAGAAATTTTCAACAAAATACAACCATTTTTATGTAAATAGTTTTTTAAAACTTTTTACATAAATTTTTTATCCATCCTGACTGAAAAAATTTTCTTAGTAGAAACAAAGATATGGAAGATTCAACTCATTTCGAAAAGCCGTCTTTTTAGTTAAATTCAACTTTTTTTATTAAAAATAAAAATCTTTTTCTTTAAAATATCAACTACTACATTTTACGTTTTTTGTTTGCAGATTCATAATTTTAATTGAAAATTCGTCTCTTTAATTGAAAAATAAGATTTTTTTGATAAAATTTTTTTTTTTCCTTTCGCTGAAAATTAATTTTTTGTACTGTAAATTTAACTAATCCAGTTAAATATTCCGTCATTTTATTTAAAGCTCAACTCCTAAATTAAGCAATAATTTGTTTAACTAAAACTTTAACTATTCAATTTTTGGTTGACTAATTATCCTTTTAATAAGAGATTCGTCGTATTTTGGCAGAAACTAATCTTTTTCGTTGAAAATCATCTTTTTGGTGGAAAATTCAATTATTATAGCTAAAGATTCATCATTTTATTTAAAAATTTATTTTTTGGTTTTTAAATTAACTATTCCAGTTCAAGATTAATAATTTTAGTTAAAAAGTTATCTGCTTGGTTTTAAATAAAACTAATTGGTTATAAGTTAAATTCTTTTGTGAAAAATTCATCTTTTTCGTTTAAAATTCATTTATTCCAGTTGAAGATTTATCATTTCAGTTGAAAATTCGTCACTGGTTGAAAATTTGGTTCATTTTTTATGGCAAATTAATTTTTTTAACTGAAAATTTAATTATTCCATTGATTGTTGACAATTATATATTTTTCAGTTTAAAGTTCAACTATTTGATAGAAAATTAATCTTCTTGTTTGAAAATTGACCTTTTTGGTTACAAATCCAACTATACCAGTTAAAGATTAATTATTTTAGTGAAATATAAATCTTTTCAGTTAAAAATTCAATTATTGCAGTTAAAGATTTATTATTTTAGTTAATAATTAATTACTTTGGTTAAAAATTCATGTTTTTTTTGGAAAATAAGGTTTTGGGTTGAAAATTTAACTAATCCAGTTGAAGATTTATAATTTTATTTAATAAAAGATCTTTTCGGTTTAAAATTAATATATTAAAGTTAAATATTTATCGTTATAGTTGAAAGTTCATCACTTTGGTTGAAAATTAATTTTTATAACTGAAAATGTAACGGTTTCTTTTTTGGTTGAAAATTGATCGTATTTAGTAGAAAATTCAACTCATTGGTTAAAAATTGATCTATTTTGTTGTGAATTTTTCATTTTTAGTAGAAGATTAATCTTCTTGTTTGAAAATTGAGCTTTTTGGTTGAAAATTCAATTATAGCAGTTAAAGACAACTTGCTTGAAAATTACACTCCTTTTTAGACATTTCATTTTTTTGTTTGAAAATTCAACTATTCCAGTTAAAAATTCATTATTTTAGTAAAAAAATCCATCTTTTTAGCTTAATGTTCAATGCTAGATATTCAATGCAGTTAAAGATTTATAATTTTAGTTGAAAATTTAACTAATTTTCTCTTTTTCATTTCAAAAAACAACTATTTGTTGCAATTTCGTGCATTTAGTTTAAAATTAGTATTTTTGGTTTGAAAATTCATTAAATTTTGGCAGAAATTAAATTTTTTGGTTAAGAATTATTCTTTTCAGTTGTAAATTCTTAATTTTTTTTAGTTGAAAGTTCAACTGTTTTGTTAACAATTCATCTTTTCGGTTCAAAATTAATATATGCAAGTTGAAGATTCCTCGTTTTAGTTGAAAGTTCATCAGTTTGCTTGGAAATTATTTTTTGTTTTAAATAATCATTTAAATGTTTCTTTTTTGGTTGAAAATTAATATTTTTGAGTTAAAAAAGTCAAATAATTGGTTCAAAATTTGTATTTTTTAGTTGAAAATTCCACTGCAAGTACTCCAAAGAAATATTAATAATTTTAATTAAAAATTCATCTTTTCGATTGATAATAAAACTATTTGGTTGAATGTTAAACTCTTTCGCTAAAAATTAATTTTGTTTTGGTTTAAAATTCATCTATTTCAGTTGAGAATGAATAATTTTAGTCGAAAAATCATCATTTTTGTTAATCATGATACTACTTCGTTGAAAAGTAAACTTCTTTCTTAAAAATTAATCTTATTGGTTTAAAATTAATCTATTCTATTTGGATACTGATCATTTTATATGAAAATTCATCACTTTGATTGCAAATTTTTGTTTTTGATGGATTGTTTGACAATTTATCTTTTTTAGTTCAAAATTCACAATTTTGTTGAAATTTCTTCTTTTTTGGTGTAAATTAATCTTTTTGGTTGAAAACATGGTTTTTAGTTGAAAATGTAACTACTCCAGTTTAATATTTATCATTTTAGTTCAAAATTCATCTTTTTGGTTTACAATTCATTTATTCCAGTTGAAGATTTATCGTTTTAGTTGAGCTTTCATCAGTTTAGTTGAAAATGAATTTTCTTAACTGAAAATTTAACTTCCATTTTTGGTTGAAAATTAATCGTAATGGGTTTTTATTTTTTTCAGTAGAAAATTAATCTTTGTTTAAAAATTCACGTATTTCAGTTAAATATTCGTAATTTTAATTAAAAATTCATTATTTTTTTTAATAATAAAACTAATTGGTTGAGTCAAAGTCTTTTGCTAAACATTCTTCTTTTTGGTGTGAAATTGGTATATTTCAGTTAAAAATTCATAATTTTATTATAAAACGATCAATCTTCAGCTGAAACAGATAGATTAGAAAATCCAAATTCATCACTTTGAATTTTTTTTTGCGGACATTTTTTTTTTCACCTGGAAATGGAACTATTTCATTTTTGGTGGAAAACTGATATTTTTTGGTTAAAAATTCAACTATTTGGTTAAAAATTGATCATTTTTACACTCACACGTTGATCCGGAGGAGAATTGTCGGTCAAAATAATCCAACAGATGGCGCCACAAAAAGTAGATCTGACTTGCATTCAATTGCATTAAGAAAAAGCAAAAATAATTAAAAAGTTGATGCTGTCTGCAAGTAAATAGAATAAAAATATGAAAAATAAGAGTAACTATTACTAATTATTTAAAAAAAGTAAAAGTCATGATTTTTCAAATCATAATTTTCTTTACTCGCCAGAACGACCTCAGGTATTCCTTAAATTAATAAATATTTAATAATATTTGATAAAATCTAACAAATTAAAATTGTTGTAAACAAATTAGATCAACAAGTTCAAAATTTCTTTCCATTCGCATAGACAATTTTTTTTTGCACTGGTAATGTTTAAACCTGTTGGACGAATGACTGCTAGTCACAAAATTTTTTGAGAAGTTAACAATAACCATTATTATAAATAATTCTCGTGAAAAAATATTCAAATGCAAGGTTTTATCAAAAATGTTATTTTCTTTAATCGCTACAATGTCTACGGATATGCCTAAAAAATGCATTGTTGATAATATTTAGTAGGATATAACAACTTACATGTTTATAAACAATTTCCAAATGTTGGCAGTTTCACTTGGAAAAATTCGTGTTTTTAATCGCAATAGATTGAAAATGAATCATAACACTGCATGCTAAGATTCATTCAATACAAAATCTTTTGACAATAACCCACCGACTTGGCAATCAAAGAAAATTTAAATTTGATAAAACCTTAAGTTTAAATATGTTGTCACAAGAATTGCTAATAACAGTGGTTATTGTTAACTTTTGTAATATTTTTGTGACTAGCAGTCATTCGTCCAATAGCTTAAAACATTTCCAGTGCAAAAAAAAATGTTCTATGCGAAAGGGCCAACATTTTAATTTTGTTTCTCTCATTTGTTCACAAAAATTTAAATTGTTATATTTTATCAAATATTATTAAATATTTATTATTTTAAGGAATACCTGAAGTCGTGTTCTGGCAATTGAAGGAAATTATAATTTGAAAATCTCAAATTTTAATATTTTGCCATAGAAAGATTAATGTGAAGCACTTTTAGCGAAAAAAATTGTTTTACCCTTAATAAGACTATTTGTCAATTTGTTAATAAAATTGGTTCATAACAAATGAATGGAATAATAAACAAATTATTTGTGTCCTGTGAGTCCCTAAATATTCATTTAAGACAATATAAAGTTTTTCTGGTCAGTGATTAAAGCGTGAAATATTGTTATGCACAAAATTTTAGTTTTTCCGTGCTTTGAGTGGAAAAATTATTAATAGAAAAATAGAGAAGACAAAGTTCGGAGAGTGAAGGTCTATAGAATTTAATGATCTTTAATTTAAAACAAAAAATTCAAAATCGCAAGAAAATTGAAGATTCTGGACATTTTTGAAAGAAAATAGTGAATTTCCTCCAACTGTGCGTCATGAGTATAGTACGTTTGTTTATAGAGTTTAATAGCTTATTGTTTGTTTACTTTAGATATAAGGTTTGCAATAATATAATTAACTATTTAATTTAAAATCTCCTTTAAATTTAAATGATTTAATAAAATGATTAGGGGTTGAATGCAGCGAGAAAAAAGCTTTCAATATTAAGCAACAAATAACTTGTTGGGCTGCATAAATGTATATATGATTTTCGGTTTAATTTAAATAAATATATACATTACATTGAATAATATTAAATCCATTTTCTCATTTATCAGTATTGTCATTGACTTTTTACTAAATTATTCCCTCTAACATTTTAATTACAATTACCATTGCTTTTTAAAAATATTTCTTTCAAATCTTGAAATTGTTAAGATTTTAAAGGTACAAAGATTCTTTGCTTTGCAACTTAAGTTGTAGTCTTACATATTTTAATTATTATTATATTTATATTGGATATAATTATTAATTCTTCTGATCATGTATATGTTTTAAATATTTTTGTCATCGAGCCCTTAAATATTATTAATTTTTTCATTAGCTACATTAATAATTTCAACAATAAATAATTTTCTTTAACTAGAACAAATAATAAAATCAACAATATCAGCAAAATAAATCATAGAAATATGAAGTTCGAACTGCTTTCAAAATTTATCTCAAAATTAAATTTTATTTATAATAAACTACATGACGTTTTCTTTTTTTAAATAATTAGTAATAGTTCGTCTTATTTTTTCATATATTTTTTCTTGTTTATTTGCAAATAGCATCAAGTTTTTAATTATTTGTGTTTTTTTCTTAATGCAATTCAATGAAAAAGTGAGACCTACTTTTTGTGGCGCCATCTGTTGGAATGAAGTGGTTTAGGGAATTTATTTATAATAATTTCTTTCGACGCAGGAGGATCTTACCCCAGAGAGCACAAAAGAAATAATTTGCGCGCTCAAGAAAGGAGAGAGACCACCACCTGGACCTCAGAAAGCGACACGGTTTGCAGCAGAACCTGCAGGTGGACTTACGTCCTTAACTTCTCCACCTCCTGGTCCTGGAGAAGGTGTCAGGTCTGATCTATGAAGTCCCAAGACTCTCTGAATTTGTAAACTGTATTATAGCTACTCAATTTTAACGTAGTAATTTTAAATCATGGTAGTGATGATTGCATAGTAATGATTTTTTTTCTTTTGAAAATCTACTGATAGCAAAGTGTATTATAAATATACTCTTTAAATATATGTTGGGATGATACTTCTCCCCGATAGTGATATTCTGTATTTAATTTTGTAGATTTTCCTTTCTAATTAACTCTTTTTGCTCATGTAAAAATAAAGTTCCCTGGAACAACGTTGAATTTATATTAATTGATTTCATTTGTTTACCTTTTTCTGTTAGTTTTAAACGAAAAAAATGTGTCTCTTAAAATATCAAATATTATTTTATATTTAATATTTTAAACTTCGTGTTTAGTTAGATATTTAATATGATAATTGCATAATTTAAGACTATTCTAAATGTTTCACGAATAACTTGGAAAAGCGTTTTTTGAAAAAAATTGATTTGAAGTTGAATTTTCTGGAATGTTGTAAATCACAATTTAGAAATTAAGCATTTTAATTTGAAAATTTTATTTCTTAGTGAGAAATTTTAAATTGTGAATGATATATTCGGTATATATTCGGTACCGGTAACCAAAAATTTACCGGCACCGACGATAAGATGTCTGAGAAAATTAAAAAGGATTTAGGTTGTACTTAAAAATATTAATTTTTGTAGAATTAAAAAATAATGAATCATTTAAATTTTTAGAAGATAATCAAGATATCAAACAAAATGTAGATTTTTGAAGATTTCGACTAAAAGAATAGAAGTATTTTAAAGATTTGACAAGGATTCGAGAGAATAAAACTTTTTCAAGTACACTGGAAAATTTGTAATGACTATGCTTGAAAAAATTAATTTTTAAATAATATTTAAAAAGATATTCAAATATTTAAAAAGGTTTATAAAATTTTCAAACCAGAATCGGGAATTTTTAAAGATATTTAAAACATGAAATAAAAAAATAAATGTAGATTTTTTTAAGACTTCGAAATGATATTCTTAAGCGTTTTAAAGATTTTAAAAGGTTTGAAGATAATAAAAAAATTTTCTTCACATTGCTGCAAAAATTTTAAATGATCCTTTATTACTAAAAACTAATTTAAAAACTACGTTAAAAACGATAATTTCTTTGAAAGATATTTAGGAAATTCAGAAGTTTTGAAAAAACTTAAGACAAATTTAAAAACAGTTAAAACAATTTTGAAACAAGTACATTTTTGAAGATTTTGAAAAATTGTCGAGCCTTTTTAAAATTTTCGAAAGGTTTTAAGAAAACAAAAATTTTTTCTCAAGATTCTTGCGAAAACGTTTGATGAATTTTTGCTTAAAGCAATTAGTTTAAGAGGCAGATTTCAGAAAATAATCTAGAAGATTTGAACGCAATTTTTGTAATTTTAAAGAATGTAAAAACAATTTAGAAAAAATCGGAATACTTTTAAAACATATTTAGGAAGTTAAGAGGTTTTGAGAAGATTAAAAAATAATTTGAAATTTTAAAAGATGTCAACAAATTGTAAAAAAAAAGAAATTTTTAAGGATTTTTAAAACAATGTCAAGGCTTTTTAAGAATTTTGATAGGTTTCAATAAAATACAAAATTTCTTAAGATTTTTGGGCAAATTTTAAATGACCTTTAATTTACAAAAATTAATTTTGAATGAAAACTGAAAAAAATAAAGTCATCCTTTTTCGCTAAAATCATTTTTGGTTAAAAATTTGTCATTTTTATGACAATAAATAAGTAGTTATTCAAAATGTTTATATCCTTTTAAAAATGATTTTTGCCTTCAGATCGAATTGATGATGCTAGTTTTATCTATTTTGTCTTCAAATATAAAATTTATCCACTTCATTCCAATTCGTCTTTTTCGCTTGAAACTTCAAGAATTAGGTTTACGTTTTTCTTTTTTTTGGTATAAATTTCATGTTCTTATGTTAAACATTCGTTTTTTTTGTTGAAAATTAATTTTTTAGCTGAAAATTTAACTTTTCGTTCTTTAAAAATTTAAAAAATTTTGAAAAATTAATTATCTCAGTTAAAATTTCATATAATTTGTTTAAAGTTCAAATATTTTAACGATTCCATATTTGTTTGAAAAGTCGTCTTTTTTTTAGTTTAAAATTCAAATATTTGGTTGAAAATTCATGTAAATTATTGAAAATTTGTATTTGCTAGTGAAAAAGTTAATTTTCTGGTTTGAAAATTCACTTTTTTGGCGAAGAAAGATGATTTTATTAACTCAAAATTTAACTGTCCAATTTTTTGATAAAAATTAACGAATCCCGTTGAAATATAATAATTTTAATAAAAATTCAACTATTTCTGTGAAAGATTCTTCACATTAGTTGTAAATTCATGACTTTGGTTAAAATTCAACTATTATTTTGAAATTTCTTTTTTTTTCTTGGTTGATAATGTTTTCTTAACTTAAAATTTAACGATTGATATTTTTTCAGTTGAAAATTCAACTATTTGGTTGAAAATTTATAAATTTAACTATTTGGTAGAAAATTTATATTTTTTCGTTAAAAATTCAACTATTCCGCTTGAAGATTCATCGTTATAGTTGAAAATTCATCACTTCGTTGCAAAATGTAACTGATTTTTTGACAATTCCTTTTTTTCTTGGTTGATAATTAATTTTTTAATTTAAAATTGAACTATTTTTGTTTTGTTTGAAACTTGATATTTCTTAGTCAAAAATTCAACCCTTCGGTTGATAATGTATCTTTTAAATTGAAAGTTCAACTAGTTGGTAGAAAATTCATCTTTTTTGTTGAAAATTCAATAGTTTGGTTAAAAATTTCTTAGTATTGTGGTAATGTGATGTATTTGATAGAAAATTCATCTTTTTTTATGAAAATTCAATAGTTTGGTTAAAAATTTCTTTGTATTGTGGAAAATCAGGATTTTGAAAATTTTTAAATTAAATTTAATATAGTACCGATATTTATTTTACTTAATTATAAACTGATCTTAAAGTATAGGAATAAAAAATAAAAATCTATTTTAATTGCCATTCAAATTTATGGAATTTCGGGATAAATTCAAGAAATTATTAATTATTTTTTTTGTATTATTTTTTTTGTATTATTTATTTGAAATATTTATAAATTAAACATACTAGTTACTGTGTCAAATAAAAAAAAACACAGTTATTCTATTTTTATACGTTTAGATATTTACAAAGACTGAAAGAAAAAAAAAACTGTCTAAATTTTTTCAAAGATTTGAGTAGACACCCTGAATAAAGGAATTATTTTAAGTCAGGGAATTTTTTCGAAAGCGTACTTCATTCTTTCTTAATTGCAATCTAAATTCAAATAACAATGATTCTTCATGTGTAAAAGTAGCTTTATATTACTGTATTTAACAATTTTATTCAAATTTTGTTGTTTTTTTTGTTGTTTTAAATTAATTTTTTTAACTGAAAGTTTAAATATTCTATTTTTTGTAGCAAAATGATCACTTTCAGTAAAAAATTAAAGTTTCTGATTTAAAATTCATGTATTTTATTGAAAATTCGTTCTCTAATGGTATAAATTAATCTCATTGTTGGGGCAATAATCATCTTTTTGCGTGAAAATTCTATAGATTGTTTACATTTTTTTCTCTCTCTTGACCGAAAAAACCTTTCTTAATTAAAAATTCAACTCATGTTGATAAGTTGTCTTTTTTATTGAATTTAACTGTTTTTTTTATTAAAAATTAAAATCTTTTTTTGTTGTGATATTCATCATTTGAATTAAAAATTCATCTTTCTGGTTGAATATTCGTTTTTTCTTTGGTTCAAAATTAATTTTTATAACTGAAAATTTAACAATTTCAGTTGAAACTTTCACAATTTTGTTGAAACTTCATCTCTGTGGTTGAATATCAATTTTTTTAACTAAAAATTTAACTATACAATTTTTGGTTGAAAAACTATCTATTTTAGTTGAAATTGCGTGTTTTTAAAAAATTAATCTTCTTGATTTAGAATTCATCTTTTTGGTTCAATATTAAAATATTCCAGTTAAAGATTCAGAATTTTATTTAAAAATCCTTCACTTTGATCATAACTGAATATTTTTAGTTGAAATTCAACTATTTGTAATTGAAAATTCAACTATTTTGTTGAAAATTTAAATATTTCAATTAAATATTCATTATTTTAGCTGGAAATTAATTTTTTTGTTTGAAAGCAGGGAAATGACTGAATTTATTTTTTGACCGGGAATTTTATAAATGTGTGGAAGAAAAATCTGTCAAAGTTCGATTTCAAAAGTTTTTTAAAAATAATTAGTTGAAGTGTTCTCTTTTTTAATTATGCCATTATTGAGTTTACAATGCGTAATTCAAAAATCTTTTACTTACAAAAATTTCCATTTTAGATTTATATTTTTAAGCTCACATTTTTAATTTTTAAAAGTTTAAAATTCTTTCTTGAAGAATTGAAGAATTAAAAATTAAAAGCCTTTGAAGTTGAAAATTTTTGACAAAAACCATTTTTATTTATTAGATAAATAACAAATGATGTTATTGGGTCTGTACTTTATGTATTACAGAGTGAACAAACAAGGATTTGACAAAATGATTTTAAATAGGTCCAAAAATTAAGCATTTTTAGGTTTTAACGTTAAGAATTAAACGGTTTCAATTTAAAAGTCTTAATCATTAAAAAAATGTGAGCGTCTCACTTCAACTTTATAAACTATTTTCAACTATGTTTCAGTCTGAAGCATTCAATTTTTGAAATTATTAATTAAAAAAAAGATTAATTATTGAATATTTAGCAATACTTGAATTTTGATTTAAGACAAGTAAATTGAGACCAAATATTTTGAAGTAAACAATTTTAATTTTTGTACTTGAAAAATGTTTAATTTCTAAGTGAAATCGTTGAATTTTGATGTATAATTTACAATTGAACATTTGTAGAAAAAATTCGAATAATTTTAAGAGATACTTAGGAGTTTTAGAAAAATTCAAAATTATTATGCAAATTTTAAAAAGTTACCTTTTTAAATATTTTCTTAAAATAATTTTTCAAAATGAAAGATTATTTTTAATTTTCATAGGAATCTTAAGAAAATGTTTTTATTCTTTTAAAGCCTTTCACAATTCTTAACAAGCTTCTAATTTTTTGTTTAAAGTCAGCAAAAATCTACATTTTATTTTAATTCATGGCCATTATTTCAAGTTTAAAATTAACTAATTTTGAATCTTGTCAAAACTTCGAAGTATCTATTAAAATTTCTCAAATTTGTCTACAAATAATGAATGTTCAATTGTGATTTAATGATCAAAATTTGGAGAAAATTTCTAAAATTTGAAGATTTCCTAAAAGTTGTAGGAAAAAATGAATTAATTTTGACAGATATTTAGAAGTTCTGAAAAAATTTCAAAAATAATTTTAAATTTGAACAAAAATAAAACAAATTGTAGATTTTCGAAGATTTTAAAATAAAATGTTGAAGCTTTTCAAGGATTTTAAAACTAATTAAAATGAAAATAATAGAATTTCTAATTTAAGAAGTGTTCATTAAAAAATTTCAATTTTTAATTTTATCTAACTTAAAATTCGCCAAAATGATATAATTTTTAAAATTTTAAAGACCACTGATTGAGTATTTAATTTAGAGAATTAAAAACGATAGCCTGGATTTATATATATTTTTAATTTTTATTTAAACTTCAATTTTAAAAGTTAAACATCCGACAGTCCCACTTTTAGTGCTTTCATTTGCAGCTCAGTTTTTATGACCTCAAATGGAAATTTTTTTAGCTTCAATGTTCGATTTTTAAATTTAATTGACCGTGAAAAGCGTTTGTGAACCGGGAAATTATTTTTTCGATTAAAACGGCCACCCTGTGAAAGTTAAACTTCTTTTAAAAAAATTTATCATTTTGTTCTAAAATTAATCTGTTCCAGTTGAATATTTCTTATTTTAGTTGAAAATTCAGCACTTTAATTAAAAAAATTTATCTCTTCCCGTTAAAAATTCATCTATCTTGTTGAAAATTCAATTATTTCACTTAAAAAGTTAAGAAATCAAAGCGGTTTAAATTGAATTTAATATAGTACAATGAAAAATTATTCCTGGAAAAATCTGAGATTATCTGAAAAAAACCTGGAATTATCAGGGAATTTTTTCCCAGGATTGGCTTAGACACACTGGAATTTTTTTGTTTAATTTGAGTGGCCACCCTGTGCCGGAATTGACTGGCGGGAAATACGAATTGTGCACAACAGTGGGAGACTTTATCGATTAAGGAGTAGTTTATCGATCTAATCACATTTATTACACCACATTATACAACGATACACTTAATATTTTAAGCGAGCTAATCACAATGTCGTATAGAGGCGATCGATTAATTTCCCTAAATAAGATAATCTCGAGGTTTAAATAGCACGCCTAACGTGAGAATTGTGTACATTCACAAAAGTATTTTGAAAAGAATATTCACCCAAAAGCGGGCATATCGGTATATCGGTGGTTCGCCATTTTCGCAGTTGTGTAAACTTCACAAATTCTCTCTGCAATAATAAAATCGTCACTCATCGGTAGATTTTACATACTTCTTAGAAAATTTACCTATCAATATTGTTGCGATGATTTAGCTTCAAATTTAGTGTAACAATATCAATAGTATTTTTCTTTTAAGAGCAGTCAGTATTTTCGAGTTTTATTATTTTTTTAAATTTAGACTAGATTTTAATTCAGGGACTGAGAAATGATAAATTCTAAAGAGAGTAATTATATTTTTTATTTGCATTAGTAGTATACCTGGGTCATTTACCGACAGGCTATAATGGTTCTTGTCCGTGCTAGGATACCACCAGTCGGTAAGGTCCCACTGTTGCTTAGCTCGGAACAGAACCAGCCAAGGTATACTACTTGAATCATTTTTAAATTGTTACTAAAATTTTTACTCGTATGCTGAAGGCAAAAGGCAATGTCTTTTCATTTTTTTGGTTAAGAAATTTATTTTCAATCTCTTTAATTTCTAGTTTAAAAAAATGAAATGAAATTTCTAGACTTGATTTGTAAACTCTGGAAATTATTTATAAAGACGATCTTCCATTTGAATATGAACTCAGCAGTGTATCGAAAGCAAAAATCAAACATTTTCTTTTAAATTTGGTAAATATTCTTAGAATTGAGCCAATTTTTTAGCTGGGATATTTATTCAGTTTCTTTTGAATTTATAAATTGCTTTGAATTAATAATGAGAGCTGGCATTAATTTTATTTTTCGTAGGCAATTCGTAAAATAAAAAATGTTTACGCAGAATAATTTTTCAAATTGCTTTCGCTGATGTCAGGGGCGCGGTATCCTGGACATAAATCAGTCGTTCGACGGTCTGGAGTACAGTAGATTTCAGATCTGTTTATCTGCGAAACTCCAGACGACATATCGCTTTAACGTTATTTCGCGAAGTTCCAGACAGAAAAGACACATAAGTCACCGGCAAAACGCCCACAACAAGTCGCCTTGCTCGTTCATCTCGACTGACACACACCACCGAAAATTCGGATTCGTGGACATTCTTCGACATAGGGGTTTTTTAAAAACTAAAAATATGTATATAATTTTGATACTAAGGAGGAAGATAATAAACTATCTTGTAAAATTGTACATCACTCTTTTCTTAGTAGGTGTTGGATTAAACATTAATAACTTCTTAAAATTTGTATAATTTCGAAAATAAAATAACTCAAGCATTTTGAGAGCTTTATTTATTAGAGGACAGAAAATTAACGTTCCCAACTTTTCAAAAATAATAAGAATTTATTGTTTGATCGGAAATTTTACAGATTTTTAGAAAAAAATTATCCAAACACTTGAAATATCACAAATTTTGTATTATATGATACAATGCAATTTAAAAAAAGTTTGAGGACCCTTTTTTTTAGTTCATTTGTTATCTTAGAAGAAGACTCAAAGAATAAAAAATTATATAGTTTGGAATTGAAAATTAATGAATCTTCAACAACAAAAAACAACGCATTTTTAAGAAAGTAGTTCAACTTTCGACCTCATAGTTGCATTAAAAAACAGTTGCATTAGAAAAAAATCTACCTAAAAAAATGAACTTTCGAACCGAAAAGATGAATTTTCAAACAAATAGTTAATTTTTAACCAAAAAAGATCCATTTTCTACCAAAAATGGAATAGTTAAATTTCAAGTTAAGAAAATTGATTCTGAAAAAAATTAAGTTTCAACAAAAGATTTAAATTTCCAACTAAAGTGATTTTGAAAATAAAAATATGGATTTTCCACAAAAAAGTCGAGTTTTAAAGGAGAAAAATTAATTTTAACTAAATACGTGAATTTTTAACCAAATAGATGAATTTTCAAATAAAAAAAAAATAAAATAAAAAAAAAATGTCAACCAAAAATGGAATAACTAAATTTTCAGTTAAAAAATTAATTCTGAATAAAAAAAGGTTTCCACAAAGTAGTTAAATTTTCAGTCAGAGAGATCAATTTTCGACTAAAATGATAAATCTTTAACGAAAAAAATTAATTAAAAAAAAGTATTTCAACTTTCAACCACATAGTTTACAGCCCAAAAACAAATTTTCAACAAAATAGTTGAAGTTTCTACCAAAAAGGATTAATTTTTAATCAAGGAATTGCATTTTAAACCAAAAAATTAAATTTTTACCAAATTAGATATAAAAAATACATCTAAATACATGAATTTTTTAAACAAAGAAGATCAAATTTCAACAAGCAGTTAAATCCACAACCAAAAAAAAATTAATTTTTTAGTAAACCGTTGCATTAAAAAAAAGTTTTTACAAACAAGGTAAATTATCAATCGGAGATATGAATTGTCAGCCAAATAGCTGAATTTTCAAATAAAAAAAAATAATTAAAAAACGATATTCAACCAAAAATGGAATAGTTAAAAAAATTCTGAATATAACCAAATGAATTTACAAGAAAATAGTTAAATTTTTAACACAAGAGATTAATTTTCAACTGAAGTGGTGAATCTTCAACCAATAAATTTTCAACAAAGTAATTAAACTTTCAACTAACAAAAGATTTAAATTTTCAACTAAAGTGATTTTGAAAATAAAAACATGGATTTTCCACAAAATAGTCTAATTGCAAAGCAAAAAAATTTAACCAAACAGTTGCATTTTAAACAAAAAAAGTGAATTTTTACCAAAATAGATAAATCTTTTAATCAAAAATATGAATTTTTAAATAAACACATGAATTTTTAACAAACAAAAAATAAAAATAAATAAAAAACTATATTCAACCAAAAATGGAATAGTTAAAAAAATAATTTTGAATAAAACAAAACGAATTTTCAACAAAATAGTTAAATTTTCAACCCAAGAGATTAATTTTCAATTAAAGTGGTGAATCTTCAACCAAAAAATAAATTTTCGACAAAGTAATTAAACTTTCTACTAAGTAATTAAATTGTCAAATACAAAATATTTAAATTTTAATTAAAAAACAGTTGAATTCTACCAAAACGACGAATTTTCAACAAAATAGTTGAATCCTAAACCTAAAAAAACTAATTTTTAACCTAACATTTTTAACTCAAATATTTTTTACCAAAAAAGGAATAGTTAATTTTCAATTTAAAAAGTTTATTATAAACCAAAAAGATTCCGACAAATATAGTTTCTGATATTACTGAATTTGAAAATTTCCGATGATAGCGACAATTCCAGAAATATAATTGCCCAAATTATAAAATATTAAATGTAAAATTTCTAATAAAATTTCAGCAATAAAAAAATAAATAAAAAACTTTTATTTTAAAAACATAGTTATTTTATTTTTATTTCTTTCGAAAATAATTTGTTAATGTTTAGAATTTTATAAGTCGGAAATTTTCCTGTATCGGTAATTTAATTTTTCAGGATTTTTCAGTTTTTCGCTAAATTTGGTCTTCAAACGGTACAATTTGACTGTTCCATTCAGAACAATTTGAATTTGCAAATTAAAGTGGTGAATTTTTTATGCATAAATAACAAACAATTAAGAAATTATTAATTTAAAATCACTTAAAATAATTTTAAGACGTTTAGTAAATATATAAATTTAAATTGTTCCATTTTTTTATGTTTTCAACTTAAAACTGCTGAAAATTATATAATTTTTAACAATAAAAAATTTATTTAATTGCAATTTAAAGCATTGAAAATGAAAGCGTGGCTTTATATTTTTTTAACCTTTAAAATTGAGAGAAGTTTACATTTTAAATGTTGACTGTAAGAAATTAAAACGGCCACCCTGATATGAAACAAAAATAATAGTAAAAAGGTGAAAAAGTAATTTAAACAAAATTGTCTTCGACAAAAGATTTATTTGCGACAAATAAATATCGTATTGAGTTCATATTCAAATAAATTATTAATTATTCTAAATAATTTTGTCGAGTTTCTTAAATAAATAAAGTGCCTCGTAATGTGACCACGAAGCATAACTTGTAGTTTTGCTTCAAGAATTTGTATTCTAGGCAATGACTTGTTTAGGTTCTCGAAACCAAAACGAACAATTCGTATTTAAAAATACACGTCACAAATTTTGCCAAGTGAGATACTCAGAAGAATTCGTATTTAATAAGTATATCGTTTTAATTACATCGTCGAACCCTACGTACCAGTTTAATGCAATTGTTGCTATTATTAATACAATTAATATTATATAAATATATAAAAAGTTCGTAATGTGGGTGCATCGTCGAGAAGATCGATGTTTCATTCGAAACGCGAGTTCCTTTCGGCATTGTAAATTTCTCAGCCAACAAAAGTCAGTTCGAGATTCGTTGACCCATTCGTATAACGTCGATATCCGTGTGGGTTTTTTTCTTTGTCTATAGGCCTCAGCCAATCGAATTTCAGTGGAGAAGGTACAATACTTTGTCCAAACGAAGTCTTATATTTATATAGAAAAAATGTACAAAAAAGTGTATATTAACAATCTCATATTATCGTATTTATAATTATATTTTACTTTATATATTATATTAAGATCAGCGCGAGTCGATAGCGAGTATCAAAGAAGTCTAAAAATAAAAATATAAAGAAGAAAAGATTTGTCAAAAGTAAAGAGAGAAGGATAAACGTTTATTTCTTAAATAAAAAAATACTGCGCACAAACTTTGTACACTTGGCTCATAAGTTTCACTGCGTTTAGGTAAGAGTTTTGATCTTTTGCTGCGAAAAGTTAAAAAAATAAAGTAAAAATAGTACGAATTTTTTATTAAATTACGAATTTTTTATTAAAAGGATATGTAAATCTTCAATTTCCAATTTGTCCCGTTATTGAAAGATTTTTTTATTATTATTAATCTTCGTCTTTGAGACATTTATCCCGAAATACAATATTAAAGTTACAGGGTGTCTCCTCAGACTCTGCAAAAAAATTCTCTGATAATTACAGGGGTTTTTTAGGTATAATTATTTTATTTATAAATTCGCGAGTTTATTATTAAAAATTTTTTTTTCAGTTTTCATAAGTATATAAATTGTAAAAATAGTACTATTCATGTTTAAAATTAAATAACAAGACTGCAAAATGTATAATTTTTTTGAATATATCTTTAAAGACTATGAATTTAAGTATTAATTAGAACAAAATTTTATATCATTTTTCTATAGTCCAAATTCAGTGAATATTGAAGTAAAATTAATATGAGTACTATTCCTAATTTAAGTTAAAACGCTTTAAATCCTTACTTTTCAAGTAAAAATATTTAATATTCAACAATGCAGACAAATTTTCACAGAAATAGTTGAATTTGTAACTAAAAAGAATACATTTTAAGCGAAATAGTTAAATTTTGAACTACAAAACGAGCAATTTAAAACCATAAATGGATTAATTAGATTGTTAGTAAAAAATTGATTCTGAATCGAAAAAAACAACCAATTTTCAACAAAAAATTTAAATGTCCAATCAGAAATATCAATTTTACTAAAGTGATGAAAAATTAGTTGAATTTTCAAGCGAAAAAGGTATATTCTCAATGAATTTGTAACCCAAAAAGACGAATTTTCAATTAAATACATGAAGAATTTTCAATCAAAAATGAATTGCTTCAAATTTTATTTAAAAAATTAAAAATTATTATTAACAGTTAAATCTACACGCAAAAAATAAAAAAATTGTTAGTAAACCGTTGCATTACAAATTTTCAAATAAAAAAATTAATGAAAACCGGATTCTTGAAAAAAAAACTTCTTGAGTGTCCTCAAGATTTTTGTTTCCAAGACGTTGAAAATCGAAACTTTTTATTAAAAGTTCCTTTTTATTTGAAAACAAAAAAGATAAATTTTCTACTTAAATTATGAATCTTCAAATGTATTAGTTGATAAAGCAACTAAAAAATATTATTTTGAATCAAAAACAGTTGCATTTTGTGAAAAAAGTTGCATTTCAACAAAACTAAATAATTTATAGCAAAATTGAATAAATTTTCAAAACCAAAAAAACTCATTTTCAACCGAATACACGAAGTTTCAACCAAAACTTTAAGTTTTGAACTAAAAAAAGAAAAATCGTTACATTTTCAACCAAAGTGATGATTTTTTAAAAACTAAAATGATAAATTTTTGACTAGAATATTGAAATTTTAAACCAAAATGATAAATTTTCCACTCAAATGATGAATCCTTAAATAGAATGGTTCGATTTTTTACCATATAAGTACATTTTCAAACAAGAAGATTAATTTTCTACCAAATATTAGAATTTTTAACTAAAAAAGATCAATTTTCAAGCAAAAAATCGAATACTTAAATTTTCAGTTAAAAAATTAAATTAAAAAAGAATGTTTAACAAAATATTTAAATTTTAAGTTTTTAAACTAATGTATATGATGAATCTTCAATAGAAATAATTGAATTTGAAACAAAATACGTTAATTTTCAACCAAAAAAAGAATGGTTGAATTTTCAGTTAAAAAATTCATTTTTAATTTAAAATAAAAACGAATTTTTAACAAAATAGTTAAATTTCAAACCAAGAAGATCATTTTTCAACCAAAAAGATGATTCTTTAAATGAAAAAAAAGTTGAATTTCGCTAAAAAATTCGAATTTTTAACAAAATAATTGAATCTTCCACAAAAAAAGATTAATTTTAAACAAAATAGTAATATTTTTAATTAGCAAAATTAAATTTCTACCAAAAATTGACTGATTTTTCAAACCCAAGACTAATTTTTAACCAAATACATGAAGTTTCAACTAAATGGTTGAATTTTGAATTAAAGAAGAGAAAAATAGTTCAATTTTCAATTAAAATGATTAATTTTGAACTGAAATGGTTGACTTTTTAACCAAAAAGTCAATTTTCAAACAAACAGATTAATTTTGTACCAGTTGTTTGAATTATGATTTAAAAAATATCAATTTTAGTCAAAAATGGAATAGTTAAATTTTCAGTTAAAAAATTTAATTATCAACCGAGAAAAAGAATTATCAATAAAATAGTTAAATTTTTAACTTAAGTGATGAATTTTCTGCCAATATATAATGAATCTTCAACAGGAATAGTTGAATTTTAAACAAAAAACATGAATTTTCAACTAAAAAAAGATAAATTTTCAACCAAAAATCGAATGGCTGAATTTTCAGTTTAAAAAATTCATTTTGAATTTAAAATAAAAACGAATTTTTAACAAAATAGTTAAATTTAAAACCAAAAAGATCCTTTAAAAAAAAATTTTTTTAATTTGAATTTCGCTGAAAAGTACGATTTTTCAACAAAGTAATTGATTCTTCCTTCAAAGAAGATTAATTTGAAACAAAATAGTTGCATTTTTAAGTAGCAAAATTAAATTTTCACCAAAAATTGACTGCTATTTCAAATCAAAATACTAATTTTTAACCAAATGGTTAAATTTCGAATTAAAAAAGAGAAAAATAGTTCAATTTTCAATAAAAATGAAGAATTTTAACTAAAATGATTAATTTTGTACTAAACTGGTTGAATTTTTAACCAAAAAAATCAATTTTCAAACAAAAAGATTAATTTTGTACCCGATATTTAAATTTTGATTACAAAAATATCAATTTCTAGCCGAAAATGGAATAGTTAAATTATCACTTAAAAATGTAATTATCAACCGAGAGAAAAAAAGAGAAAAATAGTTTTATTTCAACTAAAATGATGAATCTTTAAATGGAATGGTTGAATTTTTTAAAAAAACTTCGATTTTTAAAATAAAACAGATAATTTTTCAATCAAAAAAATTACATTTGGAATTAAAAAAAAATTAATGAGAAAAAATTTGTTCAATAAAATAGTTAAATTTTTAACTTGAGTGATGCATTTTTAGCCAATATATGATGAATCATCAACAGGAATAGTTGAATTTTAAACTTAAAAAAGATAAATTTTCAACGAGAAATTGAACAGTTAAATTCTCAGATAAAAAAATCATGTTTATCCAAAGAAAACTAATTTTCAAGAAAATATTTATTTACAAATCAAGAAACATTGTTAAATTGTTATTTAATTTTATATACGAATAAAAAAATGTAGCGTTCTCGAAAAAATTTCCTGACTACAAAAAAAATTCCCTGACATTTCCAGGTTTTTGCCTTTATAGAAAAACTCCCTGGAAATTCCAGATTTTCCAGGTTTTCCAGGTGAGTAGACACCCTGAGTTAAGAATAATACTGAAGGGAAAATAATTAAAAACGGGGAGACTGGAAATTTTATAAGTTTGTCAAGAACGTTTAACTCTAAGATTAATAAAACGTTCCTAGCTTCGAAGATAGCAAACGCAGATACTTAAATCGATAAATATATATACAGTATGTATACTAACGTTAAAATCAAAGAAAAAATCTTGATTCAGAAACTCGATATTTGCATGAAAACGCGTATAATTTTTTTTGCAGTTCGGTTTACTCTTCTATGAATTATCGAGTTTCAAAGGCAGGATATCTTTGATTTTTGCGTAGTAGTGTCGACGAGAACCTCTGAAAAATGCCGAACCTCGTTTTTTTTTTTAAATTTTATTTAGCATTGTAGACTCATTTTCTAAAATTAGTAGTCTTTTTTCATATTTATAAAAATTGGCACGGTTTGAGAGAAAAAAGGTAAACTGATTTGTGTAAATTGATATATGTGGAACGTAGGTATTTGAGGAGATTATTTACCAGTCACGAATCAATTTAAAATCAATAAAATCTTCATTGCCACTTACAGTAGACGCGTCTCCATAAATTAGTTTTAATTTTTAATCTAATTTTAAATTGTTCCGATCTGCTGTAGAATTGACAGTTTCATCAAGCAAAGCGAATAGTTTTGAATCCAGAAGATTGATTTATATTCATTTGGAATAAAATAGGAGATCTTAGATATTATTAGGGACCGTACTTAAATTGCGATAAATAAAAAAAAATACAAATCTTAAAAAAGACATCATTCCTTAGTTGCAAATTCAACTGCTTTCTTAATAATGCGTTCTTTTTTCAACTCCAAAAGATAATTTTTCAACAAACCAGTGGAATTTTCAATCAAAAAGTGTGACTTTTTAACAAAATTTTTTAATTTCCAACAAATAGTTGAGTTTTTATCAAAACATAAAATTTCTTTAAAAACAAACGAATTTTTAAGTTAAAAAAAAGTAATTTAAAAAAAGTTGAATTTTCATCCAGAAAAAATTTAATTTTTTCTTTTTAAACAAAAATATTAAATTTAAAGAAAAAGTACATTTTCTACGAAATAGTTAAATTTTTAACAAAAACAGCAAAATTTCCAACCAAAAAGTATGACTTTTCAAAAAAATGGTTAAATTTTCAAACAAATAATTGCATTTTTATCCAAGAAAGATGTAATTTTTGTTAAGACAGGTGAATTTTGGAATCATAAAGAAAAATTGAAAAAGAAAAGAGTTGAATTTTTATTTTAAAAAATATTTCAATGGACTCTGCAACACAAGAATACGAATTTGAAACAAAAACTAAATTTTCTAGGAAATAGTTGAATTTTCAACAAAACAATTGCATTTTTATCCAAGAAAGATCCAATATTTCTACTAAAAAAGATGAAGTTTTAAATCAAAAGGACAAATTTTCATAAAAATTAGTTTTCATCCAAAAAAGATTTCAGTTGAGTTATCAGCAAAGTCAACTGAAATCTGTTTTGGATGAAAACTATTTTTTTTCTGATAATTTGTCTTTTTCATTTAAAAGTTCATATTTTTCAGTATAAATTTTGCATCTTTCTTGGAAAAAATGCAACTGTTTTGTTGAAAATTCAACTATTTCCTAGAAAACTTAATTTATGTTAAAAATTCCTATTTTTGTGTTGAAAAGTCAATTGAAATATTTTTGGATGAAAATTTAACTCTTTTTTGAAAGTTTGTCTTTATGATTAAAAAATTCACCTGCTTTATCAGAAATTACACCTTTCTTGGATAAAAATGGAACGTTTAAAAATTCAAAAATTTTGTTTAAAAGTAATACTTTTTGGATGAAAGTTCCGCTGTTTTGTGGAAAATTGAAATGCTTCGTAGAAAATTTACTTGTCTAAAATTCCTATTTTGCATTGAAAAGAAAACTGACATCTTTTCTAAATGAAAATTAAACCATTTGTTTCTTTCTATTAAAAATTCATCTGTTTTAAGAAAAATCTCATCTTTCTTTAATACGAATGCAACTAATTGGTTGAAAATTCAAGTAAATTTTTAAACAGTCACACCTTTGTATGAAAATTCTACTGCTTTAATAAAAAATTCACAATTTCGCAGAAAATTGCCTTTTTGTTTAAAATTTATATATTGTTGTTGAAAAGTTAACTGAAATCTTTTTGAATTAAAAATTCAATTCTTTTCGCAGAGACTTATTTTTTGTTAAAAATCCATATTTTAATCTCAAAAGTTAACTGAAATACTTTTTAACGGGAAATTAAATTATTTGTTTCAAATGTTATCTTCTTCATATAAAAATGTATTTGTTTTGGTAGAAATTTCATTTTCTTAAAGTGAAAATGCAACTTTTTTGTTAAAAATTCATCTTCTTTGCTTCAGTATTCAACTATTTTGTTCGAAAGGTTTGGCTTAATCACTTTTTTAAATTAAAAATTATAAAAATTTTTAATTAAAAAAAAAGAAAAAAAAAAGTTTAATTTTTATCCAGAACAGATTTAATTTCTGTTTTTAACACAAAAATATTAAATTTAAACAAAAAGTTAATTTTCTACGAAATAGTTCAATTTTTAACAAAAATAGAAAAATTTTCAACCAAAAGTATAACTTTTTGAAAAAAAAGTTAACTAAAATATTTTTTAACAGAAAATTAAATTATTTTTTTGAAAATTTATCTTCTTGATACACAAATTTATTTTCATTAGTAGCGATATCATTTTTTTAAAATAAAAATGCGACTGGTTTGTTAAAAATTCGTCTTGTTTGCTTCAGAATTCAACTATTTTGTTCGAAAGATTCGGCTTAATCACTGTTTTAAGGAATGATTTTTTTTGTTGATTTATATTTTTAGTTATATATATTTGGTTGAAAATTTAACTATTCAGTGGAAAAGCCTATTTTTTCTAAAATTAATTTTTTAACTAAAATGTAACTTTTTAAATTTTTTTAGGACTGATCTTTTTCAGTTAAAAATTCTCCTTTTTTGGTAAGAAAAAAACAATTTTCTTGGTCTCGTGGAAAATTAGTTTTTTTTCTGAAAATATGATTAAAATATAAATTAGGACTAGAGTTCTGAGCCGATTATATTACTTTGAGAACGATAACGAGAATGAGAGAATTTATTTTAATTACCAGAAAATTGCATTTTTTCGTGAACTTTTCGGTTGAAAATTAAACTCTTTTTTTTTTGAAAGTTTGAATTTTTTATTTTAAAGTTTACATGCTTTAGCAGAAATTAAATCTTGTTGTTGATAAAAATGCAACTGTTTGGTTAGAAATTAAGTTATTCTACTATTTTCTTGAAAACTGAACTCTTTCGTAGAAAATTTACTTTTTGTTTAAAATTTATATTTTGGTTTGAAAGACGAACTGAAATATTTTCTGGATGAAAGTTCCACTTATAAAAAAATTGCTTTTTATTAGAAATTAATCTGTTTTAGTACAAAATTGATCTTTTTTGGGATAAAAATGCAACTATTTGGTAGAGAATTTAACTATTTTGTTAAAAATTCATCCTTAGATGAAAAAATTCGTCTTTTTAGATTGAAAATTCAATTTTTTAATAGAAACTTATTTTTTTTGTACAAAAATTCAGTTTTTGATGTTACTGAATTAACTGGAATCTTTTTTGGATGAATAATCAACTTTTTTGTAATAAAAACTTCCTCTGCTTTAAGATAAATTTCATATTTTTTTATAAAAATGCAACTATTTGCTACTTTTTGGTTAAAAATTTGTCTTTTTGGATTGAAAATTCAATTTCTTTGGTAGAAAATTATTTCTTATTAAAAAACTTCATAGTTTGATCGTGAAAACTCGACTAAAATCATTCTCAACAGAAAATTTAACTGTTTTTTTTTTAAATTGATCTTTTTCATTTAAAACTTCATCTGTTATGGAAGAAATTTCATTTTTTGTATGAAAATGCAACTTTTTGCTTAAAAATGGTTTTTCTTTGCTTGATAATTCAACTAATTTGTTGAATTTGTTGGTTAAAAGTTTAATTATCTTATTATAAATTAATTTTTTTTTAATTGAGAGTTCAACTAATTGGGTCAAGGTTAAACTATATTGTGAGATTTTTTTATTGAAGGCTTATGTATGGTTTAAAATTTAACTGTATAGTGGAAAATACATATTTTTTGTTTAGAATTAATTTTCTAACAGAAAATTGAAGTTTTCCATTTTTTAAGATTGATATTTTTTAGTTAAAAATTCGCGTTTTTTTGTAAGCAAAATTATTTTTTAGTTTGAAATTTCCTTTTGATTTTGCGTAAAAATGCATCAGTTTCGTGAAAAATTAATTTTTTGTTGAATGGTTATATTTTTTGTTTGAAAATTAAATTTTTGTAAAGAAAATTTGTTGTCTGGTTTGCAGGTTCAATAATTTAGATAAACTTTTACTTATTTTTTGAGTGAAAAATCTTTATTTGTTGGAAATTCGCCTTTCTGGTTTTAAAATTCTTTTCTTTTATTGCATAAATATCATTCTTTTTTATTAAAATATAAACTATTACACTTTTTCGTTGACAATTTGTCTTTTTAGGTTGAATATTCAACTATTATGTTGAAAATACAATTATTTTGTTGAAAATTCGAGCATTTTGTTAAAGAGCAGAAAAGTAGTTCAAAGTAGAAAACTTTTTTTTTTTTAAATAAATTAACACATTTGAAAAATTTAAATTTATTTATGAAATTCTGCCATATTCTCGTTTATATGACCTGAACTTAAATTCTCGGGAAGTTAAGAACTCTAACTATGACACTTTTTTGTGGGGAATTTATCTTTTTGGGTTGAAAATGCAACTATTACGTTGAAAATGTAATTATTTTGTGGCAAATTCAAGCATTTTGTCAAAAAGCCATCTATTATATTGGAAAAAGACATTTTTTTAAAGTAATTTAAGTACGCCCGCTTACCTAACTATTAAATTTCCAAAATGAGTCTTCCAATTTTTCATTTGGGCGCAATTTTATTATTTTTTACAATCGCGTTGACTCTTCTCATACGGTGAATACTGAATAAAGTTTCGCAATCCTAAGTGCGTTACAACGAGTCGTGTGAGGTTCTTTGGAAGGCAAGTCTGGATTTTCAACGTCTGACGGACAAATTTTCAAATGAAGACTGTCCTGATGAAAAATATTTACTTATAGTTTCACGAGTCGTATAATTTTTATTAAGGTGACTAATTCTCTTCTCGATTTTAAAAATCAATAAGGAGAGAGTATTCTCCAGATTTGAGTTTCCAAGACGTTGAAAATCGAGACTTTTTATTAAAAGTTCCTAATACCTGATTCTAAATCGCACCACTTTTAGCCTACGCCTTACAAGGGCAACCTACAACCTTCGAAATTTTTGTGTGGATTTTTGCTTCTTCTGTGATAGGTCATCACAAAAATTGTAATATGCTAAAGTAATATGTGCTTTTCAACCGTTATCGAGAAAAAAGGCTTTCAAAAACCGCGATCGTCCGAAATTTTTTAAAAAATTCGCATTAGTTTAATTGATTTTTAAAAATTCTTTGCATAATCAGACTAAACTTTCAAGTTAAACCAATTTTTTAACAATAGCCATTCAGCTTAAAGGGTTCCGAATCTAGGTTTAAAATATTTCTTTCTGAACTGTTAAACTCCTCAACTTGGATTATTTTCAAATTAAAGAAGTTTGTAATTTTAATTATTTCTGAAAAAAATTAAGGTTTTATATTTCGGTATATGTAATTTAACTAAGAAATTATCCATTTTTTAATTAATCCGAATTTGAATAAAATTAAAATAGACACAATGTTAAATTCAATATGAAACGCTTAAATTTCTAAGATTTCCAGTAGAAATATATTTCATTTTGAACAAAGCAGTGGAGTTTTCAAACAAAAGAGATAAATTTTCATATCCGAAGAGAAACTTTTATCAAAAAAGTTGATTTTTTAAGTTGAAAAGTCGAATGATTTAGAAAAAAGTTGACTTTTAAATCCGAAAGATTAATTATAAATAAAATAGTTGAATTTAAAAAAATCATAAAAAATAGCATTAAACTACTAGGAATTGAATTTTCAAACTAAAAAGACAAATTTATTAAAAAACATTGGAATTTTCAGAAAAATAGTTGAATTTTCAATCTTTAAAGATGAATTTTCCACCAAATTGTGAAATTTTTGAAAAAAAAGATTAAACTTCTAAATTATCAACTGGAAAAGGTGTATTTTTAACAAAAAGATGATTTTCAACGAAGAAAGATGAATTTACAACCAAATAGTTGATTTTTTAACATTCACAGATAAATTTTCAAACAAATTTTCGATTTTTCAAAGAAAGAAGATTATACATCTACTAAATATTTGAATTTTGAAGCCAAAAAATACTAATTATTGAAAAGACAGTTGAGTTAGCAACGTGGAAAGATAAATTTTCAACAAAAAAGATAATTTTCAATGAAGAAAGATGATTTTTCAACCAAATAGTTTCACTTTTATTCTTTTAATCAATAAAGACGAACTTTCTACCTAAAAAGACAAATGTCTAAAAAAACAGTTGAATTTTTTACAAAAAGGGTGATTTTTGTACAAAATAATTAAATTTTCAATGAAGTATTTGAATTTTCAGGCCAAAAAAGCAAATTTTTCTCCGGTTTTTAGTTTTTAAATATATATTATTTTTATCTTGAAACATTTAATTTTCAACAAAAAGATTCGTTTTCAATTGAAATTAAAAAAAAAGATTTTGTTAGAAGAAAATTAAATTTTCGACAAATAAGTTTACTTTCAACCAAGAAAGATGAATTTTAAAACAAAGATGACTTTTTTTACCATAAAACACACATTTTTAACCTAAAATAATAAATATGTACTCAAAAACTCTCATTTTCAACAAAATATAAAAATTTGCGACTAAAAAAGACGAATTTTAAACAAAGTCATTGAATTTCCAACCAACTAGTCGAATTTTGAACCAAAAAGACAAATGTTGAACAAAACAGTTGCATTTTTTACCAAAAGGATGATTTTTGTACAAAACAATTGAATTTTCAATGAAGTATTTGAATTTGCAGGCCAAAAAAGCAAATTTTTCTCCGGTTTTTAGTTTTTAAATATATATTATTTTTATTTTGAAAAATTTAATTTTTCACAAAAAGATTCGTTTTCAAGTCAAATTAAAAAAAAATTGTAGAAGAAAATTAAATTTTCGACAAAACAGTTCATTTTCAACCATGAAAAATGAATTTTAAAACAAAGAAGATGACTTTTCTTCCATAAAACATACATTTTTAACCTAAAAAAATAAATATGTACTCAAAAACTCTCATTTTCAACAAAATATTTAAAGGGGGAGGGTCGGTAAGGCCGGTTTTCGGCCTAATTTATTTTTGGATAAAAAAAAATGAAAAAATCATGGTAGTATCTTATAAGTATCCCGAGTCGATTGCACGCTAAACGGACAACCCTCCACCCCCCAGCCACCCCTATAAATATAGGAAACACCACTACCCACCAACTGTATTTTCGAGAGATTTGACACTCTTAAACATGTATTCTGAGGTTAGCAAGGGTTTACTATGGTTTTCGGGGTCGCCGAATACAAATCTGGCGTCTTTTGACTTTTATCGCGTCAGGCTCAAGGTCATTGGAAGGTCAAATCGAGAGAAAACGGTTAAAAAATCCATAAAAATACGTTATAGGTTTTTGGAGTCGCTAATTAGGAATCTGGCATCCGTTGAACTCTATCGCTTCAGGTTCTAGGTCATTTGAAAGTCATTTGAACGTCAAATCGAGAAAAACGGTAAAAAAAAATATATATGTTATAGGTTTTTGGGGTCGCTGATTGGGATAGAGGTCAACAGATATCAAATTCAGAATCAGCGATCCAAAAAAACTATAACGTATTTTTTTCTACCGTTTTTTCTCGATTTGAACTTCAAATGACCTTGATCCTGATGCGACAGAGGTCAATGGGTGGCAGATTCGTAATCAACGACCGCGAAAACCTATAACATATTTTTTTATTTTTTCAGCGTTTTTTATCGATTTTACTTTCAAATTACCTTGAACCTGACGCGATAAAGGTCAGCGGACACCAGGTTCATAATCAGCGACCCCAAAAACCTATAACATATCTTTAAAAATTTTTTTTACCGTTTTTCTCGATTTGACCTTCAAATGACCTTCAAATGACCTTGAACCTGAAGCGATAGAGTTCAACGGATGCCAGATTCGTAA
>NC_046662.1:64504288-64588688 GCF_010883055.1 Belonocnema kinseyi | reverse complement strand
AATCGACTCGGGATACTTATAAGATACTACCATGATTTTTTCAGATTTTTTGGTCCAAAAATAAATTAGGCCAAGAACCGGCCTTACCGACCCTCCCCCTTTTCGACTAAAAAAGACGAATTTTAAACAAAGTCATTGAATTTTCAACCCTCTAGTCAAATTTTTAACCAAAAAGAATATAGTTTCCACCGAAATTAGTTGAATTTTCTCATCGGATTCTATTAATTTAGTTTAAATTTAATAAAAAAAACTATGGAAAATGGAAGTAAAGGCTTTTAATTTTTTTAAACTTTAAATACGGAATCACGAAATTAAAAATTGTTTAATTTCAAACGCGATGAATTCAAAATTTTGTAAGTATAAATCTCTAATAAGAAATCATAAAAAAAATTTATTCGCACTTTTCTTTAAAAAAGTCGCAAAAAGTAACATTTAAAAAAAATGTAAAAAATCGCATGATTTGATCAGCAGGAATCGAACCCGGTCTTGTCGGTTACAAACACGGAGCGCCACCGCTTAATCTAAGCGAAATTTGAAATTTTTTGAAAACCTTTTTTCTCGCGAATAGTTGAAAAATACGTCTTCTTACTTCGTCATATTAAAAATTTAGTAATGGTCGAAGGGTGTAGGTTCCCCTCGTAGATATCATAATCCTCCGCGAATCGCCGATTCCTAAATAAATATAGTATGGCAAATTGGCGCAATATTGTAGTGGAACTACAAGTTCGTCTTAATCCTGAAATCCTGCAGGCGTTTCGCAATTATTTTGCTCTCGGCGTTTCTCACGGCGAACGCCCGTGGCCAATTGGCCAAAAAATGAGTACAGCTGAAGTTATCGCGACCCTTTATTGACCTGTTGATCAACGAAGTTAGGGTGGCGATTTCATTCACTCTTAAGCGCACATCGACGTTTTTCGCAATTATCGTGAGAGCATTTAGGTACTGAGGACGAAACCAATCGGTACCAATTCAGAAGTCAGATTAACGGTCCTTGCGAGAAGGGAAGTTCGAAAGTAGGCTCGAAGGACCAAAAAGAGGGCCTGTTGCGGAACCTCCTCAATGACAAGTCCTCGCCCTTCGCTCAAAGCGCCGCATTCGGCGGCGCCACTCGTCGCGCCACTCGATGACGATCGACTTCTGCGTCACTGTTAGACCCTCTTGGCCTCCACCATCGCTCTCCATGCCCAAAATTAGGTAGGATCTGAAATTAATTCAGATGTTAATAAACGGTTATGGGATCCAGACGCGGCAGAGCCTTATTTCTCTAGGTGGGGGCACGAGATTAAACTTATAATATTAAATTACCAACTTTTTACATAGTATAATAATATTATACTAAAAACAAATTGTATACAAATAATAATAAATTATCAATAAATAGTAAATAATAAATAATAATGATAAATACAAGTATGAAATTCAAATTGCCAAAGATTTCACAAAAATTTCAATAATTTCACAAATATTACCAAATATTAAAGAAATATTACAAATATTTCGCAAAGATTTCGGATAGGCTTCAAAGATTTTAGAAAGGCTTCAATGATTTCTCAAAGATTTCACAGTTTTTAAATACTTTGAAAATATTTCGGACAGATTTAAAAGATTTTCAAAGACTTCAATTATTTCCCAAATATTTCAATAACTTCACAAATATTATCAAATGTTTAAAAAAATGTTACAAATATTTTGCAAAGATTTCGGATAGACTTAAAAGATTTTAGAAAGACTTCAATGATTTTCCAACGATTTCAATGATTTCCTAAAGATTTCACAGTTTCTCAATAATTTGAAAATATTTCGGACAGATTTAAAAGATTTTTCAAAGACTTCAATTATTTCCCAAAGATTTCAATAACTTCAGAAAAATTTCCAAATATTTGAGAAATTCTTCAAATATTTAGCAAAGATTTTTAAAGATTTCAGAAAGATTTGACAAAGATTTTAAAAACATTTTAATTGTTTCTCAAAGATTGAACAGTTTTCAAATACTTCGCAAAGATTTCGGATAGATGTAACAGATTTGGCAAAGACTTAAATTCTTTCCAAAAGATTCACAAATATTGTCAAATATGTAAAAAATGTTTGTAATATTTCCCAGATTTCTATAAAGATTTCAGAAAGATTTGAAAAAAGATATCACAAAATTTTCAATGATTTCTTAAAGATTTAACAGTTTTCAAATATTCCGCAAAGATTTCTGATAGCTTTAAAAGATTTTATTTTTTCCCAAAGATTTCAATAATTTCACAAATATTACCAAATATTTAAAAAAATATTTTTAATATTTCGCAGATTTCTAAAGATTACAGAAAAATGTTACAAAGAGCTCACAGACACTTCAGTGATTTCCTAAAGATTTCAAATATTTCGAAAAGATCTAACGAATTTCACAAATATTATCAAATTTTTCACAAATATCTCGCATATTTCACAAAGACTTTAATGATTTCTCTAAGGTTTCAAGAATTTCAAAAATATACCAAATACTTCAAAAATATTTCCAAAGGGTTTTAATGATTTCCCAAACCTTTGAAAGATTTCACAAAGAATTCAAATATTTCGCAAAAATTTAAACAATTTCACACATATTAACAAATATTTTGAACATTTTACACACATATCAATGATCTTCTAAAGAGTTCAGAAAGACTTTAAATGTTTTGCAAAAAAATCGGACAGTTTAGAAAGATTTCACAAATATTTTAATGATTTTCCAAAGATTTCCAAAATTTCGCAAACATTTCAGATAGATTTGAAGGATTTCAATGATTTTTAAAGGTTTCAAAGATTTTTCAAACATTTCAATTATTTCGCAAAGATTTCAGGTAGATTACAAAGATTACGGTAAGATTTCGTGTGAACTCACAAAGATTTCACAAAGATCTCAATGATTTCCTAATGATCTCACAAAATTTAAAAGATTTCAGATCTATTTAAAAGTCTTTACAAAGACCTCAATCATTTCTCAAAGATTTCACAAAGATTTTAATAATTTCACAAATATTTCCAAATATTTACCAAATATTTTGAATAGTTTGAAAAGATTTTCAAATATTTTTGAAAGATTTGACAAAATTGAAATGATTCCCTAAAGATTTCATAAGGACTTTAGAAGATTTAAAGTATTTTCTAAAGTTTTTGGATATATTTAGAAGATTTCACAGTTTTAGATAAATTTCAAAGATTGCACAAAGATTGCAATAATTTTCGAAAGATTTTAAAGATTTCGTATAAATTCAAAAGAGTTCACAAAGATTTTAATGATTTTCCAACGATTACAATCATTTCACAAATATTACCAAATTTGTCAGAAATATTTCAAATATGACCTGACCTGACTTTAGAAAGATTTCAATTATTTCACGAAGATTTCAGATAGATGACAAAGAGATTAGGATTTCAATGACGACTTTACAAAGATTTTAAATATTTCGCAAAGGTTTCGGATAGATTAAAAAAATTTCAGGAAGACTTCTATTATTTCATCAAGATTCCAGATAGATTTTAAAGATTGAACAAAGCAAGAAAAAATTGAAAGATTTCCAGTTCCTACGATCCGAAAAATTTAAACATTCGATTTCAGAGTAGGGCAAACCAATACTTTCCCCCTCCTTGGTCGATTTTTACGGGGGTCATTGTCCCCTGGCCCCTAGGGCTCCACCGCCTATGTGTAAGGGAGACTTGGTCTATAAGCCCGTTCTTGTTCAATATATTAATTTCAGACTTGGAAGGAAAGATGAAAAAGTAAGGAAGGCTTAATGATGAAAAAATCTCATATCGTTTTCGGTTTGCCACTTCTAGCTCCACCGCCTATGTGTAAGGGAGACTTGGTCTATAAGCCCGTTCTTGTTCAATATATTAATTACAGACTTGGAAGGAAAGATGAAAAAGTAAGGAAGGCTTAAGGATGAAAAAATCTCATATAGTTTTCGGTTTGCTAGAAGTGTAAGGTAGGCCTGTCTTATAATCCGCTCCTGTTTAATATATTAATTTAAATTATCGAAGGGCAGATGAAGAAGATGGGACCGGGAGGAGTAAGGTTAGAGGAAGAAAAAATAGATAATGATATAGTGTTGTTGGCGAAGAATGAGGAAGGAATTACAGAGTAAGAAAAACATCTAGAATGGAAAAGACTGAGGAATAATACGGATAAAACGAACATAATGAGGTTTAAAAAGGGAGAGGAAGAAAGAAATAATGGATAGCAAAATGTAAACGTGTAAAGATAGAGTAAGCAAATACATTAAATATCTACGCTTTGTCATGTAATGGAGAACATACGACGCACATTAGGGAAAGGATTAAGAATTGGGTAGGGTATTGAAACAGATATGTGGAATAGGAAAAAGATTGAAAAAAGATTGGAATAGATGAGTGAGTTTGATCGATAGGCATGGGATGGAAGGAGAGGAGGGAGATAGCGAGGTTGCAAGAGAGGCATATTAGATGGACATTACGGGTAGAATGGAGAACTCCAGGTTATACGATAAGAGATGAGAATTAAGGGGATAAATTAAAAACATCGGCGGAAAAGAGGGCATGAAAATTCGAAGATTAAGGGGTAGAAAATGGCAAGGAGCAAGCTATAAAGTGTTACAAAGAGATGGAGAAAAACGAAAGAGGCCTGCAGAGTCAAAGCGAAGGGAAGAAGAAAGAAGAGAATTATTTAGAGATTGGTGAACTATGAGTGACTGAAAAAAGGAGATAGAGAAAGGCAGGTAATATATAGATGGGGAGTATAGATGAATGATATAATACATGATATAAGGTGATGGAAATAGGAGGATTGCTAAACAGCAGAGTTTGCGAATGAGTAGAGGAGAGATGGGAGCATGTGTAAGAGGAAAGGAGGAGAGAAGAGAGAGGAGGAGCAAGAGAATGTGAAAAAACGGTTAGGGAGAAAAGGACTGGTAATGGATGAAAGAGGTAGAAGAAGTTGAGGAGTTAATGAAGAAGAATAAAAGAGTGTATGAAAGATAGAATGGAAAGCATGAATGGGAAGATGGTAGAATTAAAGGAACGGAAGTTGTAAACCCTAAGGGAACACATTATGAATGAAGAAGACTCACTTATAAGGTTTGATTTTGGGACATCTGCATGCCAGATCAGCAGTGTGGACATAAAGTGTAATAGGTCCCCGCTGAATACGAGAGTTCCGGTTTCGCTTGTAGAGAAGGATGACATCCAGAGGGAATTGCACCCAGGAAGAACCGGGGGCAGCGATTCCATTTTGCGGTCCATCGCTCTTCTTGTGCCTATCTGTCACTTTAACCAGGATAGCTGTAACAGAGAATTACACCTTCAATACTTGAACCGCTTGAATAGCTTCAACTGCATCGATTGCAAGGTCTCTTTAGCACTTTGATTTGAAAATCGATAGGTGCAGGTCCCACTGTGATACAGGTACGGTGAATGGTGATAGCAAGTAGCTCCACAACATCTCTGATTTATATTACACACCAAGCCAATTATTGGCTTTGGTATCGTTCACTGGACAATCGATCCAGAAACGTATCTCTTACGGTTTTATTGCATGCTGCTAGCGAAGCGAGTCGAGTTTCGTTGTAAGTTTCAAATGAATAATTTACGCGCCCTTAAATTGTAATGACCTCACGATCGACATTAAGTTCCCCGTAAAATACTAGATTGACATTGGCCTTGGACTTAGAATACGGTAGTTATTTTCTTGCTATAGAATGGGACATTTGAAAAAGAGTAAAAGACTTTTAAGAATATCAGAGATCTTGTTTCATAGAGAATCTCTTTATTCCTTTTAATTTTTGTAATTGAAATACATTCTAGTGATGTTTTCCTGGGCTTAGCCTCAATATATAGTACCCAAAACATGAAATTTTTTCCCTTTACTTGAAACGATTGGATTTTCTCTCCGTTTTTCATCATTCTTCGTTAAAAAAGCGACTCAAGGTGGCCGAGAAACTTAATTTTCAAAATCCCCTTACTTTTCCCTGATTTTTCTCTAATTTTTAAATTTCACTAGCCATTAATATTCAAAGCCCAGAATTTGAAACTTATACGATTTTAAACATAGAATCTTCTATAAACGGAATAAAAAAATAATTAATTTTTTCAACAACAAAAGATAAAGATATAAAAGATGAATTTTCAATCCAAAGTGCAGAATCTGAACGAAGCAGTTTAGTTTTCAACCAAAAAAGTTGACCCTTTAAAAAAAGGAACCTTAAATTTGGAATAAAATAATTAAATTTTACACAAAATATCTGAAACTATAACCAAATTGTTGAAATGTAACTAAAATCGTAGAATTTTCAATAAAGCTTAAAGTTTAACCAAAATCCGAAGAATTTTTTAACAAATAATTACATCTTTTCTAAGTTATTTAAATTTTCAAGAAAAAAATACGAATCTTTAATTTCAAATGACGAATTCTCTGTAAAAAATAGACGAATGTCTATTTCCAACAAAAAGGTTGAACTTGCAACCAAATGTTTTAATTTTCTACCTCCAAGGATGAATTTTCAAGCCAAAAAGACGAATTTTTCAGAAGACAGTTGAAAGTTCAGCAAAATAGTTAAATTTGTAACCAAGTTATTGAATTATCGATCTACCAAAACGCATTCTAAAAAAAAAAGAATAAAAGGTAAGTTTTCAACAGAAAATTGAAAAGATACATCTTGAATTAAAAAATAAATTTTCAACAACATTTTAAATATTTTCTAATCAAACAGATGAATTTTCCCCAAAACAATTGGATTTTCGACCCGATAATATTAATTTTCAACAGCAAAAGATGAATTATCAATAAATAATGTAATAGTATATATTTAAACCAAAATTGGTTTTAAATTTAAATAAAAAATAATTGAATTGAACTAAAACGGACAAATTCTCAACAAAATATTTGAATACTCAAAATTAATTTTCAACCAAATAATAAAATTGTTTACTAAAAAAATAATCCTCAGGGGGAAGCAAGTGAAAAAAAGAAATACAAGGCAAATAAATTATTATTAGGGAGGCCGAAAAATTTCATTTCTAAAATTCCCTAAATTTCCCCAGACTAATTTTTAATTTCCGCGACCTTCGATATTAAAAGACAAGAATCTTAGTCTCGAAATATTTTAAAAATTGCTTATTGGTTTCATAACTTATTATGCGTTATAAAAAATATATATAATCAATAATGTATAATTTAAATTAATATAATAATAAAATGTAAAAACTATTTTCCCTACTCTCTTTTTAGATAAATAGTAGAACACTTTACGTACCGTCGTGTCCTAGCGGACCACGTGAACGGGTGGTTACGCAATTGCATAAATGTTCCGTTCACGCGGCCCGCTAGGGAGTTACTGGGTCCGCGAGGGCGTTCTTTCATCCTTTCTTATATTTAATTACAATATTACATATAACGCAACACTTTCTTAATCTTGTTACAAATTCATATTTATTTATTTTTATTTATTCAGGTGTTCGAAAATCATGAAATAAAAGCTGTGTGCACCAATAAAATCGTGAGTAAGTGTGGAGAAGGATGAAAATATACCCTAGCGGATCGAGCGAATGGATCGATCAACATGTGGGCATTTTATGGTCATGCAATTGCGTAACCGTTCTATCAATGCGGTCCGCTAGGGTTTACTTGGTCCGATAGAGCATATTTTCATCCTTTTTCCATAAAATTAATATTTTTTCAATGTTTAAACAGATTGTCATTCATTTATTTGTATTTATTCAGGTGTTAAAAAATTTATGAATTAAAAGCTGTGGGCAGCAATCCGATGTATAGTATTGCACGTCGGGTCGTCGCGCACATCTTTTAATTTTTTAACTCACGAATGAATAATAAATCTTGCGTTCTATGTAAAATTGTGAATAAATGTGAAAAATGATTAAAATATGCCCGAGCGGAACTCGTGACAATCGGTCACCGTATGATCACTTCCGTTCACGCGATCCGCTAGGGAAGTCGATGTGAATTCTCCGACTTCGATCATTAAATAAAAAACAAAATTTTTCCTGGAAAAAACAACCTTCCCCGAAAACCTTTGTACTTTTTAGATCATGTACAAAAATCCTAAGCAAAATAGCTTCTCCGTTTAACCTCAGTTGTGCAATCGGAATTTCCCAACGACTTCCAGGGGCCTTAAAGCTCAAACTTAAAGGCAGTTCTGAAAGTGACTTGAATAAAATTCTGAGAACGATTCCACGTGCTCTTAAATCCCACAGAAGATGTATGTATGTTTGTTCTCGAAACAAATGTCTATCGGTACCTACGTAACAACGTACGTACAAGCACGTGTTCTTTTCCCCTTTCATCATTTTTTGTCATTCTTTTACCCCTTTTTTCTTTGCACAATATATGCGCAAAGCGTCGTTCAAAAATGAAAAGCGCGGTTAGCATTCTTCCTCTGGGTTTCAATAATAGAATGGCATGCTTTTGAGTAGGAGCCCAGTTCGCCGCCTGAGAAGGGGCTTCTTCTCTCGATTCAGTAGAGATAAATCTTCGACGAGTCCACACTTAACTGTCGACTTGGAATAGATTTTACAACACGGAATCCGCCCAGCTTGAATTTTCACTTGCCGCTTCGCTTAGAATCGCAACACTTGCACAAGTCGTCGCACTTAGCACGTTTACATGCAGGGTACGTTCCCGATTAACCAGATTTATGGCGAAGCTCGATTAAAGCCGATGCTTGTGAAAATAAACGCGTCATCAAACAGGCTTGCTTGTGTGTAAGGCCATATCGTAAAGAAAGTTATTGCAAGTTAAACAAAATTGCCAATACGGATAGATAGTAGAATTTTCTAACAGAAAATTGCATTTAAAACTAAATAATTGAATTTTCAAGCAAAAGAAACCAGTTAAAAAATTGCATTTTTTAATCAAATAGTTGAATTTTCCATATACGAAGATAATTGTTCAACCAAAAAACATTTGCCTAATCAAGAGAGAAAAGAAATTCAACCAAATTGTTTCATTTTCAACCCAACAAGACCAATTTTCTATAAAACAGTTGGATTTTTAACCAAATAGTTAAACAATTGAAAAAAGTTTCATTTTTAACAAGAAAACCTAAATTTTGAGCAAAAAAGTTGATTTTCAACCAAATAGTGAAAATTTGTACCAAAATAATCGAACTTTCTTAGATAAAAGATTAATGTTCAAGCAAGAAGATTAATTTTCTGCTAAAAAAGGCGAAATTTCAACAACAAAATAGATAAAGTTTGAACCAAAAACAAAATAGTTAAATTATCAATTAAAAAAGTTAATGTTCAATCAAAGAAATTAATCATTAACAAAAAAAAAAAACGATTTTTAACACAATGCTTCAATTTTCATTCAAGTAGTTAAATTTTTAACCAAAACAGGTTTATTTTCGAACAAGCAGTTGAATTTACAGCCAAAGACTTAAACATTAAGCAAAAGAAACGGATTTTTATTTAAAAAGTTGATTTCTTAACCAAATAAAAAGATGAACCTTTAATCAAAAAAGACTTTTCAGACAAGAAAGTAAAAATTTCAATCCAACTGTTTAATTTTTAAGATAAAAAAAAACAACAAATCTTCTACGAAACAGTTGAAATTTTAAACAAAAAAAAACATATTCAAAATAAAAGTTACATTTTAAGCAGACAGTTGCATTTTCAATAAAATATTTGAACCTGCAAGAAAAATACAATACAATATCGTATGCAATACAATACAAATATAAAGATAATTCCTCAGATAAAAAAGATTTATTCAATCAAGAAAGAAAAGTAATTTAACCAAATTTTTTAAAGTTTAAATCCAAAATGACCAATTTCATACAATACAATTGAGTTTTCAAATAAAAAGTTGATTTTTCAACAAACAAACAAAAAATCGGATTTTCTTAAAAACATTTGAATTTTCAACCCAATAGTTGGATTTGCTACCAAAATTGTAGAAATTTCAAGCGAAAGAGTCGAATTTTCTACAAAAAGTTTAATTTTTAACCAGAAAAGATGAATTTTCAACAAAACCTTTATACTTTAAAAAACAATGGAATACTCCAAAAACAACAAATTTTCTACAAAACATGTACATTTCAAACAAAATAGTTGGATTGCCAACAGAAATTGTTGAATTTTCAAACCAAAAAGATGAGTTTTCAACAGAAAATTTGAATTTTCAACCACAAAATTTGATTTTTCACCATAATTGTTAAATTTTCAAATAAAAAACTGATTTTTTAATTAAGAAGGTTAATTTTCTACCAAATCTGGGGAAAATTTAAGCTGAAAAGACAAATTTTCTATAAAACAGTTTAATTTAAAACCCAAAAACATAAATTTTGAACAAAATAGTAAATTTTTAATAAAATAGTACAATTCATATCAAATTAGTGAGATACTCAACTAAAAAAAAAGACAAATTTTCTACAAAACATTTGAATTTTCAATCAAATAGTTGAAATTTCAACAAAAATCCTTGACTTTTCAGAACAAAAAAATGAATTTTTAATCAAGAAGATTAATTTTCTACCTATCAATCAAAATTATAATGAAATTTCCTTCGAATCAAATAAACATGAAAACCAGAAACACTCCCAAACTGTATGTGCTATTTGCAAGTTAAGAATCGATCGAAACATTCCAAAAGAGAAGTTAATAATTAATTGTTATGCAATCAATTTAAATTTATCATCGCTTTTAGTTTCAGGGTATCGTCACAGTTATAATAAAATTTTCTTCCAATCAAATCAAATTGACACATTTGAAGCAATTGAAGCACTCCCGAATTGTATTTGCTCTTTCGCAGCTAAGAATAAAAAAAGACATTTAAACAGAGAAGTGAATAATTAATTTACAATCTTTCCATTTTAATTCATTTTTTCTCTCAGTTTCAGGCCATAGTCAAAGATATAATTAGATTCCCTTGAATCGAATAAACTTGAAACCCCGAAGCACTCTGATATTATATTTGCTCTTCCGCAATTAAGAAGGGAAAGAATCATTTACACAGAGAAGTGAACAATTAATTTATATACTTTTCATTTTAATTCATCTTCGCTCTTAGTTTCAGGGCTTCGCCAAAGTTTTAATAAAATTTCCCAGCTCAAAAGAAATATACTTGAAAACTAGAAGCACACCCGAAATGTGTTTGCTATTCCGCAATAAATTAAGAATCAAAAGAAACATTTACACAGATAAGTGAATAATTAATTGTAATCTTTCCATTTTAATTCATTTTTTTCTCAGTTTCAGGCTATCGTCAAAGATATAAATAGATTCCCTCGAATCGAATAAATTTGAAAACCAGAAGCATTCCTCAATTGTACTTGCAATTTCGTAATTAAGAATCGACAGAATCATTTAAACAGAGAAGTGGATAATGAATTTAAATCCTTTCCGTTTTAATTCATCTTCGTTCTCAGTTTCAGGGTTTGCTCAAAATTATAATAAAATTTCCTAACTCGAAACGAATAAACTTGAAAAATAGAAGCACTCCCGAAAAATATTTGCTATTCCGCAATGAAGAATCGAATGAAGCATTTAAACAGAGAAATGAATAATTAATTTACAAACTTTCCATACCAATTAATTTTTTCATTCAGTCTCAGGGCATCGTCAATGTTATAATAAAAACTCTGATGAAGTGAAATTGGAAACCAGAAGGACTCCCGAATTATATTTGCTCTTCTGCAATTAAGAATCGACAGAATCGTTTAAACAAAGAAGTGAACAGTTAATTTGAATTTTTTCCGTTTTAATTCATCTTCGCTTTCAGTATCAGGGCTTCGACAAAGTTACGATAAAATTTCCAGCTCAAATCAAATCTTGAAAACCAGAAGAACTCCCGAATTGTATTTGCTCTTTCGCAATTAAGAATCGACAGAAACATTTTTACTTCCCTGTTTGAGAGCTACTCTCGCAGGGGTGTACTTTCAACTTTCATTGTATTGAGTAAGGTAAATAAAGCCCCTTCTGTGCAGTCTATTTGAACGCTATTTGCTGATACTTTTAAGCTTCTAAACTTTAAACGGTCTGCTATTCGTTAGCCTTGCATTCAGATATACAACTGGTTCAATCAAGTATAAATAATCCATCGAGATATTTGATGCTGTATTAGATCATTTTTCAACGTTTTTTTTCTACTTACCGTAATCTCTTTTGCAGTATTTATTGAGGTTCAGCCTTTTCGTACTTGCTCTGCATTTTCCGCACTGATCTGTAAGAAAAATAACAAAAGATTAGTCACTATGTTTCACTTTATTGTCAGACCTCTAAAATGTTGTATAATAATAATAATAATAATAATAATTGGTTAGACACTCGGACTTCACCTCAGAGGTCCGGGGTTCGATCCCTGAGCCGGTACCTCTAGAAATTTTTCAATGTACCTTTACCGAGGTTCTGGTGGTTCGGAACCCACCTTAAGCTGTAGGTCCCCCCATCGTGTACTTGACTGCAACCCAGTCCGTCAATGATGGGGTCAAACCAGGCTTTGTCCAATATGTCTGGGCAGACTGCTCTCATCAGATCACTTGATTGCATTATAAAAATGCGTCCGTGACTGATGATATATATCGGGACAGCCCCGTGCAAAAATGACCAAATAAAAATCCATCTCTAACCAAAAATGCCTTCGAAATGTTGGGCAGTATAAGCCTGTGACAACATTTTAACACTGAAATGTTTTTCCTTTATAATAATAAAATCCTTTAAGGCCAGTATTGTTTGTAATTTATCTAATAATATTAGTAGTAATGATGAATATTATAATTATTATTAAATATGATAATCATAAATTCAGAAAAATATAAATTAATAAACAAATGAGGCGTCATCCTCGTAAGGGGTTTTTTCTGATTTTTATATACGCTCTCCTCCATACACATAAAATACAAACTCTGTTAATTACAAAAAAACGTGTATATCTTTGAAGTATAAAAAATGAACTTCAATGCTTATATTAACTATTATTCTTTAGTATATAAATGATCAAAATTCTTATTTATTTATAGCAGCCCTCACAGTCTTTTCTCTTTTTCTTATTTTTCCACTTAAATTCGAACTGAATAAATTAATAGAACCCAATAAGAAAATACAATTCTTTTTGTTGCAAGTTCATTATTTTCGATTTAAGAGTCTAATTTTACATTTCTGGTTCAGAATTGATGCTTTTTGGTTGAAACTTGTATTATTTTGTTGAAAATATAATAACTTTCTCTAAAAGTCATCCTTTTTTATTAAAATATCATCTTGATTGCATTTTGATTCTGTTTTGGTTTGAAAATTCATATCTTTGTGTAGAACTTTGTTAAAAATCCATTATTTTATAGGTGAAGATTCATCATTTTAATTAAAATTACACTTTTTTAGTTGTAAATTTAATTATTTGGTTCAAAATTCGTCTTTTTCAGTAGAAAACGATTCATTTTAGTTGAAAATTGTTTTATTTGGTTGAAATTGGTGTATTTTGTTAAAAATACATTTTCTATGGTGAAAAATCAATTTTTTAAATAAAAAATACAACCGTCTCGTTGAAACTTAGTCTGTTTTATTTAAAAATTCAAGGAGTTTGTTAAAAAATCGTCTTTTTTGGTTAAATATCCATAATTTTAGTTGAAAACTCATATTTTGGTGGTTGAAAATTAAACTGCTTAAAAGAAATTTGTTCTTTTTGGCTTTAAAATTCAACAATTGAGTAAAAAATTAATTTCTTAAATTAGAAATTAATTTTTTTTTAAAATGAATACTGGATTATTTTATTCTTTTAGAAAATTAATCCTCTTGGTATAAATTTCAACTTTTCTTTTAACCTGTGGAAGGCACACTCCTTTCCTGCACCCTCTATAGGCACACTGGTACGAATTGGTTTTTTTGCAATGTTAAAAATAAATATTAAAAATATTGAATATATAATAAAGATCTAGCATATATTACGCATATTTCACATATGTATTTAATCTAGTGGGGATAAGCCGCTGCAGCTGTGCCTGCTCAAATGCCAGCAAACTAAAAATTTTCCGGTCCGATTTTCGCACCAGTGTATCTTCTATGGGTTAAAAGTTTATGCGCGTTGTTAAAACTTTATCCTTTATCATGAAAATTGATCTTCTTGGTTGAAAGTTCAAGTTTTTGATTGAAAATTCAATATTTTTGTGAAAAATTTGTTGTTTTATTGAAAATTAGTTTTTTAAATGAAAATTTAACTATTCCATTTTTAGATTGTTAAAAATTCATTTTTTTTAATCAGGAATTTAACTATTTAGTTAAAAGTTAAACTACTTTCTTAAAAAAAATTTTAGTCATTAAAAATCATTTTTTTACTGACAATTTATATATTTGGTTGAGAACTAACTTTTTTTTATTTATATTTTCTGACGGAAAATTGATCTTTTTGGTAAAAATGTTATCTTCTTGGTTGAAAAATAAATTATTTAGTTGAAAATTGAACTGTTTTGTGGCAAATTCAACTATTTAATTGAAATTTCTTGTATCTGGTTAAAAATTCGTCTATTTTGTTTTTAAAGTTCTTCTGTTTTTGTAGAAATTGATTTATTTTTTATTTAAAATGCAAATGTTTGGTTAAGAATCTACCTTTTTTGGTTGAGGACTCAACTATTTTATTGAAAATTCGTCTTGATTAAATTAAACTGTTTTTGATTTAAAGGAAAATTATAGTTTTCGATAAAATATCAACTCGTACATTTTTTGTCGATGATTCATCCTTTTTTGTTGAAAATTCGACTACTTGGCTGAATGACCCCTAAATAAATTCAGAAAAAAAATTATTTGGCAAAAATTACGTAAGGGAGTATAATAAAAAATGTATGTAAAAAAAGGAAAAAGTCTAATCATATTGCTCAGCATGAAATGTCTTGGTACGTGCCACGGCACTCCAAACAATCCAACTTTCCGTACAGTTTGCGTTCTCTAGCATTTCAAACTGCTTGTTAAGTTAGTTTTCGGATAATATCCTCTGAAGTGTATCGACAAACGGAGGAAGATGTATATTTTGTAATGGGATTCACTTTCAATAAAAGTTCCCTTGCTTGGAGCAACTTCTTCTCCTCGTTGTATGCCCATTGTTCCCTTATGCCCATCCCAACATTCCCTCACAGAGCCACACCACGTCTGTGCAAGTCTGGTCTATATCACTTACCAATATTTTCTGGCAAGGTTCCCGAGACAGCCATTTAGAAGAAGCGTTTCGGTTACTATATCTCGATGTACATCTATCCACTTATTACATGCAGTTGGTGTCTATTTCCAGTGTCGCATTAATTAGGAATATAGTTTCGGTCTTTAGGTATTGGAACCTCTTTAAGCGGTTATCAAATTTTACCTTATGAAGGGTATATTTATAAAGGTGATAAATGATTAACCGTCGGTTCAATAATTGAACATTAGACCACTATCCGCAGCCTCTGAAGTACGCACCTGATCTGCCGCCCATCCAAATCCTCTAACACTTCTAAATGATCCCACATCCTCTTATCTTCTCCTCTAACTTCATCCAAATTCGCCCCTCCGTCTTCGTCGAAAACATCTCATATAATTTAACCTGGTTCCCTGTCAAACCCTCTACATCATCTTACATCTCCCACATTCTCTCCCCTCCTTAACGACTTCATTTTCCTTATCTTCCACCCCCTCTACCTCCACTTCCACCCTCTCTCATATACTCTTTCACTTCTAATCTCTTCTTAAGCCTCCGATACGCTTCTACCACCTTTAACTCCCACATCCTCTGACCACCTCCACGGATGATATCTCTATATCTTTTGAACCGTTCCTGTATCCTCTGATCTCATCCACATCCGCTCTCTCAATATTCTTCGACCCCTCCGAATCACAGACACCTTTAGAGCTTTCAACCCCTCTCACGCATCCTCTTACCTCCTCCACTGTTAAACCCTCTACATCATACTCCTGCTCACCCATCCTTTGCCCTCCTTAACTACTTCACCCCCCCTCTACAACTCACTGATTCCTTCACTGCCACTCTCTCTCACATACTCTTCCAATTCTAATCTCATCATAATTTGTCAATACGCTCCCACCACTACACTTCTCAACAACTGAGCCTCCTGCATCTGTCTTTAGTTGAAACATAGTAAAAAACAGAGACCAAAAGGTTAAATTATCTGTCAATGGCAGATGCAGGTGGCAAAGTTCCATCACTTACCCTTCCACCTTCTCCCTTCCCCTTCCATATGCATTGAGCTCATCCACAACATCCATCCAATACCCCTGCCCTCCTTAACCGCAGCCTACTCCACATCATCAGACCTCATCCATCACTTACCATTCTACCTTGTCCATCCCCCTTCCATATAGTCTGAAGTCCTCCACAGCTGCCCCCCCCCCTTGCGCCATTCCCTTCCTTAACTATTTAACCCACTGCATCACTCTACAGCTTCCACAATTGAATCTTCCACATTTTTCAATCACCTTCCAAAGTCCACCCCCTCCATAACTTCATACTCCGATTGCTCTGAACTCACAGACTACCGGCGCCTTTCACTGCAACCCCCAACCTTGTAGCTCATCAAAAAATTGTGTAAGATGATTTATGGGGGGGAGGGGGAATCTTACGCAAATATATCTTTTAACAAAATACAAAGAATTTTGAACAAGTAATTGAATTTTTGACAAAAAAATGATTTTGAACCAAAAATATGAATTTTTTTACCAAGAAAATGAATTCTCTGTCGAAAAAGACCGATTTGAAGCAAAATGCAGGAATTTCTAACCAAACATTTGAATTTTAAATTAAACAGACCAACTTTAACAGAGAAATACATTTTCAGAAAAATTATGAAAGTTACGACCAAAAAAATTAATTTTCAATAAAAGGCTGAATCTTTAATCAAAAAATGAATTTTTATAAAAATAGTTTAACTTACAATCAAGTAGTCGAATTTGTAACCAAAATGATGCCTTCTGATTGAAAAATGTAATAGTTGATGTTTCCGCCAGAAAATAGTTTAATTTTTAATCAAAAGCAGTTGAATTTTCAAGCAACAAAGATTTTTCAGTGGACAAGGAAAAAAGAAAAGTAATAAAAAATGTTGAATTTTCCAATTTCATAAATTTTTTGACCTTATTTTTGTCAATAAAGTGATTTTGATTCTTGAGATTCAGCAATTCTTGTCAGTGAAAAACATGGTTTCTAAAAATATTCTTTTAATTAAGCTAGAAAGAAATAATTTTATAAACCAACATTTGAAAAACCTTCAATTTCAATTGTTGTTCTGATTTTCATTTTTCCAATTTCTTAAATTTGTTCAACGTCTTGTTGTCAATAGAGAGATTTTGATTCTTGAGTTTCATTAATTTTATTCCAGTATATTTTTGTTACTGAAAAGAGTTCATTTCTCAAAATCTTCTTAAGTAAGCTAGAGAGAAATAATTTTATAAACAATAATTTTAAAAACTTCCTGCTTTACTTTTTTTTCGTTTGCTTATAGACTTTAAAAATTTTTTTTAATGTATATTCATCGAACGTCACTAGTCTACGCCAATTATTCGGGATGATAAGACGCAGATTTTTAAAAATATTCCAGTTTTCTGAAATCCAGTTTTGAGGGAGAGATGTTTCTGATTCATAAAAATTTAGATGGTTAAACAATAACGTTGGACAAATAATTTTTAAAGGACAAGAAAAAATCTGCCTCGGCCCGAATTCGATCCGGGAACGCCACTATACATGAAAGGAGCCTTATTGGGAATTTGTTAACTCAACTCATGAATAGTGACGTTCCGGGTTCAAATCCGGACCAACGCACATTTTTTCTTGTTCTTCCAAAATTTTTGGTCCACAATAATCATTTTAACGACGAAATTTGCATTAATCAATCATTTGAAAACTGGACATTAACATCTTTAAATGGTAATAACATCTTTCAAAAATTAATAACATGTTTCTGATGACATCTTGTGTTTTAAATTATGAAAAATGAATCGAACTGTAATCTCCGAACTTTTGAATTAATTTTATAATTGATTTTTTGCAACATTAAAAAAAATGTTTGTGAGATAAATTAATATAACCAGCAATGTTTTCTTTGGCAGCAGAGAGCTTGCAGGCGTCGAGTGTAAACCTCGCGCCGTTAAGCTGAATTTCGTAAATATCCACGAAAGAGATTGACCTGGTTGCTTTTAGAAACGCCAAGGTAAACATCTTTAGTCTCAGAATTTAAACTGTGTGTTCAGCACACCTCACAAATTTTCTAATCGCTTTTTCGGTGTCTCAATTAGCTTCTTCTTCGTTTTTTACAGTTATAATCTATTCTGGATTATAAATCTTCTTTAAAATAATATAATTTCGTTAAATAATTTCCTAAGACATATAATACAAACTGGAAAATTTCTAAGGTGATTGCAAAACTTAATTTTTGAAATTCCCTCGCCAATTTTACATTTTCCATGATTATTAATACTCAAAGACCAGAATGTTAATCTTGGAATATTTTTAACAAAATCTATTATGAACGGAAAAAATGCATCGTGAATGCAAATTAAAATGTTCTTTTATTTATTTATATAAGTACTTCAACAACAAAAAATTACTTTTTTACCATAAAAGATGAATTTATAAGCAATTAGTCAAATTAGTCAAACAGTCAATAGTCAAATAAAAAGATTCATCTTCAATCAAAAACAACAAAAAATAAATTTTTATCGTAATGGTTAAATTTTCATCCAGAATTGAGTTTTTAACAAAATATTTAAATTGTTAACCAAATACTTGAATTTCGACTGAAAATTAATTTTCTATCAAAAAGTTTTATTTTTAACCAAAAAAGAAAAATGTCAACCAAAAAGATTATGCTTGCTACCAAAAAAGACGAATTTTCAACTATACATGGAAAACTTACATGTTCAGTTAAAACAATTCATTTTAAACCAAAAATATCGATTTTTCAACAAAGTAGTTACATTTTCAACCTAAAAGATGAAGCTTTAAACAAAAAAATATATTTTCAACAAAGCAGATCAGCTTTTACCTAAGTAGATGAATTTTCAATTTAAAAAAATCAATTAAAGTAAATTTCGACGTAAGAAAAAATCATTTTTCAATAAAGTTGTTAGACATTCCACCAGCAAGAAATTTTTTTAACGTAAATGAATCACCAACTTGAACTTTTCATTTTCAGTTAAAATAATGCATTTTCAACCAAATAGACATGTCGAGATTTTAAGTAAAATTTTTCAACCAAAAACATAAAATTCTCATACAAAATTTAATAGTTGAATTTTAAACTAAAAACGATGAATTTTTCGCCAAAAATCGATTCTTTAAGTTTTTACAGAAGAAAAAAATTTAAAAAAAACAACAAATTTTCAACGAAATACTTCTTCTAACAAACGAAATGAATTTATAAACCGAAAAGACAAATTAAAAAAAAATTTTCAATTTGGAGAGATGTTGGTTGAATTTTTTACCACAAAATAGTTTAATTTATAAGAAAAAAAGATCACATTTCTACCGAAAAAGATGAATTTAAATATTTTGAGCCAAGAAAGATTTTAGTTGAATTTTCAATACCAAAATATGAATTTAAAAAAGTTAATTTTATACAAAAAAAGATGAAATTTTCTACAAAGGAGATGACTTTTCTACCAAAAAAGACGCATTTTGAATAAAATACACGAATCTTCATACCAAAAAACAAATCAGATAAAAAAGATAAATTTTAAACAACAAATGGAAGAGTAACTGCAGTAGGATTATAGATAATTAAAATTTTAAATTTCAATTAAAAAAGATCTTAATTTAAAAAATAGTTGAATCCTCAAACAAAGAAGATTAATTTTCAACCAAACAGTTGCATTTTTATCCAAAAATATGAGGTTTCAATAAAAAATGCAATTTGATACAAAAAAGATTGAATTTTCAACCAACTAATAAAGTTTTTAATTAAAAATAGAATCGATAGGATGAAGCAACTGAAAAACAAACAAATAGAAATACAAAGAAAATAAATCACAAACAAGAATAATAATTAAGGTGGCCGTAAACTTTAGTTAAAAAATTCCTTAACTTTTCCCTGAAAAATCATTCATTTTCAATTTTTAATTAAAATTAAAAAATTGTAAATTTATTAGCCTTGACAGTCATTTAAAGTTCTCTCTTATAGAAATTCTCTGGCTTTTGCCCTGATTTCATATTAAAACCTATTATTTACATTGTAATTATTAACACATAAAATTCGATATCGCGCATTTATAGACTGTGAAATTGTCGCCGACCCTTTCCTCACAACGAGCGCATATCCTACTGCAGGAAACGCGAAAGGAGATTACCTTCAAATCACTTTATAGTTCGTGTAATTCATCTTCGACATCAAGAAATCAGAAGGTCACGAACGAAAGACAAATCAAAGGTCATGTGATTCATAATCTCGTTCATTATGATTTTTTTATCGCTGTTCTAATTTTATGATTTTTTAGACTGTCCTGATTTTTCATTCCCGAATACGAAAATTCGTGATTTTTAAAGCGTGGACCTGAATTTTGTTTACAATTTCTGAGGGTGTCGTATCATTATGACTTTTCAATTTAACTTCAAAAACTTGACATGTGTCGAATTTTACAAATATTCAAAAAGAAAAAATCGGATTAACAAAAAAATAGGATGTCATGAAGAGTATTTAAAATTATAAAAATATTGTAAGATAGTTCTTAATTATTTAAATAAACATTGTTACCTCAACAAAGTAATTTCTATCATTTATAAAGTTACTGAATCGATTTTTCGTAAAAAATTGTTCTTTTTTAGTAGAAAATTTGTCTATTTGGCATGGAAGTACTACATATTGGAAGACATTTTTTTTTATTGAAAGAAAAATCTTTCTTGGTTCAAATTCGCGTTTCTGGTTTAAAAATTTATCTATTTTAGAAATTTAATCTTGTTTTCACCTATTTTGTTAAAAATTTGTCTTCTTTGCTCAAATTCAACTGTTCATGGTTTCAAATTGAAATATTTTTTGTTTATATGATAAAAAATTACATTTTTCGTTGAAAATTAAACCACTTAGTTGAAAGTGGTTCTACTTTGTTAAAAATTATTTTTTTGGTTAGTGATTCATAAATTGAGTTCCAAAACCCTTTTATTTTTAATGTAACTAATTTGTTGAAAATTCGTTTTTAATTGCCAGAAAATAAATTTTTTAAAAGGAAATTTAATTATTCAATATTTGGTTGAAATTTTATATATTTTTGTTTAAAATTCATGTATTTTCTTGAAATTAATTTATTTGGTTTAACATTCGACTATTTTGCTGGTCCATGTTTAGTTGAAAGTTCATATATTTTGTTGCAAGTTTGTCATTTTTGGTAGAAAATTAATCTTTATGGCTGAAAATTCATCTTTTTGTTCGAGAATTTAACTTTTTGAAAGAAAATTCACTTTTTATATTAATAATTTAGTATTAAAGTTGAAAATTCATTTATTTTGTTAACAAATTAGTTTAATTAGTTAAAAATTTAACTATTTATTTAAAAACTCTTTTTTCTTTGTTGAAAATTAATTTTTTTTACTGAAAATACAACTCTTCCATTTTTTGCTGAAAACTGATCTTTTTTTGTTTTTGGAAATTTATGTATTTTGTTGCAAATTCATCATTTTTGGTAGAAAACTGAACCATTTGGTACAAAATTCATTTCTTTGTTTAAAAATTCCACTAAATTCTTAAAAGTACTTTTTTTGATTGAAAATTAATTTCTATAATTAAAAATTTAACTACACCTTGTTTGTTTGAAAACGCATCTTCTTTAGTTCAAAATTCATCTATTTGCCTAAAAATTCTTGCGTTCTGATGTAAATTCATATTTTGTGGTTGAATATTAATCTTCTAAGAGAAAAAAATAATTTTTGTTGTTGCAAATTCTTTTCTCTGGTTGAAAATTGAACTATTTTTTTGTTGAAAATTCGTTTCTCATGGTTAAATTTTTTAAATGTAAATATAAATATTCCATATTGGCTAAAAATTGATCTTTCTTAGTTGATAATTCTTCTTTTTTGACAGAAACTTAATCTTCTTAGTTGAAAATTCATTTTTCGGTTAAGATTCCTCATTTTAGTAGACAGTTCATTTCTTTCCTTAAAAGTTTAACTATTTTATTAAAAATTTATGTATATTGTTAAAAATGAATTTTTTTGATACAGAATTATTCTTTTTGATTATACATGATTTTTTTTTGTTTGAAATTTAACCTAAACAACAAATTTTATATAGGTCAAGGAAAATAAAAAATTGGTTAGGTTGTTTTAAGCACCAAAGAAAATAGAAGTTGAATTGCGTGCTAAGTGGGATAATGTCCTGATTTTTCGATTAAGTCATTCTATTCATTAGAAGAATAAGAGAAGGTGTGAAAACTCATATTTCAAGATTGATGATTCAGTACATTTTGACGTTGAATGAAATCTACATACATGAATGATTGATAGGTGTAGTGAAATAATACGCCATTCTTATATATACGCATGATTTAATCATTATGAATAATATACAAGAAAAATATAGATTTTGTCTTTGAATTTATTTTTTATTTATAAATTTAGGATTTATGTAAACTAATCCCGCTTATGGAACATAAGGGTTTTATTTCCTGCTGACTTGATCCCCTTTGATGTAAGGATTGATCACGAATGATTCATGTATTTAGAAGGGAAGCAATTCGGATTTAAAGTCTTTACCCTTCTGCTACATCAACACCAATCGTAATCCTTTTACAAATAAAAATTTAATTTGAACAATTGTAGACCGTATGACTATATATAGTAAGCTAATAGTAAAAGTCTACATTAAAGCCGATAGAGAACATTTTATAAAAAAAACTCGAACTCTTCATGATCTCTAGATCCAAAGATGTAAGAAGAAGCAAAAATTCAAAAATATTTCGAATTCCAAAATGTTATTTTCAAACTCTAATATCGCCGATGCTAATTTCTGAACAGTGACAAGAACAAAAGCTTTGATTTACATAAAAATTCGATTTATTTTGTATAATCATGACATAATGATATATCCCACAAAGTCCAGTAGCATTAAGTTCTCTCTGCATCGCATCAGGTGGACATTAAAAAATCCTGGAATTGTTAACCAACCCAGAACCGTTACAATCAATAAATAATAGCCTTTGTTCAGCATAAGTGCGCTGTTAAAATAAATACCCTATTACCAGGTGCAAGTCATCTTTTCCAGGACAAATCAGAGATTTTGCAAAGTTCATTGCCTCGGGCTCTATAAACTATCCAATGGAAAATTCACCTATAATACACGCCTTGTTGCAAAGTACACCTACAGCGTGCCAAGCTGTAATAAAAGCGCATCTGCAAAGGCATGGGGGCCATTCCGAAGTCGACCTTAAGGAGGAGCAGGTTATAGCGATATCGATCGATTATAATCGAAGTCCAGAGCCAGCAACGAGGTCCATAATAATATAACTTTGGTGCAAACTTTCGTAATCTGTAAGATGGAGGAAGGACGTGTCTAACGGGGATCGGTTAGACTTGATTTAAATTAGCTGCGAAGGGGGTGGTAATTAACTTTGACTTGGGAGCTAAGCAGGATCAAGAGCTTCTAACATCATGGTAAATTATTAGCTTCCCTGTTACCTCACGACCATAACAAACTCTGGATTATTTTCATAAATGAACAGAACATCAATCAGATTTGATTAAGATGTGGTGCTGGAGCTTTAAACTGTTCTAAGATGTGAGAAAATGGTAATGATGGCAATTTTCTGCAAAAATGGGCAATATTTTAGAGAGAAGCCGTAATTAGCCTTTCTATGGGTTGAATAATATCATGCTTTTGATTGATTATGAAAAAAATTCTTTATGCACTTTAGCGTGTAAAGAAGCCAACCCCCCTCTTTTCGTCAAATAAATGGTAAACAATTATTTTTGCAGATAATTTTTTTTCTGAATTGGTGAGAGATGTTTTTGAATCATTTAATTTTACCATTTTCTTTATTACTGATTGATGGAATTTGTGGTTAAAAAAGGATACTATTGAGCGCCACAGAAATTTCTATTCCAATAAGGAAATCTGGAATTTTCTCCCAACACGAAATTCAAAAAGTTTCTTTAACATTACGTGTTCGTTCTAGGAAATTGTAAATCTTTCAGAAATAAGAGAAGAACAAGGTAAATCTAATGAAACACGTGATAATGAATAATAATTATTATAAGCTAGAATAATTTATGAGATAACAGGAAAATTTGAACTTTTTCGCATCCCTAAATTTGAAATTCTCTAAGACATTCCCTTTTGGCCTTAGAAAGTTGTAAATCTTCCAGCAGTTTTATTAGAAACTAGATAAATTCACAAAAACACTTTTCAGAGGAAAATAATTAATACCTCCATCCACAATTATTCTGAGGCCAAGATAGAAAAATCTTAATTTGTTTCCCACCTCTAAATTCGAAATTTCATAAAATAACTTCTGTCGGTTTTGAGAAGTTTCAAAATTTAGGAAAACGGGAGTAGGAACTAAATGAATCTAAAGAAATATTTGTAGAAAAACAAAATGTATCATTTTCAGGTCCATAGTGATTTATAGACCAATATAGAAAAATTAGAATTTTTCTGCGACGACAAAATAAAAATTTGTCTAAAATGTTTCCAGTTGGTCCGAGGCCATTGAAAATATCTAATAGAACACTTTAAGAAAGAAAAATTTTTTTTCAGAGCTAAAGAAATTTCTAGCACGATAAGAAAATTTGACTTTTTTACACCTGGAAATATATAATTTTCCAAAATATTCCCTGCTGGCCCTAGAAAGTTGCAAGTCTTCTGGAAACAGGAGTAAGAACTAGGTAAATCTAAAGTATACCCTTTGAGGCCATGTGAGCGTAATCTCAAAAAAATGTCACATTTTTTCAAATCCAACTTACGCTCGTATGAAACGCGATATCGAGTTAAAAATTTGAAAAATTAAATACGTTACGTTCACATGACATTAAAGACAAAAATTGTAGTGCCATCAAAATTTAAAGCGCAATATAGGAAAATTGACATTTATCTCAAGCTCGAAATTCGAAATTTTCTAAAAGATTTCCTGTTGGTCCTAAGAAGTTGTAAATCTTCCAGAGGGAGTACAAACTAGGTGAATTTAAATAACTATTTTTAGCATAAAAAGAAACATTAATTTTCAGAGATATGGAAATTTAATAATAGATAATAATTAAAAAATGAAAATGAAATGAAAAACTTCATTTAACTTAATTAATATTAATAATTAAAGTTTTTAGGAAGCTATTTTTCAACATTAATTTAATTAATTGAATTTGACTTGTATGGACTGTGACAGAAAGTTCTTTCATTTTCAATTAATACAGAGATAATTAATTTAACAACAACAAAATGTAAGGAAAATTAATACTAATCATATGCAGCGCAATACAGGAAAAAATTGGAATTTTCTTCAACCCCGCAATTAAAATTTCCTAAAACCTTTCCTGTTGGTCCTAGAAAGTTTTAAATTTGCCAGAAATGGGAGTATGAGCTATAACTAAATATAGAAAAACACTTGAAGAATGAAGAAAAATAGTAAGTGTCTACATTAAAGCTGATAGAGAACATTTTATAAAAAAAAACTAGAACTCTTAACTATCTCTAGCTCCAAAGTAGAACCGAACGTGCGCTCGAGCAATAGGTAGGAGTGGGGATTACGCGCAGAAACCCGACAAAAGACCGTTCTCTCTTTCGTCGCATTTTCGGCGCGTCATTCCCACTCTTGCCTACTGCTCAAGCGCTCGTTCGGTTCTGGTTTTCGAGCCTTTAATAGAGGACAATTGAAATTTTTTTCCGCCTAAAAATAAAAATTTTATACATTTAGCCATCGGCTACATTACGTTCGGGGAAAACATAATAATAATGATAATAATAATATTATTATTTTACCATTAAGCCATTTCCCTGCAAGGGTACTCGTGACTCACTTTGTGAGAAAGGGCGTAATATAGGAGAGCAGATACAGTGTTTTAGATTAATCTATAATTTTAGTACATGCTCAACCCATCTCAAAGAATTTCTTTCACACACGTCGACTAGTGTCTCCTCTACACCACATTCTTTGAGGATTATCTCATTACTCACATTGTCCACCAGTGTTTTGCCACATATCATGCATAGGAATTTCAAGAATATGATTTCAGGAAAATGGCATCAGTTTTGGATGGTTCATAAACTAAAATTTCGATCATGCGAAAAGCGACTTGTTAACGTAAACTAATTGCCTTGGTCAGCGGCGATTTATCGCTTCCCCTCAGCTGGTCGCAGTGAACTGTCAGTTCGACGTGCACATATGTGTCGCAAAAACGAATCGATGCTGTGTACAAATATTACCCCAGCCATGTTTTCTGAAACGGAAACACCCTCTTGATGAAACGTTTTTTTTGGTTGAGTGCAAATGCACTCATAGGCTTCAATGTGTACGTTTATGTGCATGTGAGTGCGTACTTTCGTACCTAGCATTTTTAGATTTGCATGCGCACATACAACTCACACATGTAACTCCTGACTTGGGACACACATAATGCGTTTAAAGCGTGCCCGTAAACACCCCGGCCAAAAGCGACGACTCCCTTTCCTTTCCTTTCTCCTCTTTAATTTTTTTTTTCATGAAGTTCATACTTGCTCGCGTAACTTTGAGGGAAGCCAAGGGTGGTCGCACATTGCGACCGCAGTTGCGGGAAATTATTATTTGGTCTCGCTGCGATAAATCTGACTTAAATTCACTTTAAGTATGAGACCCCTGCCGTAACGGGCACGTCCAATGTAATTTTCCCGAAAAGTAGGATAAATCTCTGGCCTTGTGGCTGAAATGAAAGTTTGCTACTTTTTTACAATATTAACTACCAATCCATTACCTCGGAAAGTCAGTTGGACTGTTACTTTGTGCTGCGGCAGCAGAAGTTACCATTACCGAAAGTGGAAACTAGTTTTGTTAAAAGAAAATTCTCCTCGTTGGAATGTCTTCAAATTAGCATTATTTGTGACTTATAAGTAAGGAACTTAGTAAATTGGCACTTATGTGTTATTAATGCAGAGTAAAGTGAAACTCCAGAACTTAATCGAATCATCTCAGTTCAGCAAAAAAAGTTGTGTTTTAGCATCCGGTAGTACAAGAAAGTTTCGAAATTGATGTTTTCTATTTCAGAATGTACAGCCCAAAATGCTTTAAAAATATCTGAGAAATAAAATGAATGTAGATATGCTATTGAATTCAATATGAAACGCTTTCAATTCCTGATATTTTAAGTCAAATTTTCAACAAGAAAGCACAGTTTCAATCAAGAAAGATGAATTTTCAATCAAAAGTTAAATTCTAAAAAAAATGATACTTTCAACAAAATAATAGTTGAACTTTTAACAAAATGGTTTAATTTTCAAACTAAAAAGACGAATCTTTTAGAAGAAACTTAAGTTTTAATATAACAGATTTTTTTTGAACCAAGAAAGAGGAATTTTCAATTAAAAAAAATGACTTTCCTACCACAAAAGATCAAGCCGAAAAAGACGAATTTTTCACGAGACAGTTGAATTTTCAACCAACAGGAGTTATTTTCTACACAAAAAGACGAATTTTCCAACAAGTAAATTTTAAACCCAAAACGGAATAGTTCAATTTTCAGATAAAAAATTAGTTTTTAATTAAAAAACAAGTTGAAAAAAGTTTAATATTCAACCAAGGGCGAATCGTTAAACAAAAACGTCTAACAAATTAGTTGAACTTCTAACCACGTAGTTAAATTTCAAACCAAGATGATTTTTTAACCCAATAGTTGAATTCTCAACAAAAAGGGTCAATTTCACCGAGAACATTAATTTTTTACCAAAAAGTCGAATTGTCTACAAAAATTGAATCTTTAAAAAGAAATATTTGTCAGTCAAGTGAGAAAAAAAATTTCTAAATTAAAAAGAGAAAATCTCTACTAAGCAGTTAAGTTCTGAAACCGTAAATTTAAATTTTCAATAAAAAGTTAATTGCCAACTAAATTGTAGAAAATATTCCTATTTTCAGCTAAAAAGATGAATTTTTAAGTAAAAGGATGAACTTTCTACCAAAAAGACGAAATACCAACAAAATACAAGAAATTTTAAACGAGCAGTTGCATTTTATACAAAGAAGATTAAGTATTTACCAAAAGAGATGAATTTTCTAACGAAAATATCAAGTTTATACAAGACAATAGAATATTCAATCTAAGGGAATAAATTTTAAACAAAAAAGTTAATTTTCTACCAATTAGTTTCATTTTTTTATAAAATTGTTGAATTTTCAATACAAGAATATGAACTCTCTATAAAACGGTTTGAATTTTAACTTGCAAATATAAATCTTCAAAAAAAGGATAATTTTCAACCAAAAACATTAATTTTAACCAAGAAGATTTACAATAAATAAAAACTTTCAACAAAAATAATTGACTTTTCTTATTGTGTTCTATTAATTCAGTTCACATTAAAATAAAGATGTGAAAAGAAGAAAGTTTCTTGAAAACAGAGAAGATAGAAAGATTTTGTGAAAATTCGTTTTTGTTATAACTAATTTTTATAACTGAAAATTTCACTATTGTCTTTTTAGTTAAAATTGATAGATTTTAGTTGAAAATAAAATTAGGAAATTTTTCATTGGAAAATCATATTTTTTGGTGGAAAATTCAACAACTTGTTTGGAAAATTCGTTTTTTTATGAATAATGTTTCTAACTGAAAATTTTACTATTCTAATTTTGGCTGAATTTTTTTTTCAGTTAAAAATACAACTATTTTTTGAAAAATCAGGGGTTTTGTTGAAATTTCCAATTTTGTGTATAAAATGAATCTTCGTGATAGAAAATGCAACTGTTTTGGTGGAAAATTCAACTATTGGGTTGAAAATTCAACTATATTACATTTTTCGTTGAGAACTAGTCTTCTTAGCTTAAAAATTGAACTATCTGGCTGAAAATGCAACTGGTTTTGGTTTAAATTTATTTTTGTTTGCTTGAAAGTAACGGCATCCCTTACCTGCAAAAAACTTATTATTTTTACGGAAATGAACGCTAATTAATAGTATTTAAACAATGATTTTATTTTATCGACCAAGGTTACAAATTAATTTTTTATGTTAAATATTGAATAATGCCGATTACTGGTCTATTATTTGTTTGAAAAGAGAAAAAATCTACCTCAGCCTCGATTTGAACCGGGAAAGTGACTATGCTTATGTGGAGTGTTAATCAATTACATCATAGAGGCTGTGGTAGATTTTGGTTTGTTTCGCCATTATTAAATGGTGATGCGGGTCTGCATGTCTTTATCTTCTGAAACTATTTTAATGAATACTTGAATCTGAAGAGTTTTCACCGAATCAGAATACAAATGTAAATAATTATGTTACTTTCTTGATCAGGGTGATTAATTTATTACATTAAATATTTATTGGTGTCAATTACTGGTCTATAATTTGTCGGAGAAACGAGAACAAATTTACCACAGCCTCGGCCGCGTAACTGGTTAACGCTGCCTTCATGTGTAGTAGCATTCCTGGTTCAAATCCGGGCTAAGGTAGATTTTTTCTCTTTTCTCTAAGAAATAATAATCGAAAATATTTACTATTTAACATAAAAAACAGTTAATTAATCGTTATAATAATTTTGGGGCTGTTCAACTTCCCAAACATTCATCTGCCTTAAATAAAAAATGCTGAAGGTTAAATCCTTTGCACAAAGAAAATATAAATATTGATATAACTTTGAACGCTTACACAAATAAAATGAGATTGTCCGCCTTATGATATACATGAAGCAAGTAAAGGAGAGGAAAAAAGAAGATAATAACAGGGTATAAACGGGTTGAGTACTGGGTAGTGTGTTTGGGTAGGACTTCTTACCTGCTATATAATGTCCTACCGTCGCGCCGACTGACCACCGAAGGGCCCTTGTGTGTGAATTTACATAGTCACGTATGCATATGCAGGAGAAGAATTCACCAATCACAGGTCGTGCATATTACGGAGCTTCTTTATGCATGGCTTTCGGTTGACGGATCTTCTCATGCATGTGCATATGCCTTTATGCAAATTGCTCTGTGAGGGTATTAAATCTAGCTGAATCGTCATTTGTTCTCCAGCTTTGTCTGACAAAATTCACGTTCATTCTCTTTCAAAGCCCTAGGTCATTGAATTTTTCATGTGACAAACTTCCGAGATTCAAATAATATAGTTAAGACTAGGGATTTTCTCAGTAGTGGGCCAGGCACTTAAATAGTCTGGATCAGTTTTGGGCAAGTTCTTTTTGATTTGTTTAAATAACTAGTTACTTAGCGTTACTTAGAAAGAAATATAACTAGTTACAGTTACGTTTCTTGTATCTTATATATTCTGGTTTCGCAATTTCAGATCAGTTGACATCTTTACTGGATGCGTAATGATTTTGGTGAATTGCACAGTTTGTCCAGTGGTACTAAGCTTACAGTATGTATGTATAGAACCTACTTATCATCAGAGCTTTCTTCAGTAATGAGGCAGTACCTTAAAGAATCTCGATTTGTATTTTGAATCCGTTAACATCTTTACTGGATGTCTAATAATTTTGGTGAATTGTACAGTTTGACCGGATAGGTACCAATACATCATTTTTACTGGATGTGTAATGATTTTGACGACTTGCTCAATTTAAAGAGTGGTGCCAAGCCTAGAGTGTGTAAGTTACCAAACCTTTATAGGGTCGGTTACCAATCATCATTTTGATTGGATGTTTAATGATTTGAGTGAATTACACCATTTTTAGAGGCGGTACCAAGCCTACAGTTTTAAATGACCAAACCTATCTGTATCTGGGTTCGGTATGAAGCATTATCTTTACTGTATGTGCAATGATTTTGGTAAGTTGCAAAATTAGACTGGGTCAAATTCCTTTCAGGAATTTGTATTTGTAATTTCACATTAATTGACATCCTTACTGGATGTATAATAATTTTTGGGAATTGCATAAATTGACCGGATAGGTACCAAGCATCATCTTTGCTGGAGGTGTAATGATTTTGGCGACTTGTACAATTTGAAGAGTGGTACCAAGTCTATAGAGAGTAATTACGAAATCTATATAGAGTCAGAACCCAGCATCATCTGTAATTGATGTATAAGGATTTTGGTGAATGACGCAATTTGACAGGTGGTGCCAAGTCTACAGTGTGTAACTAAAGAATATAGATACCATTAGGGGTTTCTTCAGTACTGGGTTTGTACCTTAAGGGTCTGGATTTGTAATTTTGGATTCATTGACATCTGTACTGAATGTGTAATGATTTTGGTGACCTGCATAATTTTTTGTAAGAACAGAACATAGTTAATAATTATCATTTTGAATTTCTTCACTATTGGACTACTGCCCTCAATAGTCTATATTCGTAATATTGGATCAATTGAGATCTTTCCTGGATATGTAATGATTCTAATGAACTCTTCAACTGGACCAATGGTAACAAGCATACAGTGTGTTAGTTCAGAACATGTTTATTATTAGGAACTTTTTCAGTTCTAGCACAGTACCTTCAAGAACCTGGATATCTAATTTCAGATCAATTGACATTTATCCTGGACGTGGAATAATTTTGGTGAATTGCACAATTTGGTGTTGTAAAGCGGGAAGATCAAGTATAAGAGCCACATACGTGCTCGCATGTATAAATTACGCCTGCGTATACGTATGCAGCCATACGCGCAAGAGCAAGTCCGCTTAAACTATGTATGCAGCCATACGCGCAAGAGCAAGTCCGCTTAAACTATCAGGCTCGCAGAACTCGAGAAGCTGGCTTTGTACCATGGATATGTATTCATTCGTGTACCTATGTACAACACTTGAGTAGGGTGATATACTCAAATACGATTGTGCTGTTCAGAGTGTGCTTATTCCTGGCGTGCAGTGTCGTCTTTGCCTGTTCCTTATTCGCTATGCTATGTAGGAGAATTGAAATATGTGGGGTCAATCGGGGTAATTGTGATACATGGGGTAAATCTGTTACTACACTTCAGCTTTCGAATATTTCTTACACAATGCCTCCATAGGGCCTCTCATAAAAATTCTTCCACTTAAGTAAAGTACATGAAACATGGTTTTATGAACAAGGAAAGCATTACAAATATTACTGGAAAATGTTTACCTCAATTCTGCCCTGTTTCTGAAGGACAACATTAACTTTAAAAAATTGGAAAATGAGCGTTTTGTATCAATGAAATTGTGAAAGACAGACACACATGAGAAAAACAGTTATGAACATTAAGCTAGAAACAAGATTTTAAATTCGAAAAAAGGAAATAGAATCTACAATCAGTCAAGAATCAGTTAAAGCTTGAACTATTTCTAGATTGTGGTTAAAGTAATTTAGACTATGAATTTCGGAATGTCTAAATTCACTCTCCATGTCCGAAATTACCCCGTTTGAAGGCATTAAACAACTTTTTATTGCACTAAATTTTTCAAAATATTACGCAGTATTCAAAAAAATATAATCAAATTCAAGCAACAACACCATGGTATTAAGTGGAAGTGTCGTACAGGTTGGAACACTGTATAGGTTGGGACAACGCGTTTTTTCAACTCTTTGCATTGGTGAAACCTGTTATTACTGTCAGATATTCGTATCAATAGTAGCTTACTTTCTATGTTAACTCGAGGAGATGTTTCACGCTTGTAACCGTTGCACTAAAAAGTGTGGAAAAATTATCATGTTGGCATTATTCAACCCCAGTTAACTGAATATTTTTTATTGAAATTTTTGTGTGCATATAGAGCAGATCACCCCTCCCCCCCAACAATGCAAAAATATCGATAAATGTATAGATTAGGAAATGTGTACCATTAGGGTGGTCCAAAAATGCATTGCAAAAATTCTTTTCATTGTAGAGGGCAAGTCACCCCTCAAAAGGTTTCCATTTCCATTAAAAGAAAATCCGTAATATTATTTTTCGAAATTAGAATATTAACACGTGCCTTCGCACACTTAAGAATCACATTTAATTAATATGCGGAAATTTTTGTCTTTCAAAAAATTGAACTCATACCTCAGGGTACGATCGAAGCATGTGAAGTTTTGTGGGGATTGAAAAGAAGTGTCTACGAAATTAAACCATACTAATCACTTTGATTTTCAATTAATTCATATCGCTCCCCCCCCCCTCACAGCACACCAAATATGACTAAAAAGTAAAAAAATACATTCATACGTATTATTGTTAATTTTCAGCAATTTCTGTCATTCTTTTCCATACAAATAATTACTGTTAGACAATTAAAATATCTGCCATGACTTTTGAAACAGTTTTTATTTGTTTAAATTAATGTAAATTAATAAAAAAATTATTTATTTAAAAAAATAATCTTCTTTTCTGAATGAAATATAGTTGGCCATTGTTTGGAGTATTAGATTTTTTAAAAACATTATGTAATTATTCAAACAATTATTATTCATTTTCGAAATTTCTAAAAAATGAGCTAGAAATGTCCACTTTTATGCAAATTGCTATCCTATGCTACTTCTTGTTGAACAATTACATAATTTTGATACATTTCTGCGGATGTTTAACAAATTCTTATTTGTTTAAACAATTTTTATTTTTTCAAGCAGTTTTTTCCGGTACGTTTAAGGGCATGCTCTTCGGTGTCCACGTGACTAAATTAGTCCCCGGTTATGAACTTTTTTTGTTGGTGTTCACTGTGTCCACACGGATTGAGATATCGTGTTTAAACTTTGACAGAAAAAATAAAAAGCACTAAAGAACGTTTGCATACATCAAAATATTGGTAATTTTAAAGAAAGTTTATTTATAAATTGATGGAATAGGATATTACCATTCGAGTTATAGCACTTTGCAGATCATTTTTGGTTTCATGCATTTTAGATTTTTTGATTCGCTCATATTGATTGATTTTTTGGACATTTTTAGCGATTTCTAGCGGAGAAAAAAAGAAACTTTGAACGTCGATAAAGTCGAAATCAAGTGACTTTCATTTTTTTGGTCCTAAAAATAAAAGATAAATTTCAAATTGGAAACATAGCAACACCAGCCATATGCTAAAATTTACTCGTCAGAGTTTTCCAACCAATTTCCATAATTCTTGACGTTGAATCGATCAGCTGATAAGTATTGTTGACAGTGAACCAACCAGCGGGACTCAGCGTCGGACTCGCCTTGTCTTTCGCACCCGGACGAACTTTTACTTTTATTCTTAGAATTGTTTCACCCCATTACAAAAAATCCACAAGAATATATAATCATTAGAAAATTTTTATTATTTTCGATTTTTTTAAATCGAGGCATCTACTTTATCGACGTTAAAAGTTAATTTCCTATTCCTGTAGTATTTTACTAGAAAACTTTCTTCGTAATTATAAACATTGTGATGTATACAAACGTTCCTTAGTGCTTTCTGTATAACTTCCTAAATCCTGAACACGATATCGCAATCCGTGTGGACGTAGTGAGGACCAAAAAAAAATGAAAATCATTTCATTCTCTACACAAAAATTTCATGAACGAACTTAGTCACGTGATCTCGACTTTATCGACGTTCAAAGTTTCTTTTTTTCTCCGCTAGAAATCGCTCAAAATGCTCCAAAAATAATGATAAATTACGTGTGTGCAGATGCTAAATTTTTTATTTGCAACGAATGTGCAAATTTTATTGCTTATATTATTTTTTTTAAGGTTTAGACGATTTAGTCCAAAATTTATGACAGTGCTCAATATACGCGAATAAAAAAATCTGAAATGTATCAAACCAAACATTATCTGCAAAGTGCTATAACTCGAATGGTAATATCCTATTTCATTAATTTATAAATAAACTTTCTTTAAAATTATAAACATATTGATGTATACAAACGTTCTTTAGTGCCTTTTATTTAATCTATCAAATTTTAAACACGATATCTCAATCCATGTGGACACAGTGAACACCAAAAATATACTCATAACCGGGGACTAGTTTGGTCACGTGGTCACCGAAGAGCATGCCCTTAAAAAAACAATATGAAACAGAATACATATTATTATTTCTCTGACTGCATAGTGTATAGAAAGCATATATTAACCATTTGTCAAGTGGACAAACAAATATAATTTGATTCAAGACTTATTTTTGAACAATATTTTTAAAATCGTATTTTCTGAATTAAAGATAGTATCGAATGACTTTAAGAAGTAGAGAATTCTATTTAAAACGTCACGTAATTGTTTATAAAATTTTTATTCGTAAATCATCCACGCTCTATTTGAAGGAAATTTGAAGAAAAAAAATTGTAAAAACAAGGAAATAACGCTTTGAGCAAAATTTACCAGTACTCAAAATCACTCAATATTACGTTTAACTTATAAAATACGATTTAAAATGAGTTTGCAAAGAAAATAATTGTTCAACCTTCATCACTTATACCTGTGAAAAATGACATATTACTTACATGGGGTCAAATTTACCCCATCAGACTTTGAAACGCTGTCGTACTGATTGTATTCATGGTTTCAAATTGAAAAAATTCACAGACACTATTTAATATATAGAAATTAGATTCTAATTTTTTAAAAATAAAAATTATTTTGAGGTGTATAAACATTTGCTCGAAATCGTATTCAAAATTTAGACTGGAGTTGAAGCTGGGGTCATTCTGACCCCAGGTAAGTAATGAGGGTTAAATAAATTCAGTTGGTTCAAAAAATTAAAGAAAAGTTAATATTTTATATCTATACACTACACAGTCAGATAAATAATTCTTTGTGTTCCTTTTTATATTATTTTTTAAAAGTCTTTGAAAGAAAACTGCTTGATCAAATAAAAATGGTTGTGTTCTTTTTTTATAATATTTTTTAAAAGTCTTTGAAAGTAAACTGCTTTATCAAATAAAAATTGTTTAAATAAATTAAATTTTTTTAAAAATTAGAAGAAATGCTTCAAAATTATGTAATTATTCAACAAAAAGTAGCATAGGGTACCAATTACAGAAAAAAAGTGGAGAACTCTGGCTCAATTTTCAGATATTTTGAAAATAAACAATAATTAATTGTTTAAAGAATCACATAATGTTTAAAAAATTCGAAAACTTCAAACAATGGTCAACTATTACAAATCATAAAGAAAATACGATTATTTTTTACATTTTTTGGAAATAAATAATTGTTTAAACAAGTTATATTGATTTAAATAATGAAAATGGTTCAAAAAGTCATGCGAAATACTGAAATTATCTATTAGTAATTATTTGTTTAAATAAAAATGGCAGAAATTGTTGAAAACTACCAATAATACCTAAAAATTGAGTTTTTTCATTCTAGGCTCATATTTCGGGAGCTGTGGTAGCGTTTGGGTGGGTTGAAAATCAACGCTACCTGTATGGTTTTATTTCTTTGACTTTGAATTAAAAAAAAGCGGATTTTCTTATTCCGGAAATGGAACTCTCGAGAAGCGTTTTTCTTGGACCTCCCTAGTGTACCATATAGGTTGGCAAACGTTTTTTGACCCCCATATGCTATTTTTCATTTTTACCTGAAAATCCTGATCAAAATAATTGTACTTTCCGTCATTATTATGCAATTCATGCGACAGACATTTGCACTTAAATTGTGCCAATATGCGTGCTAGTTTTTTCACCTGCAACAACTGTCAATCGGATTAAGTTGGCAAAATAAATTATAGCTGCGATTCGTAATTGCTCATTTCTATTTAAAAACTCAATTGAACAAATAAATATTAACTAAAAGGGTCATCAGTGGCATTTTTAATTTATCTTTTTTTTCACTTATTTTCCTCAGGCAGGGCAGTTTCATGTCCATGGATTATATTAATCAAACTACTTGTATTAATACAAATCTTGGTAAACTACCTTATTTGAGCACCTAATAACAAGTTCTATAGTAAAAATTAGGTTATATCATTGTAAAACAAAGTAAAAAAATATTATGTACCCGAAAAATCGCTTTAACAAAGGTCCACACATGCCTGAATGAAATTTTGGAGTCACGTAGGAAATAAATAATTAACTACATTACAAGTTATGCTTAAGAACCTTAAGGTTAGACGCAAAAAGCACAATTGTTTTCATTGATATTTTAATTTTAGTACAATATACATTATATATGCACGCAAATATAAGAGTCTATTAAAATATTTTTGAGGTTATGTTGATACATAAACAGGCGTCGCTTGACAACTAGGAATACCTTTCTGGGTCCAGCTGAAACGTCGGATTTAAAAATAAATATATTACTATTTATCATCTAAGTTTTTAGTGTAAACATTGATAATTCTCAGCACAATTACAACAAAAATTCTAAAAAAAACCTTGCGTATTTTTATTAATATCCATTGACGTAACTTGCAATAACTTTTATATTTCGTAACAAAAGTTTCTGAATAATAGAAAAAAAATTGGATTAGGGTGGCAGAAAACAATTTATTATAGGATTTCTCAAATCATGATACTTTAAAACTATGGTAATACTTTTTGTGTTGTTTTCCATCGACGTAACATCCATGGAAGTGACCTTACTTTTGGATTGTCAGGGCTGGCTGATAAGAAATAGAACCGTTCCAAAAAATGCTTATGAGTAAAATAAAGAAATTTTTTCCAATAAATAGTGTTGTTTTAATTATAAAAGAGTATTAATAAAAAATAAAAAATTTGATAGTTAGAAATGCAAAAAAGAAGCATTGCATGGGGCGAAACATATATTTTTTTAAATAGAGATATTTAGTTGAATCATAAAAATTAAACAAAACTTATATATTTTTATCGAAATATGTTCTTACGGCTGTTAAAACAAGAATTTGTTTTTTCAAAAATCATTATTATTTGTTATTAAATTGTTGATATTTTCGATAAATCATATTATTATATTTTCAAGGCAAAGGAATTTTATATCTACCTAATTTTTAGTCTTTAAACTTTAACCAAAAATTGATTCATTTTAATTTATAAAAATTAGTTAAAATCTTTTTTATTCAATAAAGTAAATATTTAATCCTCTTTGCATATCTAGTATACATTTTCTATTATATTATTCCTCACTTCCGAAAATTTAATCGCATTATTTTACTTTATTTAGGAATAAATATAGTTACCGTAAAGATAGAAAACGGGTGTGTGGAGACAAGTCTATAAAATAAATTTGTATGGCACAAGCATGATTTCCGTCCTCTAAGGCTTTACGTTTTACACCCTAGGGAGTGAAAAATGACGTCAAGTTTAATAATGAAAATTATAAGTCTATGAGCTCGCATCTTACGATAATTAGACCACCCACCGTAAAACCTGTCGGGAAAATTTGGTTGCAGAAAATTACCGTAAATTACCCAAAATTTCCACAACTTTATAGAAATTTTTTTATTTAATTTTGGGTGATTTATCTTAAGTTACCATAGATTACCTGTAATATCACCATAAATGACCAAAAAATATATACATTGCACGAAATTTATAAAAATGTTTAAAATTGAATTTTGGGTAATTTATGGTAAGTTACCACATTTACCTGTAAAATGAACCTGAATGACCGACAATTTTCCATAAATTTCCGGAAATTTATAGATATTTTTAAATTGAATCTTGGGCAATTTATGGTAACTTGCCATAAATTAGCCTTAAAATTACCGTAAATCATGCTTCCTTTGTTCGAAATCTAATATGGGCTGAAATTATGAGTATATTTCGAAAAATGTCTGAAATCATCCCTTTGTTATGAAAAATATCGTTTGCGCCAAGCGGTAGAGGGACTTTTTCGACGAGTGTATGCTTTCAATACGAGTTGTAGGCGAGCACGTAAAAGCGTCGAAAAAGTCCCTCTTTTCCCCCTAGGTGCATAATATACTACAGTAGCTTGTATACTTTCATAAGTTCCTGTTTTAATGACAATGAACCTGACGCATACTAAAAGAAATTAGTTTAAAAAATCTATTTTTTTAAATTCATTTTTTTTTCAAAAGTGCCCTCTGCCTGGAGAATAACCCATATATAACGATATAAGTTCAATGACTGACGGAGAAAATCGCGTGTGGAGACAGCAATGTGAAGTCGGTGATACCAGTAGGTAAGAAGGATGATATGAGAGGCGTACAAAGGAATGTAATACACGACGTGCAACTACTGCAAATAAGTACATAGGTAGTAGACCTACAAGAGTTTACAAGGTAGGTATTACCTAAGGTTATAAGGGATATGAGCGCACGCTCGATGTTAATACGAGTATAAGCGCGAGCCGACTGCCATGCTATTCCGAGCCGCTTCAGTATGAACGAGCGAGGGTAGTTTTAATTACGCCATTAGGGGAGGCTGACTGCAACCGAGCGGCTAGACGTCTTCCATCCCCGAATCTCTATCGCCCTTCCTTCACCTCTTTGCTAAATTAATATCGCGCTTAAATTCCGTTTCGCCCTCACCTTCCCCGCAGTAGCGTAACGTCTCAGATTGTCTTTGGTTTCAGCGATTCATGAAATTACCGCAAATTCCGGCTTTGATTAAATAGCACGATTTTTACGCGGAAGACCAAGGGTTAACGAAACAACAATTTTGATGGACACAAGCAAATTTCAAATCCAAAATAACTCAAAATACAATGAAACTCTTCTATAGCGCCGATTTTAGGCCTGACGGTGGGTCGGAACTAACTCTTTATAGCCCGCTTCGCTTTTGTTTCTTCGCGCTTGATTGCCCGCCTGAGTGACAACAGCAGACCCCGCGCAGCTCCTGTTACACCTACCTGCCTCGAAGCGTCAATTATCAGAAGGACTATAGAAGGGAGGACTATTAAAGGATTTCACTGTACTTCAAAGGAAATAAAAGAAGGTAAAAAATTCAAAATAATTCAAAGAATTGAAAAGAATCCAAGTAATTCAAAATTCAAAATAAACCCTTCCATAGCCAACACCTCCTTTATCCTACTCACCTTCGTTTATAATAATTTCCCCTAATCCCACTCGCTTACTTTTATTTCCCCTATTTCCCCTATATGATTATTCCTCACTTCCCCTACCTCTCCACCCTTCATTTCCTTTAACTTCCTCTACTTCACCTACCATCATTTATACAAAATGCACTACTTCCCCACCCTTCATTTCTCCTTAATCCCCCTACTTACCCACTCCTTGTTTCCCCTGACTTCTCATTCACGCCTTCCCTCATTTCCCCTCACTTCCACTACTTTCCTACCCCCTCACTTCCTCACCAACAATGTTGCAAAGTACTTTAGGTACTTTTTGAATTGTATGCTGATGACCTATTAGATACCTTTTACTAATTTAGCGACCCGCGAAGTGTTTTGTGTATCTTTGTTTCATTTCTCAGCTTTTTTCAAACGCTTGATTTTTTAATCTAGTGTTCTTTTTTTCTACAAAATAAAACAAAAAATGTGTAATTTTCAACAGAAATAAAAAGTGTTTCATATGACACTAGAAATTGGAGAATTAGGATCTTTTTTAAATGCAAAGTACATATAGTTTACGCAAAAGGGCAAATACTTCAAGAGAATCCAATACAAATTAAAATAATTCAAAAGAAATTAGAAGAATTTAAAATAACTCAACAGAATTCGAAGAATTTGAAGTAATTCAAAGAACTCATGAAAATTCTAAGAATTTAAAAGAATTTTAAGATGTCAAAATAATTCTAAAAATGTTTTAAATTCTAAGACTTCAAAAGAAGTCAAAGAATTCAAAAGAATTTACAGAATTAATAAACCTTTTGAATAATCTAACAGATTTCACCACAAGGCTTCAGGAGAATCCTAAACAATTTTAGGCAATTAAAATTCTTTTAAGAATTGAAAGAATTAAAAAAATTTAATGAGTTCAGAAGAATTCAAATGATTTAAAAAAACTAAATACACTAGAATGCATCAAAGTGACTATACATATCTATTTTATAATCAATATTTTAAAAAAACGATCTAACAAAATTCTAGAAAAAATTAGTCTATTTCAGGAAGCGACAACTTGTGGTTTATTATAGTTAGGACTTTGTTTTTTAGTGGAAATTTTGCCTGCTTAAATGTATCATAACTTCAAAATAATTCAAAAGATTGTGAGAGACTTTAAGCAAATGTAAAAGAATAGAAAAGAATTCATAATAGTTAAAAGATTCAAAAATAGTTCACAAGCATTCTTCAGTGGTTAACCTCGTGCAAGGTGAGCCTCAACCATTTTCAAACTGAATGTTCTTGCATTCGAATACAGAATACCTTTTTTTTAACAATTTTAAAGCATTCTGTTATCAGAACGAAATTAAAGTATCGAGCTCTTTTTTAAATAGGAGAAATTAAATTCTTTGTTTTATATACTTAATCATAGTTGAGGAAGTGTTATCTCGCATTAAAAACTGATGAGTGAAAAAGCATAAAAAAGAATTGGATAAATTGAAAACTGTGTATGTTATTAAAATTATTTTTTACTAGCAAATAAATCTTGTCATTAAGAATATTAGAGGATTTATGCTCTCGAACTTTCTTTATTGCTTATTACTTTTCGACAGATAAAAAAATGTTTGAGGGCAATTTAAAAAATCTAAGACGCCAAAAATGTGATGATTATTCCAGAACAAGTATTTAAGATGTGTAAATAGTATCAAAAATTAAAAAGAAATGGCGTCTAGGTAGTGTCATAAAATTTTTCAATCATTGAAAATTAACTCTAATGAATATATTACATGTTATTCATTATATTATAAATGATCAAAATTCTTTTTGATTTATAGCAGGCTTCAGTCTTTCCACTAAAATTCCAACTGAATTATTAGAACCCGATAAGAAAATCCAACAATTTTTTGTTGAAAATTAATTGTTTTCAGTTGAAAGGCGTAATATTAAATTTTTTGTCAAGCATTTATCTTTTTTAGTCAGTGTATTAATTGGTTCAAACTTGAATTATTTGGTTGAAAATTCAACAATTTCGTTAAAAAGGCATACTTCTTGGTAGAAAATTCAACTATTTTGTTGAAAATGTTGTCTTTTTGTCTTGAAAATTCAACAATTTTATTAGATTTTTTTCTCTCTTGGTTAATTTTTTTTTATTGGCACTTCAACTATTTTCTGAAATATTGATCTTTTTGATTTCAAAATTGATCTCTTTGTAAGGAAATTTAACATTTTAATGTAAGAAATTCAACTGCCTGGTTGAAAATTAAACTGTTTTGTAGAAAATTCTTAGTTTCGGTTCAAAAATTAAAAAATTTGGTAGAAGATTCAACAATTTATTAAAAAATTCATTTATATTGTTGAAAACTTGTAAGTTTATTGAGGATTTTATAGGAAGTACGTCTTTAATATTTAATTCCAATTGTTTTTTATTTTTAATTAAAATAATTTTTTTTTTTAATATAAACTATTGCAGTTTAAGTTAAATATTCTTGTTTTCAGGTTAAAAATTTAGCTCCTTAGTAGAACTACTTTCGTAAAAGCTCATTTCTTTTATTGAGGATTTATTCATTTTTACTTTTGGTTAAACCTAATTTTCTTATCTGAAAATTGAACTGTTTTGTTGAAAATATATATTCTCGGGTTAAAAATGCAACTGTTTTAGAGAAAATTCGTATTTTTGGTGTTGAAAATTCCACAGTTTAGCATAAAATTCATCTAAATAATACAAAATAACTGTCTTATAGAAAATTAATTTTTTTTGCAAGTTAGTACTACTCAATAAAAATGTATCAACTCTAGTTGAATTTAGTTAAAAATGCATTATTTTGTTGAAAATTCTTCTTTTTTGGTATGAAAATAATCTTCTTTGTTTTAAATTAAACTATTTGGTATTTTTTTGAGGATTCAGTTTTTTAAATTAAAAAATTTATCTTCGTTGAAAATTCATCTTTTTTTCTAATTTATCTTTTTGCTTGAAAATTTAACTATTCAGTTATACATTCAGCTACTTTGGTTGAAAGCTCATATTTGTAGCTTGAAAATTCAACATTTCTTATGACATTTTTTTCTTTATTGACTGAATAATCTTCCTTGGTTCAAAATTCGCCTTTCTGATTTAAAAATAGTGTCTCAAGTGTCATTTTCGAAATAATAGCCAAACAGTATCATCGCTGTAAAACAGTGTCAAATAGAGTCAATAGTGTGGTGAGCTGCGGCCTGCCAGAAGATAAAAAAAGTTTTTTTCAATAATGTTGTCAAACCTTTTTGTAAAATTTTGATTTAAAAGATCAACATAAATTTATACAGAGAGGCGTTCATAAATCGATGATAATATTAAAAAATACAATCCTTAAATTTTAATCTTTTCCTTCGATAATAAAATACTGTGTATTTTGAAAATATTTAGGTATCAATTCATAATCTTCCGCTTACCAGCTCTTCCATCATAGCGTTCTTCGTCCTCATCATCGTGATCGCCGTTATCTTCACTTGCCGTGCCTTGGGTCTGCACGACTCTTGGAATTTCTGGAAAATGACAAAAGGGGAAACTCTTTTATTAGCAATGTGAGGCTTTCAATTATTTTTACCCCTTTCTAATCTACTCTATTCGCGAAATGTGAAAAAAATTAAAATGCAAAAAAAGGAACTAACCATTTTTTTCTAAATTTAATTCAGAATTGTAAATATTAGCCGAATCTAATTCAAGCTCAGCATTTCTCTTTACAATTAACCATAAAATACAAATAAAATATTACTCTTGGAATATCAACCCCTTAAGTCAGTTTTATAGAATCCCAAAGAAAACCCCCTTAAGTTAGAAAGTCGCGGTTTTTCCAAGATGTTCCACTTTTTTGTCGAATTTCGAATTAGATTAAAGGAATATTTAATTAGCGGTAACAAAAATAATTATTTAAACAATTTGATGATTGTTAATAATATTCTATTAGAATAATGATACAAAATTGCAGTTTTTTAAAACAATTTATCTCTTTTTGTCCAATTTTCGATTAGGGTGAGGTACATAATTGATTACATTTAAGAAAATAAATTTTTTTAATCATTTATTATTATTGTTAGTAATATTCAATTTGAATAATGCCAGAAAGTTGCTGTTTTTTCTGAAATGTCTAACTATTTGTCTAATTTAATCATGGAGTAGGTTAATAATTCATTCAATTTGGCATAAATAATTATTTAAGCAAATTATTCTTCAGAAATGTTTAATTTCATAAGCATTTTTTACTTGGAAAAGTAATAAACACTGCGAATTAACAAACACAGTTTTTGAAGCAATTGATTATTATTCATAACTATCTCCTCTTAGAGAATATATTCACAAAAAAGAAAGAGATTGTTTAAAAGATGATTCTATCTAATGCTTATTTATTATTTGTTCATAACAAAAAAGGCAAAGCAAAGTTAAAAAAAACATTAAAAAACACTACTTTCCGGCACTTATCTAAGAAAAGGTGGTTGTATAAAATAATAAATAGTTTAAACAACTACTTTCGTTAACATACATAATTAATAACTCAGTTAGTTATAAACAATAATATTTTGTTAAAACAATATTTTTTGCTAAATTGAATTAAAAATACTAATTCACTTACAGTGAAAAGGGGACAAAAAGTGAAAAATTTCAGAAATTATCGCAATTTCTAGTATTACTCAAAGAAAATATTATTACAATAATAGTGCATTTTTTAAAGAATTATGTTTACTAATATTAATAATTACCTCAATCTAATCGAAAATTCTACAAAAAGTGGAAAATTTGTGAAAAAACAATAATTAAAACTCTAATATTTAATTTTTAAAAACTTACTCCCTAGATATTGAAACAGTTCTTCTAAATAAAAAAAATTTTACCAAAAAAAATTGTTCTGTTCCGAGAAAATACAAATATAGTTAGAAGGTTTTTCACTGTGACAAGACGGTTTTACCTTAATAAAAAATTTAATAGTTGATATTTCAAACAAACAAAGATTGATTTCCAACAGCATAGTTAAATTTTTAACCAAAGAGTTGAATTCTTAACAAAAAAGTGGACTTCTGAAACAAATAGTGCATTTTTAACCTAAAAAAATAAATTCTTAAAAATAAGGTTTATTAAGAAATGAAATACAGGAATCTTCAATCAGAAGATTAATTAAAATGAAAAATTGAAAGTGAAATACAAGAATCTTCAAACAAAATTTTGAACTTTTACCTAAAGAAGAAAGTTTGTTAACCAAAAATAAAAAAGTTAAATTTTTAGTCCAACATATTTAGTTACAATTAAAAAAAAAAAATAGTTGAGTTTTTAACCAAAAAGAGATGAATTTTTAACCAAAATTATGAATTTTCCAACCAAATTTCAAACCCAAATTTGCAACTAAAAAAGGCCAATTTTCATCAAAAAATGGAAAAGTTACGTTTTGAGTTAAAAAACTTAATTTTAAACAAACGAAAAATATGAATTTTAAACCAAATAAATTAAATTTCAACCAAAGATATGAATTTTCAACTAAAATGATAAATTTGTAACAAAAATATTTTTAAACGAAAGCAAAAAAGTTTTCGACAATCTAGTTTAACTTTTAATAAAATAGTTGAATTTTCAATTAAAAGATGACTTTTTAACAAAATTGTTAAATTTAAAAGCAAATAATAAAATCTTTAACTAAAATGTAAATATCATGAGGAAGCCACTAAAAAAATGCAAATAGATATACAGGGCAAATAAATTCCTAAAAATAATACTATATGATACAAGGTATATGAAAAGAAGAAAAGTATATGTATGTTCATAACTTAATGATAATAATTTCAAGAAATGTCTCTTCGGACAGCAAGCCAAGAAATTGAATAAAAAGGTTTAAAAAGCGGTTTTTTGTAGAAAATTAGGCTTTTTGATTTTAGGTTATTAGAATTGGTACTTTTGTAATATTTTCAGTAAAAAGGTTACCAATTAGACAAAAATGAACATGTGCAGAAAGAGAATATTTTTTGACAAATTTTATTCAAAGAAATTTAGTAATGAGCATTGTTGAATCGTATTGACTTATAATATCGAAGAGAACCTCCGTTTCTAGCTCTTTGTCCATTCATGCGATAACGAAACAAAATAAACAGTCTAAACGCGATAATCATATTATTCTTAGATTTTCAGAAAACAACAAGCATAATAACCTATACGAGGTCAATCCAGAAAATATCCGACCTACGTGTATTTGATTTTTAGAGAATTTGTTATGCAAATAACCCCATTTTCGATAAAATTGTTGGGTGTCTAGTTCCGTAGTGCAACCAATCAAATGTTTATGTTTATGTTAAGGAAAGATATTTTCTAATCCTTCAATGTCCCCCAAGATTGATGATTGCTACTCACTGATGCAAGGAGCGATGTGCGATCTGCTTTGCTGGTAACCTCTGGCACACCTATTGCATGTCGTGCCAGTTACGCCATCCTTGCATGGGCATTGGCCGGTGCTCTGATTACAGGTCTTTCCTGAAGCCCCGATTGGATGACAATCGCAAGCTGCAACATACGACAAGCAAAACATTGATGTTAGTTCCTTGAAGAGCAGAGAAAACGAGAGATAATGAAAATAAATCAAGAAGTCCCACCAATCAGTGGCCTGGCATTTATCAGGTAAATCAATTGCAACGCTAAGCATGTAGGTATACATGTCTCGACTCTCATGTTAAACTGATAAGAAGTAAGTGATAATTTATGAGTCTTATTCACTTTTATTATTTATCGCTAACAAATTGAATTTCATTTCATTTTAGATGACACTTGTACGTTCAGAAAATAGAAAAATAAGATGGAAAGAGGGCATTTATCTACTGACAATTAAAAAGCCTGAACTATATCAGAATCTAAATTAATTTTAGATACTTTTGGATAAAATAGTGATCTACTGACACGAAAATAATTACGATACATGTGTCCTAAATTATGAAAATGGCCATAGGTTGTCCAGTTTTTTTACGCAATTAAAAATAGTATAGACAGAATGACCGAAAATCATTTTTCAAAATTTCCTGACTTTCCCATAAGTTTTCATTTTCCGTGATTATTAATATTTAAAGATCAAAATTCATTTCTGGAACATTTTTTATATAGAATCTTTTATAAATAGAGTGAAACCATTTTTAATTAAAATGTATTGTTTAAATTTCAATCAAAGCCAAAGAGATAAACCTTCAACCAAAAAAAGAAATTTTAACAAAGTAGTTCAACTTTTACCAAATTAGTTAAATTTTTAGTAAAAAAGATCAATATTAATTAAAATAGTTAGTATTCTAACGAAAGATTAATTTTACATACACATAATAAATATTTAACTAGAATAAATAAATATATAGTTAGAAAATAATTTACAACAAAAAGAATTTTAAACAAAAGAGATGAATTTTTAACAAAAATTACGAATCCTTAACAAAATATGTTGTCTTTTTAGCACAAATTGGTTCAACCTTCAACCAAACAAATAATATAATAGTAGATACGTAGTCGATCCCAAAACAAAAAAGATTAATTTTCAACCGGACAGTTGGATTTTTGACCAAAAAATATGATCTACCCAATAGTTCGATTTTTAACACAAAAAGAAAAGTTTTTAACAAAGCAGTTGAATTTTCAACCAAATAATAACATTTCTAACAAAAAATATAGTAGTTAGGATGAAGCAACTACAAAAAAAAGAAACATGCTTTTAATAATGCTAGTTCAAAAAAAAATAGCGGTGTATTTTTCTGTTCAAATAGATCCCATACAAAAAGTTTTTAATTTTGTAAAATCAAAAAATTTGCAACCCCTCCGTAATGACCAAGAGTGATATCTGTTTATTTTTAAATTATATATTATTTTAACAGTATAACGAAACTTTCCCACATACGCCAAAAACAGACTTCAACAAAAGTTTTGTTAATTCCACTCCAACCTCTCATACATATTATTTTACTATTAACGAAAATACCACGCAGCAGGAACTTATTACATATCTTTAATTTCATTGCCTGATTATCAAATTAAAATATATGCTTGAAATTGAAGTACTTTAATATATAGCTAGTAATAATAAATTAAAGTATTTCAATTTTAATTTTAATTTTACTTGAATTTTTAGTTTTTCTTTAATTTGCATTTTAATCTCAATTGGCTTTCAGTAAACGGTAAATTTTATTTGAATATAAAATTTCATCCCAGCAGTCATGAGAAGACAATTAATAAATTGAGATGTTTATAATTTGAAACTTGCAAACATTTTTTATTTTAAATGTTTATAGTTTAAAATAATGAAACCTTTAACAACTTTGTAAAATAGCTCAATTTTAAATATTTGCAATCTAAGAGCCTTCAATTTTTAATATGTATAATTTAAAATAATGCGTAATTTTGAGTGTTTTTATAGTTCAATTTTGAAGATTTAAAATCTAATACTCTTCAATTTTAAAGATGTTTAGACAAAAATTCTTAAAGTATTATGATTCTAAAAATCAATAGTCAAGATGTCAATTCTAAACCTTGCAATTGGTATAAATTTCGAATAAAAATGATAAAAATATAGAATGGCTAATTGTAAAATTTAAAACCTGCATAAATGTTCGCTGAAACATTTTAAAAATTGAAAACTCTTCAATTTTAAAGATTTAAAATTCAAAGTTTTACAATTTCGAAGAGGTAAAATTCAGGCAAAAATCAATTCAAAGGATTTATTAAAAATGCTTAAATATTGATTATTTTAAATAATAAAAGTCAAGTTTTTAATTCTTAATCTTCCAAATTAAAGAAGTTTTAAATATAAATGGTCGAAATTGCAGAATTTTTAACTGTAAAACTTTAAATTTGCATAGTTGTTCGTTGTAAATTTAAAAAACGAGAATCTCTTTCATTTTATTCATTTAAACTATAAACGTTTTTTAACGTAAAAATAGATGAATTTTAAAATTATAAATTTTTAAAATTTTAACGATTGGCAATTTAAAAGTGTCTAATTTTTAAGATTTGAAATTGAAGATTCATTAATTGGGAATGTTCATAGTTTAGATATTATCCAATTTTTAACGTTTTGTTAGAATATGTAGTTCAATTTTGAAGATTCAAAATTAAAGTAACTGTAGCTGTAATTAGTTCTTTTTTTAGGAAACTACCCTAAACTTTTTTAAATTCAGATCAAAATGGTTGCTATGTCGATCTAAGATGATGAGATCTTGATATTAAATTCAAACTAAAAAACCTCCATTCAATCAAACAAACTTAAAGTGGAAACAGAATTCTATAAGGTATACTGATAAAAATGGGCTAAATGCGTGGTAAAAAAAATCAAGACAAAAGCACGCGGTAAGTGAGTGGAAGCATAGAAGCTTCAGTTTGATAGGAAGACCATTGTGATTTATTATATTGAATTATATTTAAATTGTGGATAAGAGAAATTTGACGTAACATTTCATGCTCCTTATCTTCTAAAAGTATTACGTATATATAAAAAATGCGTGTATAATAATGGGAATGGCCGATAAATTGTTCGCTACAAGTAGGCTGGCCGGCAATAAGGTCCTAGCCGCAATAACTTTATGAACTATATTATAATAACTTAATTATAGTTAATTTTTTAAATTTGTATTACTAAAAAAATGCTCCATAATGCTCATCTTCCTCACCCTCCTCCTCCACCTCCTACTCAACATCCTCATCCTGCTCCTAAAAGCGTTACCCCAGTATCTGGACGACCCCTTACAATAAATTTGGCGGCGCGAATCAATATCTAAAAAATGTGTATATGATAATAGAAATAGCCGATAAATTGTTGGCGACAAGTCGGTATTCTGACACTAATATTCCAAGCGCTGTAACTTAGAGCATTTCTGGCGTGCTTGGGAAGCATGGCCAGATTACCGCAACTAAAGTTTATACCAATAAAATAAGTAGCACATGTCAAGCCATATTATTAGAATGGGTGCAGGACACCACGATAAAATTCTTCCTATCGTAATTGTACTGTATACGAGCATAGTGGATTGGTTATTCATGACTATTTTGCACCTTTCGAACCTTTTGCACTTTTTGCACCCCAGGACAGTTTCGAAGCAATCGTAAGCTTTGGCGTGCCTTCCGGGACACATAAAATAAAATCTTATTGCTGTTTGAGACTTGATTTTCGAGAAAGTCGATGGGCGAGCATTTTGCTTCGAGAAGCACTAATTTGCATCTGCCTCGAGGTACCGTATCGTGCCAACGATATTGGAAAAGCCTCTCTCGATCACTTGGGCCGGCCAAGTCGTTTTGGCGCAAGAAATTCTCACTCGGGTTAATATCAAGACATTTGGCAATAAAAGAATCGTCAAAATTTGTGCTTTTCTTGATAGTTGATATTTCTATCAAAAAATATTTCTATTTTAATTAAAAATAGTTGAATTCTCAACCAAAATGAAATATTTTTATCAAAAATCATGCCTTTTTCAATCAAAAATATCAACTTTTAACTAAGAATATTTTCAACAAAATAGTTAGGATTTTTTATTAAAAAGTTTAACTAAAATAATAAATCTTTAACCAAAAAAAATGATTTTTTAACAAAATAATTCACTTTTTAACCAAGAAATTCAATTCTCAATGAAAAAGTATAAACTTTCAATGATAAATTATAACTTTTCAGCAAAATAATTTATTGAAATTTTTAACAAAATAGTCGTATTGCAAACCAAAACAGATGGATTGGCAACCACAAATATTAGTTTTCTGCCAACAAGGAAGAATTTTTAACAAAAAAGATCATATTCAAATCAAATTGCTGAATTTTCAAAACCAAAAAAACGAATTTAAAAAAAAAAATTTTTAAAAAAATTAATTTTCATCCCACAAAAAAGAAAAATTTTCAACAAAAAAGTTAATTTGCAACCCAAAAGTTAATTTAAAGAAAAATTCAACAAGAAACGTTAATTTTTACCGCACAATATATTAGTTAATATTTTAGCTAAAAAACGATGTTACTTTAAACCACAGACAGCTAAATTTATGCAAAAAAAAAACAACAATTTTGATCAAAATAGTTGAATTGTCAACCAACACAGATTAATCTTCAGTTGAAAAAATTAAATTTCGGCCAGAAAGACGAATTTTCCACAAAATATAGTTTTTAACTAAAATATTTAATCTTTAAACAAACAATTAAATTTTTAATAAAGTAATTCAAATTTTAAACAAGCAGTTTAATTTTCAACCAAAGAGATGAATTTTCAACGATAAATGTATTAGTTTGTATTTAAACTAAAAAAGATTTTACTTTTGAATAATCAACAGTTTAGTGCATCCAAGAAAGCAGAATTCTCAATAAAGTAGTTGACTCTTGAAACAAGTTGTTGAATTTTCTAGTTAAAAAGACGAACTTTAAGCCTCTTGATTTTTTTTATTCGCTCTTTTGAATTATACACTGTAAATTTATCTAATTTTTATCCATTTTTACTGAAACCAATGGTATATTTAAACATAACTTGAATTGTTTTTAAGTTTTTCGAATTTATGCTGAATTCATACAAATTCATCTGAAATTCTTATTAATTTTATTTAATTCTTTTGAAATGTCTTAAATTTAAGAGAAGAAAAATAGTTATTTTTGGTTGCAAATGAATAAGTAATGAGAATGAAAAATTAACCAGGGGAAAATCAGGAAAAATTGAGAGAATTTTGAAAATGAAGTTTTCCGGCCACTCTGTTAAATTAATATTTTCGAAAAACATAATGATGTAAGTGTTAATAAAAATACGCTTTTGCATGAACAAAAATAACCATAATATTTTTAAAAGCATAAATGTATAATAATATAATCATAAAATTGATACATAAGGGACATTTTGGTGCACATTCACGAATATTGGAAATTGGAAGGCAACAGCATATGCTATTTTCAATTTCGTTGACTGAAAGCATTGAATATAAAGTGAATATATCTCATAAATATGTCTCGCTTTTATGGTCTCTGTCGAAAGAATATTTGCACGTTTCCGTAAACATGGTTACAAGTGCCGTATTCAACACATAAACCATAATCTGAGAAATTGAAAATGTCGTTGCTACTTATCCATAGAATATTCGTTATTTCGTAGCATATGATTTTTCTTCTTATCCACTTTTAGTCTTTACAGAAGTTTACAGTAGAGAAAGGCGTTTTTGGTCAGACGTTCCATACATAGACAAAATGACCTACTGTCTGTCTAAAAAATGTTGATACCTCAATTTTTGTACAGATTATACAGAAAGTTTTAGCAAAAAAATGTTATTAAAAGTATAGGATAAAGTAAATGTTGCAGATGAAGATTTTGCCTACATTGAAACACAGTTTTTAAATTTTCAATTGATTATTTCCGATTTTAAAATCAGATTGCAAAGATTACAAAAGATTTCAAACGATTTTAAATGGATTGAAAATAGTTATAAGATTTGAAAAGAGTTAACAAAGATCGCAGAAAGATTGAACAAAGATCTCAGAAAGATTGCACAAAGATCCCAGAAAGATTTCATATATTTCAAAAGACTTCGAAAGATTTAAGAAGATTTAAAAATATTTTCAAAGATTTTACAAAGATTTATACATCAGATTTCAAATATTCAAAAAAAGGACTTTGCAAACATTTTAGAAAGATTTCAAGTATTTCAAGCGGTTTCAAACGACTTCACAAAGATTTCGAAAAACTTCCAGGAATTCAAATATTACTAAAGGATTCAAAAGATTTCGCAAAAGCGTGTAGATATGATTTCAAAGATTAAAAAAGATGTCGAACGATTTCAAAAGTTTTCAGATATATATCTTAAAAGGGCTCAAAAGATTTAAGAAGAATACAAAATATTTAAGAAATATTTCAAAGGTTTCACAATGATTTCGACGGTTACAAGGATTTTACAAGCAATCAAAAGATTTTACAATGGCGAGTAAATCAGCTTTCAAAGATTTTAAACGATTTCAAAAGACGTCACAAAGATATCAGGAAGATGTCAAATATTTCAAACGGTTACCAAGGACTTGACAAAGATTTTAGAAAGGGCTGAAATATTTCAAATGATTTAAAAAGTTTTTAGAAGATTTCACAAAATTTCACAAAGATTTCACAAGGATTAAAAAAATTGCATAGAAGCGTGTACATTAGGGTGGTCCAAAAATGCATGGCAACATTTTTTTTGCATGCTAGAGGGCAACGATCTCCCTCATTTTATTCCAAATCCGAAAAAAGAAATTCCCTAATTTTTTGTTTTTTTATTTTATCAGGTGCCGGTTTGGACTTAAAGTTTCCCATGTAAAATTCACGGGGAAAAATCACTTTTTTGAGTTCTTGGAATAATTTTTTAGGGTTTGAAAAAATGTGACAGGAAATTATGGGTGCCTGTAAAGAATTACCCGACAAAGAATTTCATCTATCAGAATATGGGTTTGACACCCCTAACACATCCCCAAGAGTACCTGAAAACTACCCTTAAAACAAAAAATGCCAATTCTTCATGAAATCAACCTTTTGAATAATGTATTCTCGTCTTTTTATACTTAAAACTATTAATATTCGTCTAGTTGAATATTTATTATCATTACTTAATTAATTTTGAATTATTGAAACAAATGGAAATTTGTTTAAATAATTTTTTTTGAAAATTCGTTTTTCCCCCTAAAAATTATTACTATTAGTCTAGTAGAATACTCCTTTACATTCGTTCATTAATTGTTTATTATTCAAACAAATGGAATTTGTTTAAACAATTGTTTTCGAAAATTCGTTTTTTCCTTACAAATTATTACTATTGTTCTAAGGGTAGTTTTCAGGTACTCGTGAGGGTGTGTTAAAGGTGTCAACCCCATATGTCTGAAACATAAAATTCTTTGTTGCATAATTCTCAACAGGCCCCCATACTTTCCCGTCACATTTTTTAAACCCCTAAAAAATTATTCCAAAAACTAAAATAAGTGATTTTTCCCCATAAATTTTACATGGGAAACTTCAACTCAAAACTGGCACCTGTTATAATAAAAAAATATACAAAATAAAAATCAGGGAATTTCTTTTTTCGAACTTGGAATGAAATTGGAGGGATCGTTGCCCTCTAAAGAAAAAAAGCGTTTTTGAGCCATCATAGTGTACATCATGTGTCAAAGATTAAGAAAGATGCAAAGCGATTTCAAAATATTTCAAAAGGATTCCAAATGATTCATAAAGATTTCAAAGCTTTAAAAAAATTTCAGAAATATTTAAGACTTAAGTGGATTTAAAAGCGCCAATAAAGATTAAATAAAATATTTCAAAATTTTGAAATGATTAAAAAAGATTTTAGGAGGTTTTAAAATTCTTCCAGGATATCAAAGATTTTTAACGACTGCAAAGATTTCAAGAAGTTTTAAAGATTTTAGAAGATTTTATAAAGATTACAAGGATTTAAAAAATTTTTCGAAGTTTTGAAGATGACAGAAAATTTCAAAAAAATATGGAAGATTTCACAAAGATTTCAGAAAGATTTCATAGGTTTCATAATATTTCGAGGATTTTAAAGATTTCACAATAATTTTAAATGATCTCATAAATATTGCAAAGAATTCAAAATATTTCAAAATTATTTACCTACAATTTGTCATTGACTTGGAAATTTTATTTTGGTTTATTTTGTTTAAATAATATTTGAAAATATGATTGAATTCTAAAATAATCTTTAAAGTAACATTTTTAATATTTCTAAAAAGTAAATCATTTCTGTTACTGTAGTATTTAATAAAGTGCAACAGTATTCAAGTCGAAGGGTCTACTTTTAATACAAAAATATACCTAAAACTAGTTTTAAGAAAAATGATTGGCTTAATTTGAGGTGTAAGAAAAATTAAACTATTTTTCGTGTCTCATGTCTTCTAATAAGAATAATTTCACCTCTAATTTGTTTACTACTTAAAATGGAATAGTAGTAGATGCATTAACCAATTATTTAGCGTTCGAAGTAAATTGGTAAGCAATAACCAATGCTTATGCGTAATATACCAAGCAGTAAGTATCAGTAATAAATCAGCCTTTAGGGATACAGTAAAGTGAAACCTGCACAAACTGTATCACCTTCATCCGACCATAAATTGAAATTTTTCCCCTGGGTAGAAATTAAACTATAAATCTTAAATATCATAAATCATAAAATTATGATGAACAAAACTACAGCGAACCAGAGAATATTGTCCATCAATAATACCGATTATAGGAAATTTTCAACACCACTATGAGGTAATATGCACGTTTTGCAATATTTTTCTTTTCTTAAATGTAAGAAATAGAGAGCGAATTAGAGATACTGTGGATTTAGTTTAAGAACGCAGCTCGGCTCTCACATGCAGTGAACCCCGGTTACACCAGCCGCAATGGTGATCCCTGGCGCCACCAGACACTCATGATAAACTTCACGCACGCTAACTTCACAGTGGTTCTAATCTAATCCGCTCCCTGGAGAGAAATAACTTTTATTTTAAAGTGCTTTAATTTAAAGTTTCTAACATAATTCGGTGTAGAAGAATCAAAATTCTATATAAGGGGCTGTCCATAAACTACGTTACCAATTTGAGGGAGAAGAGGGTCACGCCAAAAACTAACATTTCCTGATACAAAATTTGAACAAAGTTTGCGAATTTTGCGAAAAACAACTGGCCCTGCAACGGTACAATTCAATAAATTACATAATAGGTTTGAAAATCCCTTTCATATTCCAGAATTTACACTTTTCTGTATTACCTTCTTTTCCTCTTTTTTTTAAAGTTTCTTCTCTTTCCCCCTGTTTTCAATTAACTTCACCTTTTTCTCGTTTTTTTGTTTAAATGCAAACTAAAGTAATAGATACGAAAAAGACAATTAAGAACAAATTTGCTTCAAAACTGTACTATTATGTTTTTGGTTCGGAATTCATCTCGTTTGGTTAAAAATTCTACTATTGGAATTAAAATTCAAATATTGTATTGAAAAAGTCACTATTGGATTAAAAAATCATATTTTCAAATCAAAAACTCGACTATTTGGTTGAAATATAAACTACTTTGTTAATTTTTTTAGTAGATTCATAATTATTTATGAAAATTCAACTATTTGCCTGAAAATTTAACTATTTTGATAAAAAGTCATTCTTTGGTTGAGAATTATGTGTTTTATATGAAATTTTTAATATTTTACTTTTGGTTAAAAATTTATTCTTTTAATTACAAAACTGATTTTTTCTAGTTGAAAATTAACGCTTTTTGGTCAAATTCCATCCCTTTTGGGTAAAACTTCAATTGTTTGGTTAAAAATTCTCTGTATTGGTTGAGGATTTAAGTATCTTGTTGTAAATTTGTCTTTTTCTGTAAAAAAATCAAATACTGTGTTTAAACTTAAACTACTTCGAAAGAAATTCGTTTTTTTTGCTATAAAAATTCTTTTCTTTTTTAACTGGAAATCTATTAATTCAATTTTTAGTTAAAAATTTATCTTTTATAGTTAAAAATTCATATTTTTGGTAGAAAAGTCTTGGTTTCAAAATTATTTTTTCGCTGTTGTTGAAAATTCATATTTTCGGATGGAAAATTTAACTGCTGGGTTGAAAATGGACTATTCTGTTCAAAGTTTTATATTTTCGGTTAAAAAAATTAAACAGTTATGTAGGATATTCGTGCTTCATGGTAAAAATGTAATGCTTTTTGGTTAAAAATGCACCTGAGTCAAATTTTGTTGTTGTTGAAGATTCAACAATTTTGTTGAAAATTCTTTTTAAAAAACGACTTAAAATTTTTAAAAATTTCAAAAAATTAGAAAGAAATTATAGATTTTTGAAGAGAAATCAAGAAGAAGAAGCGTTTCATAATAAATGATTAGAAATAGTTTTTTTATCATTTCTCTTCAATGATTAATAACTAATTAATCGATAATAACATCTAAATTTAATAATTTACCTCAGAATTATTTTCTAATTGGATTACCAAAAATAATTAACAAAATACATATTTGTAAAAAATAAGGACTGGCTATATATAGAACTTTATCCTTTGTTTTAACACTACATAATAATTTATAATTGAAAAATGTATTTGAATTGAATTTAAAAAATGCAGAAGATTATTTTGGAAAAGTTAATAAATGCTTTGGCATATTCATTAACGATGAGTCATTGTTTTCTCTGTTTCTAGTACTTATCTAGTCTAGTGCATTAATCATGATTGTTAAGTTCATATTTTCTTGACACGAGAATCAAGCGTAAATGAATGATTTATTTAACTTCAATTGAAACAAATCATCGCGACTTGCACACGGGCATCTGATCAATTATTTAGATTTTCAAAATGACATATCACTTTCTTCCTTTATACTTAACACCATAGTAGAATGAATTTTGTAATTTCTTTGAACATTTGATTTAATTTGGTTTAAAATTTATTTTGTTAATTTTTCCAGCTTTCACAAATAAGATTTTTTCATTTTTTGACTTAAATATTTTTTACGATTTTACTATCCGTACAATCGTAATTATCCAACTCTTTGACTTGGAACTGTACCACTTTGAACCATTATATTTTGAAAACTAAAAAATCTTCCGATTTAAAAAATGGTTCAAATTTTTCTTTCTTGTTTATTTCAAAAACGTTCAATTTTTAGATCGTTGAATATGGAACTAAATTAAAAATATTTTCAGTATGTGATTTTCAAATTCTAGTTTTTTTTCTATTATAGTATCGACAGACTGGTAAAAGCCACCAAAAATCTATCATATAATATTTATTATAAATAAACATAATTTTTAAATTAATTAGCAGTAATGAGTAGGTTGTCCCGAATTACTAGTAATATTTATATCCCGAAGTTCTTTTCATATCCTGAAATAATTATTTCTAATTTTAATTTATTAATACGTATAGTATCGTAACTAATCACTAAATTAATTATTATAAATATATTGTTCTTTTAAATTAATGATTACCTACTGTATAGGTTCAGGTTCTATTGAAAGGTGGTTTACCCTAACTTACTCGAATTGTTCAAACGTTTAACCGGTCAAACGTGGAGCACTAATTTTGGAAAGAATTAGAAAAAAAACTAAATATACATCACGTAATTGCTTACCTGACTCTGGTACATGCCCTTAAAGAGTTAAGGGTTTGAGGGAATATGTATAGGAAAAAAGGGGAAAGAAAGCAGTGAGGGCAAAGGGGGCAGAAGAAGCCCCGTAAGGTCAGGTTGACCCTTCGCCATAATCGGCTTAAGCAGTCACAATTTCATGGGTATATGTACTGGATATAGGAATACAATAAATACGTGCCTCCTTAAGAGATAAGTCGAATTTATGAACGCCATTTCAAGCTATCTCTTTCGCTTTCTCACTCTTTCTTCAGCCATGCTAATCTCAACGGATCCAAACTCAAGAGTCTTTACTCTCCCAAAATTCGTCCTCCTACGTAGCACACTTCGACCCACGTTTCTGTGCTTTTAGTTTAAATATAATTTTCTGCGAGAAACTCGATTTCTTGTTGCGTGGATGACCTAGAGGCAAATAGCTGGACGAATCTGTTAAATTTTCAGTAAATTAGAAACTGAATTCTTCTCATGTTTGTTTCGTCTACATGTCTTCCGCTTCGTGATTTCATCAATCTTTTAGTTTTTTTAAACAATAGAAGTTTATTGACATTCATGACTTGTTGCTTCAACATGTTGGAAATGTTTAAGATTACCAAATTTCAAACAAAGTATTAAAAATTTATGTGAAAATATTTTTTTCAATCTTTCAAACATGAATAATAAATGTTCAATATATTTTTGTCCAAAACACCTTCCCGAGGGTTCGTCACTCAAATTTGTTGTGTACACTAGATTTCAAGATTGCATAAGACTTTCTTCCCTTTTACTTGTTTATCGCTTAAATGCGAAATCATTATTTTAGTTAAAAAATTATCTGTTTTGTTAAAAATGTAAATATTTGGTTGAAAACTCGTTTTTTCTGTTTGTTGAGAATTAACTTGTTTAAATGACTGATCTTTTTAAGTAGAAAATTCATGTATTTTGTTAAAAATTCGTTCTTTTTTGGACGATGATTAATCTTATCGAATGTAAACCACCTTTTGGGTTCAAATTGCATCAGTTCGGTTCTAAATTAATCTGGTTTAGTTCAGGAATAAACAATTTGGTAGAAAATTAAACTATTCAGTTAAGAATCATCGATTTAATAAAAAAATCATATGTATGATTTAAATTTAACTATTTGTTCAAAATTAAACTATTTTCATGAAAATTTATGTTTTTGATTGCAAATTTAACTGTTTGACTAAAAAATCATATTTTTTCTAGATGCAACACTTTGATTTAAAATTGAACTTTTTTGTTCTTACACAACGGTACAGTTCAATACTAACTTAGAAGGTTTCAAAATCACTTTCATATTTCCGATTTCACACTCTTTCCCTATTTCTCTCTTTTTTCCCGTTATATGAAAGACTTCTTTTAACTTAATTTTCAAGAAACTTTCCCTTTTTCTCATTTTTTTTCGCTTAAATTAAAACTGAATTAGTAGAACTTAAAAAGAAAATTGAATTGTTTGTAAATGAAAAGTCTATTACTACTATTTTTTTCAGAATTTTTATTTCAAACTCATCTTTTTTGGTCAAAAATCCAACTGCTTCACTGAAAGTTAAACTACTTTATTAAACAAATAATTTTTTTATTTGAAAATTAGTCTGTCTTGTTCAAAATTTAAGATTTCCATTTTAGAAAATTAATCTTCCCGGTTAAAATGATCTATTGGGTTGAATGTTGAACACTTTAATTAATAATTAATCTAGATTTACATATTCATTATTCTAGTTTTTAAATTAATTTCTTTGATTGGAAATTGAACTGTTTTGTTCAAAATTCGATTGTTTAAGAATAATTTTTTAAAACTAAAAATCTATGTTTTGTTAAAAATTCGTCATTTTTGGCAGAAAATTAATCATCCTGGTTGAAACTTTATCCTTTTTGGTCATAAATACAATCGTATGGTTAAAAATTGATCTGTTTTGGTTGAGGATTTGACTATTTTCTTAAAAATTTGTATTTTTGTAGATTTCAATTGTTTTTTTTATTTAAAATAAAAATATTTTTTGTTGAAATATCAACTATTATGTTTTTCACTCAAATCTTTATAATAATTGTTCGAACACTCTTGGGAAAATGTTTGATCTCTTATATCTTATAATCTTGAAAATCTTTTGGCATTTGTTTAATTTCTTCATATAATTGAAATTGTTAAAATGCGTTGAAATCCCCTTTAAAAAATTATTTCATTCCCTAAAGTTCTCTAGCAATCATTTGAAATACCTTAAATATAAATTAAATTGAGCTTTAAATTCTTTGAAATTCATCGAGACACCTTAAAATCTTTTTTAATCTTTAGAGTCGCTAAGAATTCCTTGAAGTTTAATTTCAGTTATTGCACAAAGCTCCTTAAAAATCCCTTAAAATAATTACAAATCCTACAAATTTGGTTAATCTCTTGAAATCCTTCGCAATGCCTTGAAATCCCTTGAAATCTTTCTTTAGGAAATCTTTAAATCCATTAAAATAAGTAGGAATCATTCCCTCAAAGGTACTAGAAATCATGGGAAATCTTACAAAATTCATCTAAATCCTCTAGAAATTTGTCAAACTCTTGAAATCTTTTGGAGTGCCTCAAAATTATTTGCAATTTTTACTTTAGAAATTGTAAATATCGATCAAAATAAGTGAAAACCGTTTGAGATTCCTGGGTTATACAGTAAATTTACCGTATTCTTTAAATTTCTGAAAAAACGATCCTGTTCCAGCAAATATTTTAAATCCCTTGAAATTTTTGAACTTTTAACAATTCGGATTGCTTTAAAATTTATGAAAATATTGAGAAATCTTTAAAAACCTTTGAAATTCATTGAATGTTTTGAAATCTCACAAAATACTTAAAATACCTAGAAATATTTTTAAATCTCTTGAAAACCGATGAAATACTTTAGAATCACTTGAAATTTTTAGAAATCTCATAAAACCCCGTGAAATTTTCTGAAATTCGTTAAATCTATTGAATTATTTAGAATCTTGGAAATAAAAATAATCAAGCAAACACAATATTTAATTTACAACAAGTGTGAGATATTCGCAAAGCTACCTAAATTGACAGAGATTTTTTTTTACAATTTTTTTATCATCTACTGCTAGTTATCTATTGTTGGAAAATTCAATTTTAAATAAAAATCCTGTAAATATTTCTAAATAATAAAGATGGACCGTTTGTGTCAATAAATATTGTTTATTAAACCTGTAACTTTAATTCTTATGTATAAACATTGCCAAAAGAATATTTCATTTAGTTACAAAGTAGGAAGAATTAAATTCTTGCACTGAAACATTAATTAAATAGAATATTCGAATGAAACTTTATCAAAAATATAGTATCATTGCTGAAATGTTATACTAAAAAAAGAACAATTTTTGCCAGTTTTCCAATTAATCAAGATTATCTACTGTCAATAATTATGCACTGTAGAGTGTATACCCAACATTCTTAAGGTTGTGATAACATTAGTGTTTGTTGATCAACATTTTTATTTGTTTAATCAAACTTTTATTTAATTAATTGAAGCCAAATGAAAACCCACAAAAACTTTTTGTTTGAATTTTCAAAAAATTTGTTGACATAACCAAATTTAATTGCACAAATACTTTTTTGCAATTTCGTTGACTTTGTTGTAATTTGTCTTAATATTAGATAATATTTTTGAGTACGAAAGGCGCAAGCTGTAGACAGTTTAAGATTAACGACAATAAAGACGAAGTTGTGGTTGTAGAGGGCTCCTCGACCTCTTCCGCAGAGCTAAACTTGGCTCTGAGTGCCGTCATAATTAGCCATTTGCTGTGGGACGTTTCGCGCAGTAATGTACACACAACACAGGTACAGAGTGCAAAAATATGTCGTCAAGTCTCAGCATACAGAAGCTTCTCTGAATATGCAAAACTTCGCCTTCCTTGCCACCTCGGAATTTTAAAAGCACACTTTTACGCCATCTTAACTTCATTACCCTCAGTTGATTCATTACGGAATAAATTTTTTCACAATGCATTTCTTAACAAGAAAGAAGCGTTAATATAAAAATTAGTTAAAGTAGGCGCCGTGCGCCTACAAAAAAAAGTTTTGGAGCCTATTAAGACACTAATTAATTCGCTCGAACCACCTCTTCCCAAACTTTTTCCTCATCTACATTCCCTAAATTTCCCTCTTTCATTCCCCTTAATTCATCCTTCGTCAACCGTATCAACTTCTTTCTTCTCTACCTTAGTTACCTTACTACTTTACCCGGTCCTTACTTCCGCTCCCTTACTCACCCTTATATCTAATAATTTCCCCTAATTTCCCTTACTAAAACTTTCTTTCCCTACGTCTCCTTTACTTTCCCTAAATCACAAACTTCCCCTCTCCTTATTTCAACTCACTTCACCTACTTCCTATTCTCTACTTCCCCTTTTCTTATATTCTTTCACAGCTTTCCTCTTTTCACATTCATTAATAATAATTTCCCCTACATTCTTTCACTAACACTCACTTTTTTCCTTTATCTTCCTACATTCCCAACATCCTGCCCCCTTATTTCCTCTCAATTTACCTACACTTCCCCTACGTTACCTACTTTCCCTCTCCTTACTTCTCTTCACTCTCTTTCTCTACTCACCTTTATTCCTAACAATTTCCCCTACTTTATATCACTAAGACTCAATACCCTTAGTTCTCCTCTCTTACTTCGCCTACTTCCCTCTTATTATTTCCCCTTACTCCCTTCACTTACTTACCTTACCATCTAATGATTTCCCATATTTTCTCTAACACTCACTTCTCCTATTTCTTTCCCTTACTTCCCCTACATCCCGAACTTCCTACCTTCTTATTACCTCCACCCCCATTTTCACCAATTTCCCTCCTTGAAAAAAGTACGACAAATGGACAGATACCCAACCTAAGCTATTAGGGTTTCATTTATGTTAAACCGTTTTATTTTTTAATAAATAAATTTATATTTTACAGGAATAAAAGAATTATATAAATTTTTGCCGCAAAAAATTGGTAAATTACCAAAAATTTTGAAAATTATACAAAATTTTCAAATTTTCAAGAAATAAATTGATATTCTAAAAGAATACAAAAATATTAATTAAATTTGGCGTACTAATTATTATCTCTAAATAGTAAATATATGTTTATATGATAATATATGTCCACACCCCCTTGGTGCGTACGATATTTTTTTATAATAAATGCATGATTTCAGATATTTTTTGTAACACAAGCTTGATTTTTGTTCATCTAGAGTAATTTTGGAAACTTTAATATTATTTAAATATGAATTTATAAAATTTTGTATGATTACGTATTTTTCTGAAATTGATTATAAATTTATTAATTACTAGAAATTTTGAAAATTTGGTAAATTATGTTAAATTATGGTAAATTCATCAATGAGCAGAAATTAAAAAAATTGTACATTTAATAAATCACCAAAAAATTGTAAAAATTTCAGAAACTTCTGAAATTTATAATAAATTTATAAATAACCAAAAATGTGTGAAAATTTAAAAAATCTTAGAAATTGATGTTAAATTTATAAATTGCAACAATTTTTCAAAGTTTATGGTAAATTTGAGAAATACCAACAATTTTGAAAATATTCGAAATTTTCTATAATTTTTTAAATTTATGATAAATGTATATATTACTGAAAATTCTGTAATACTTTAAAATGTTAAAATTGTTCTCAAGTTTACGGAAATTCAGAGCATCCAAAAATTTCCAAAAATGCAGGAAATTTTCAGTTATTTATGGTAAATGATGGTAAGTTGTGGTGATTTATAGTGATTTATAAGTAATTTGTAGTATTATATCGCTTCGAGTTTGTCCAGTCTGTCAACGCGAAAAACATTGGTACAAAATTATAATCTGAAGTTGACTATTTCTTAAGATTTATTTATTTTTATTATGGGTGATTTAACAGACTTTTGCAATTTTCAGTGACTATCATTGAAAATTACAGAATAATTACTATACATTTTTTCACGAAAATCGGATTAAAAAATCAATAATAATATACCTTATTCGACGCCATGTTTGTATCTGAATATTAGGATGGACCGAAACACACCAAACTTTGGAAAATCAAAAGTGAATAGTGTTGAAAATTCGCTAAGTGTTATTAAAAATAAACATTTTAAAAATGTTCCCTATGGGTTCAAAAATTCTGATAATTTTTTTTATTTTAAGTGTTTGGGGCATTGAATGTTAATAAAATTTTATAAATGAAATATCTTTAGTTATGCTACACCAGTAAGGAAAAATGTCCTAAGATTTAAACAAAAAAGTTTTTAGACGTTACATTTCTCAAAAATTTTATTTTTAAAAGTTCCAGCATTAAGGTTGACTACTAAGGAGATGATACCTTGTTTCTCCAGTACGCATGAAAAACCTATGATAAATAATACTATTTAAAAAAATAAAAATTAACCAAAGGTTTAAAAATGAGGAGTGGTAAGTAGGGAAAGTGAGAGGTAATTAGTGGAGGGAAAGTAGGAGAAGTGAATGCTATTAAGGGGAGGGAAAGTAGGGGAAATGAGGAAAAAAAGGGGACTGGGACGTAAGGCGCCAAGAGGAGAGGGACACCGAGATAAGTAGGGGTAAGTAGAGATAAGCGAGGGGGTAATGTTGGGGGTCGTAGGGGAAATGTGGGTTGGGGACGTGAAGCGTAATGAGGGATGGAAAATCATGGAAAGTGAGGTCAAATGAGGGGTGAGAAAGTAGCATATTTGAGAAGCAAAGAGGGAAAGGAAAGTAGAGTATTTGAAGGTCAATTAAGGACTGAAGGAGGGGAAATGAGCGTAAATGAACGGAAATTAGTGGTGGCATATTAGGGGAACTGAGGGGTAAAGAGGTGGGGGGGATAGAGTGAGTGATTGAAAGTGAGGGTAGGTAGGGTAAATGATCAGAAATAAGAGTGAGCAGGGAAGGGAAGTAGAAAAAGGGGATTGCTAGCTGGGGATGCAAAAAGTTGTATTAATTTTTTTAATTAAAAGTTTGAGTATTCCACAAATTGATTGAGATATTCCACTTTCAGTGTTTAAAATCATTCATATGTTAAATAATAAATCCCGGCAGTGATTTTCTTCGCATTTTATTCTTCATTGAAAATTTTTTTGTTCTGTAATGGGTATTAAGAATCTTTCTCTACTTTCTCTTAGTATGTGGCGCTGATTCGCTACGCTGAATTTTCTTAATAAAAATAGCTATAATTATCTATTGTATTCCAACTGTTGTATTTAGTAAGAATATAAATTACTTTTACGTTGGAAAACCTTTTGAAGTCTTATATCTGATATTTCCGCCTGGCTTCAGATATTTTTAAGGGAGTTTAAAGGTAAAGAAATATTACTAATGTACAAAAGAACGAGATAAGATTCTTACGACCTTTTGACCAAATGAAGATAAGTGCAGGAAACAATTACCTGTCTTTGCATTTCTGTGAAGCGCAATTATTCCAAAAGCTTGTCAATGAGAAAAGATTTTAAAAATGTATAAAAAGAGGAAGAGGCAGACAAGAATTCATGATAGTGTAGGTCGAGAACCGTTTCAGTGAGAGCTTGGTTTGGGTTGCATATTCCTTCACGTATCGCACAAGCGGTGATCGCTTGTGCGATACGTCGTAGGATTTCGTCGTCTTCTGTTTGCGAGCTTATGCTTTGCTTATGCATATCCTCATAATATTACGTACGTGATGTAAGTTTCAACAACAATGACCTTGTACGTTTTTTTCGAACGCAATTTATTTATTTATTCTTCCAGTAAGACATAGTCATCAAAAACGACATAATAGTTGCTACATAGTACTAAATGTCATATTCAGGGCTGGTATTGAAATTTCAATTAGATTGAAATTCAAAACTAAAAAAAATTTGTGCCATTTTCATTGAGATCATTTAAAATTGAATAATTTCTCTTGAATACTTTATAGTTGAAAAATGATGAATTAATACCGTTTTAAATTAGACACTTTCTTATTTCGTGAGTCCGTGTTCAAACTTCCGTCCCTATTTTCCTTTTCCCCCTTTTTTTAAGAATTCTTCTTTTTGTACGTGTTTTCAAGAAACTTCTTTCCCCCTTTTTCCAATCCAACTATTTTTGGTTAAAAGTTCATTCCTTTTGGTTGCAAATTCGACTATTTGGTTTAAAATTTAATTCTTTTTAAAAATATTTAGCTATTTTGTTAAAAATACATTTTTTTAGACAATTTAATTGTTTTTTTGAAAAATCATCCTTTTATATTAGAATTTCCTGTACCAGTGTACAATCGGGTGGTACACATTTTTTTCTAGAATTTCACGCATGTTAACCTGAAATTTATTCGAATTCCTAAATAATGAACCAAACTTTTTTTTAGATAAAAATTATGTTTAGAGGTGCTGAAAACCCCCATCAAATTTAACACGCATTTCTCATAAAAAATAATACTTTTTTGTTAATTTTAATCAAAATCGTCAATATAAGGTGAATCGATTTGAAACTCAAAATTTCTCTTCACAATGAGCCATGTAATACGAATGAAATATTATTTGTTAAATATTATATATTTATAGGCTCCCAAAAAAGCTTCATAAGTGAAAAAATTGGGTTTGCGAGTTTTTGGTGTTGATAACGTTTTTGCCATTTTTTTAAATGAAAATTGTGCCTAAGACAAAAAGTACTATTTTATACAGACAATTAGATGTTTAGGTCATTTTTTTTACAGCAATTTATTATTTTATAAATCAGTGTTTCTTAGAATAGAGTCAGAAAGTCGCAGTTTAATAAAAAATGTTCCACTTTTTGTCCAATTTTCAATTAGAGTGAGATGACACTTAATTGATGATAGCAAAATAATTATTTTAATAATTTATTACTATTTTCAATAATATTCTCTTAAAATAATGTTAGAAAACTGTAGTTTTTTCAAAAGTTTTCCACCTTTTTGTTAATAATAACTTCAGTTTAGTAATAAGAATGATTTCAAAAAATTATTATTGTTGCATTTTCTTCTGTGATAGTTTATTTTTCACCCTCTTCTTACTCAGTGAAGTAATAAGTAATGCAAGTTAAGAAAGATAGTTGTTAAAACAATTTATTATTGTTTCGAACAATCTTCTCTTAGATAAGTGCTACAGAGTTACGGTCAATGATCATGTTTATTTAAATAATTCATTATTTTTTGTAATTATCTTCTTTTAGAGTAGTACTAGAAAGTTGTTTCTAAAATCTTTAGGTTTGCTTTATCTTTTAAGTTATAAACAAACAGTAAGTTAACCTTAAGAAGAATTTTTTAAAATAGTATTGTAAATAACTTGTACAAATTATGTTTGAATTACATACAAGAAGTTTATTGCAAAGCGTAAAAAATAAAAGTTGAATTGAACATATTTTTATATTGCCCCCCCCCCCCTTCCACCAACAAAATATATTTACGAAAAAAAGCGATTGTTTAAAGTATGATTTTCTCTAATCGTTATTTATTTTTTATTCATAACTGAAAAAGCAAAGCAAAATCACACATGTTAGAAGAAACCACAACTTTCTAGAACTTATCTAAGGGATGATAGTTGTAAACAAGAAAAGTGGAAAAGTGGACATAGAGTAAGAAATTTATGAATAAACTGCAACTTTCTACTATCAAGCAATGATAATATTATCAAGAATAATAATAAATTTTTTAAAGAATTATTTTCGTTAACTTGAATTAACTATTACGTCACTCTAATTGAAAAGTGGACGTAAAGTTAAAAATTTGACAAAAAATCGCAAATATCTAGTATTCATACAGAAGAAGATATATATAAACAATAATAATTATTTGAAACAATTATCTTTGCTATATTAAATTAAATACTTACTCACTCCAAGCAAAAAATGGACAAAAAGTTGAATATTATTACAATCTATTACAATAATATCTAACGCTATTCTAAGAGAAAATTGCTAAAAACCTGCAAATTATTATAATTAGCGCCAAAAACTATTGAACCCAAATTTTTCACTAATGTTTCTTTTGAAACCTTATAAAACAGACGTATATCAATACCATTTTGGACCCTCTTGTGTACAAGGCTTATTGTCGTAGGCGATTTGGATTTCAAAAAAAAAAGTTCGACTAGCCTTAATAATTATATAATAGAATCGTTACTTGCTCATAGAAGAGAATAAATCTCACACTTGTCGTAAGAATCACGTGATTAATGGAATACGAGTGTACTTATCGAGAGAAGTTATTGTCCGACTTCACCTAGCCTTTTCTACTCGTGTGCATAAAATAAGACAGACTTTACGCTTGGATTTAATCTTATCAGATTCTACCAGAATTTCATGATGCCGCAGCAATTGCAGAATCCAGATGATCAGTTACATCATTAACTTCACCTGATTGGCCTCGTGTTGAGATAAAAGAGATAATAAGACATGTTAATCTCACAGAAATTTTAAATACCTCAGTGGCTGAGCCAGGCAAGAGAAGCGGCGGAGAAAAGTAATTAAAATCTAATTACACCCCGTCGGCACTTTTAGTGTTATTATCAGTAATATAAACGAGGAAAATTACTACTTAAAAAATCAGTAGCTTCTGAAATATGAGCAAGATTTTTCAAGAATAAGAGATGAAAAATGATTGACCAATTTTAGAAAGCCTTTTATAATTATCATGCTTTTCCGTTATGTATGATTTTCGGACGCAATTTGAATATCAATTTTTATCAATCTGAATCCTTCTGGTTTATTCCATTCTGGATGGTGGGTGAGTGAAGTTGAAGTGAACGCAGAATTTTAATTTGGGGAACGTAGCAATTGGTATGCATATGAATTAATGCGATAATTGCGCGGGGATGATATTTAATTTACATAGGGGGAAAGCAATTACACATATAGTGAATCAATAAAGAGGGTTTGGTAGAATAAACCAATATAGAAAGCATTATTAGGTAATATTATTTTGAATATCAAGTTTAAGTTCAAATTGAAAATATATTTTCCTTTTAAAAAACAAAATAATTAAAGGAAAATATTGAATCATTAAGGGTCAGGGCGACCGAATTAATTGAGGAAAAATTTCCGGTTTTGCCGGTATGCAAAAATTTTTCACCCCCTTGAATTGAAATTAGAAAACTGCGAATCTTGAAGGCGAAAATTTTTATTTGAAATGATCAGAACGTAAATACAAATTAAAGTACTCAAAAAGGAACTCTTTCGAATTAAAAACTTTTAAATTTGAATTTTAAACATTTTAAAATTAAATCTTTCAATAATTTGAACGTATAAAATAAAAACTTTCAACGCTTTCCAATTAAATATTTTCAAACTAAATTCCATTAAACTGCAACATTTTCAATTATAATCTTTTATAAAACTAATATAAAATTATTAAAAAATCAATCTAATTTTTTTTTTTAATTTCGACCATTTCATATGAATGTTAAAAATATGAAATATTCAAGCCCCTCCCAATCCTTTTAACTAAAAAACATTAAAAAGAAAAAATTGGCCTCTTAAGATTCAAAAAATAATTGATAACCCAAACTTAATTCCTACCAATTCAATAAAAATGTTAAAAACAAGATAAGTGAATTTTCCAGTTTATAGACTTAAAAACCAAGATATATTCCCTTCTAACTTGATAAAAATCTTTAAAATAAAAAAATGTCCTTTTTCCAATACTGAAAAAATTAAAATGTCTTCATTTTCAACTCAATTAAAATGTTAAAAATAAAAAAATTCTCTCTTCCAGATCGAAAAAGAATTGAAACCAGACTTTTTTCCCTTTCCAACTTTTAATTCAGATAAAAAATAATTAACAAAAATGTCGTCTCTTCTATCATGGTAAAAATTTTAAACATAAAAAAATTGGTCTCTTTCATTTTATAAAAAATTTTAAACAAAAATTTTCTCCCTCCAAACGATTCATTAAATAATTTAAATAAAAAACAATTCTGTCAAATTAAATAAAAATGTTGAAAAAGAAAAAATTGCCTCTTCCAATTCAGAATAAATTGAAAGAAAGACTCCCTCACATCCAACCTGATAAAAATCTTAAAAATAAAAAAATGTTCTTCCCATTCAGAAAAAAATTAAACCCAAAATTTCTTCCCTTTTAAGTCGATAAAAATCTTTAAAAAAATGTTTGAAATGTTTTTGAAAATAAAATTAATGCAGGTAACATACAGAATGATTCAAAACGAAACACTTCAAATTCTGAGGACTTCAAACCAAAATATATTATATTCTTGACAAAATAGTGCAATTTTCAACCAAAAAAGATTTTCTACCCAAAGAGTGTAATTTTCAACAGGAAAAGACGAATTTTCAAAATAGTTAAAAACCAATTAAAGATTTAACCAAATAGTAAAATTTTCAAGCCAGAATACGAATTTTTTCGAATACCGTTGAATTTTTAACAAAAAAGTTACTTTTCAATCAAGAAACGAATTTTTAGAAAAATATTTTTTTTTCATTCGAAAGGATAAATATATAACTAAAAAATTATTTTTAATAAACAAGTTGAATTTTAACCCAAAAATATAATTTTTTAAACGAAAAATTTAATTTTCGATCAATTATTTTAATTTTCTTACAAATTATTAAATTTTTAACCAAAATAGAAGAATTCTTGACAAAGCATTTTACGGTTGATATATTTCAAGCAAATAATTTTATTTTTAACCACGAAGGGTAACTTTTCAAACATATTTTCAACCAAACATGAAACGAATTTTGATAAAAATATTTTTTCAATCGAAAGAATGAATCTTCAACTAAAAAAAAAATGAATTTTCAACAAAGTGGATGGATGTTTGATAAAAAAATGACTTGTTCACAAATTATTTATATGTTCAACAAAATAATTATATTTTCAAGCGTATAATAGAATTTTTAACTAAACGAGATGAATTCAGAACCAAAAATATAAAGAGCTTTTTTGTTACATACCTTAGCATTTAGTCCATCCCCACCTTCCCCATTAAACTTTTAACGTCGTTTTTGGAAAGTACCGTTAGGTCACTTTTTTATTTTAGGACTACATCACTGAATCTTAGCCGATTTTTTGCTTTTTTTTAAATCTCTCAACTCAACCTGATACTATTTGGAAATCAAGACACTCTGAAAAAAGTGTTGCCATCATTTCTAATCTGAAAAAAGATACCTTAAATATTTCTCCTTTTGCCCTATATATGCAAAATTTTGAGACTTGGCTGGCAAAAAAAAGATCGTTTTGTGATTTATGGACCCCTCCTTGTAATTATCATCTCTGACACGGGTTGATTTCTAGACAGGGATAATGCTATGTAACACAGATATGCAAATTCAAGTACTACTTGACTGGCGTCGCGTCGACTCCAGACCTCAACCTCTTGGCGCTTTCTACCTTCTTTTATTTTTCTTCCTTCCGTCCTTCCGAGCAAAATCTGCCGTGGCAAAGACATTGACCCATTCTTTATTCCATTTGCGAACGTGAGTTACTTTACTACAGAGTTAGAAAAAAATGAGATGTGACTGTCGAAAGAATAAGATTCAAAACAGAGGGTGCGAAAGCAGAAAGTGAAAAGCGTGCGGAAGGGTTAACGGATGTCGACACGGGCCGTTGCGCGGAAATAGCCAATTAAATCAGCAACAACGAGATCGGGATCCAATTTATTAATGGGATTATCAGCCTGATTTCCCTCGGGCAAAGCGGGCCCGGGTTGCACGATAAAGTCGATCCGTCGAAGCCCGAATAGTTCCCCTCCATAGACTGCCCGGTGAATCGCCATATATTCAGCTTTGCGTCAAAGCCAAGGAAAGGCTCTTTGTCACATTCAGAAAAACGGATGCTATTCCATATTGTACTATTGTGGTTTGGAATCAGAGTTTGGCAAGAAATATAAATCATTAGAAATAATTTCAGTGAAAGCCGTTTTCTACAGTTAGAGATTTCTGCAGGAATTTTCAGAGAACCGTCACTTAAGCTTTATGCAGAAACCGACGTAAGCAACGGACACAAAATTTAATTTAAACTTTGATTGATAGCTGCTGGTGGCATTTGATGTCCTGATGTACCTTTTTAGAAGTACATTTATGAGGCAGATGATCGCAGTATCTTGTAATTCTTTTATTATAAAGATAATTATCTCATCAACCAAAAGCATCAACTTTATTCGCTTCGAACGCAATGGAGAAGCAAAGAGAGCGCAGTTGCTAACTGCGCACTTTTTTCGTTCAAGATAACTTATATGTCTTTTACCATTCCGGAATTTTAGGAAACTATTTGTAATTTCCAGATACTTGCTCTGAATTTTATTAAAAATTTGGTAAATTTTCTATAAAATTTATTGTATTTCGTTTTCAACAAACTAATTTCGTAATTTTCAATTAATTTAGTATCCTAAACGTGTCGGAACTTTACGAAAATTTCTAAAAGCGTAGAAAAACCACCTAAGTAGACTTAGATTTTGGCACGAAATTGCCAAAGAATCTTTTCGAAATGTGTTTTTGCGAAACAAAAAATACATATTTTAGATGGTGTAAACATTTTAAATCCAATGTCATATTCCTTTTGATTTATACAAGCACCATTTAAAAAGTTTCTTCGGCAATTTTGACCTAAAACCTAAATTGACTTGGGTGGTTTTTCTAGAGAACGGCTTAATATTCTGTAGAAACGTCCGTCTTTTAAATGTCTTACGATGTTACTAATGGCAGGGGGTGTAACGAAATTTCGCTTTCAAATTCTCGACAAATAACGGATTTCCCGCATCAGAATTAAAGATTTTCACAGGGCATATTGTTGTCGGTAAAATAGGAAATATTTCCTGAAATGTTTATGCTTTAAAAAAATCGCAAATTTAAAAGTGTCAATTACACATTCAACATTTTTTTTAGCAAAAGACAAAATTTAAATCTGCGAGAATTTTCCTCAAGGCAGCCTGATAAAGAAAACCAAAAAGTGAACCAAAAAAGTGAAAAATGTATGATGTATCTACTTTGAGCCACACGAGGATAATAAATATTGACCTTATCCAAACATCCGAAAAGGAAACTGAAACAATACCAAGCACGAAGAGACAGGAGGAAAATGAAGAGGATGTCGAAATCCACAAATGTGCAGAAGAAACCAAGGCAGTCGTTTTTCAACCTATAGCCACCCCTCATGGGAAATCATTTCGAGAAACATAAAGCGCAAAAGCTTTCGCTTCGGTAATCGCTTTATCTTGGGAAAATATAAACTCTTCTCTATCATCGACAAGAAAAACAATTGACTCTACACAACTTTGATACACAAATATTCTACAAAATACTAATAAAAAAACCAATTTTGTTTCATAAAAAAAATGATTTGAAACACTGGTAGCAGGAATCGAACCAGAACTTCCCGGTTACAAACTGGGACAGTTGCCGCCTAACACTTAGAGAAAACGCAAACAGAATTATTTGTCTGCACAATTAGGTGAAGTTGGTCGCATATGGAAATTTTTTTTGCAAAAGGATTCCTGTTGAGACAAATGAAAATCCTCTCGAACTTAAATTTAGACAGAAATTCCATTTACGTTAAGAAATATTCTTTTGTCACAAGAAGACATTTCTCTAAGTGTAATCTAGCCGGGTGCCGTTTTTCTGGAGAATGGCTGAAAAGTTCAACAAAAAGCCAATCAATTTTCAAACAAATAGTTCCATTTTCAGTAAATAAATATATTTTTAGCTAAAATGATGATAAATCCTCAACTAAAAAAATGAATTTTAAATGAAACAGTTTAATTTTCCACAGGAAGGATAAGTTATCTACCAAAACAGACAAATTTTGAACAAATTAGAGGAATTTCAATTAAAGAAGATTGGTTTTAATCTAAAAATAGCGTATTTCAATTTTTAGTTTGAAAAAAAAGGTTTCAACCAAGCAGATACATTTTCAAACAAGAAGCTTTGATTTCTCTCAAAATTAAGAAATTTTCAACATAAAATGGAATGGTTAAATTTTCAGTTAAAAACATTAATTTTTAACCAACAAAAGACTAATTTTTAATCAAAGAAATGAATTTGAGACTAAAAAATGCATTTTTAACAAACAAGATTTAAAAAAAAATCATTTACAAAAAAATCAACAAAATAGTTCAACTTTGAAGAAAAAAAAACGGTTTATGAAATAAAATTGTGAATCATCACTCAAGAAAAATTAATTTGAACTAAGTAGTTCCACTTTTAACTAAGTAGTTGAATTTCGAACCAAAAAAGATTTCTAAGTAGTTATTCACGAATACCGAAAAAATTAAAATTTAATCGAGTTGCTAGATTAGGTGAAAAATCCTTAAAATGTACATTTTCATATTACAAGATCAAGATGTAAAGAGTATCTTACATTTTTAATAAAAAAGGAAAAAATTAATCAATCGTTGTAAGTTTTGGCTGTAAGAAATACTTATTTAAATTTAAATAATGCAATATAAATATAGAAAAATTTTAATTTTTAATTTATGAAAAGACCATTTTGATTGTTGTTTAACAATAAAGTTACTTGTACTCATATCAAATACTAATTAACATACTGTTGTATACGCCTGGCTCGATTAATAAAATGTTACATTAAAAATCTTGATTTTTACTCAGTTTCAACATCAACATAAATATTATATTTTTCTTACCCTTGAAAATTAAAAATTCAATTTTTATATAAATAATAATATCTTGATATAAAAATAAAACAATTTAATAAATTTATGTGACCGATATGACCAAAAACGTGCTAAAAAGAATTATATAAAATTCTAATAAAATTTAAATAGTCGAATTAAATTATACTTTGATGCGTAATTCATCCCGAAATACCTTACAAAGTTATATTTGACGTTTTTTAAATATAAAGAAAATTTTTAAAATAAATAAAAAAATGGTGACATTCATATTGAATTGTCTGAAATTTTCTCGCAATAAATGAAGCCGCGTCAGAGATAATGTTGGATCAACTCAAATCTATTTTTGTAGAAACCTTATTCAAACTGTGAGTAGATGATGAAATAGTTTGTTATTTGACGTAATAATTTGTTCTATGACATTTACTATGGAGTGGAATATAAAATCCTTGAGCAAAAATTTCTTGCCATATACTAGGAACATTGCTTTACAATAAAATCTATTGAAGTTAAAAATAAATTAATTAGTTTATAATTATATTTTTAATATAATTGTATAATTATATGGGCAAATAACTTTTAAAATTTCGTCTGTAAAATAATCTTTTTGGTAAAAAAATCAACTTTTTGCTGGTTAAAGATTTATCATTTCAGATAAAAACTTATCTCTTTTATTGAAAATTTAACTATATTGCTTACATTTCTTTTCCTTTTTGTTTATTTTAGCATTAATTTTGTTCCCTGAAAATATAACTATTCCAATTCGGGATTAAAATCAACTACTAGGTTTAGAGTGACCATTTTTTTTTCATCTGAAAACTTACATTTTCCATTTTTGTTTAAATTTTTTTAGCTTAGCGATTTCATTTTTGATTCAAAGTAGGGAATCCATGTATTTTTTTAGTTCGTCTATTTGGGTTAAAATTAATCGTGACTGTTGACAATTCTTACTTTTGTTGTGGAACCAAATATTTTGTTACAAATTCTCTATTTTTATTTGAATTTAACTGGTTGAAAATGTTTTTTGATTCGTTGAACATTATTTTTTTTAATTTAAGATTTAACGATTCTTGTTTTGGTTGATTTTTTTTTGTAGCTGAAAATTCAACTCTTGTGTCGAAAAATCATTTTTCTTAATTGAAAATTAATATTCTCGTTAAAAATTCTTCTGTTCCGTTCTAAAAGTCAACTGTTTTATAAAATATTTGAATTTTTAGCTAACATTTTTTGAAGTGTTGTAAAAATTTTATTTAGTTGTAGATTCATATTTTAAGTTGAAAATTCTATGTTTTTTAACTTATGTTTAGTTACCTAGAAACGTAACTATTCCATTTTTACTTTAAAAGTTATCATCAATAGGTAGACAATTAAACTATTCGGTAAAAAATCCATTTTTTTAAATTAATCTATTTGCATATCCTGAAATTAAACTTGTTTGCTAAAAATACCTTATTTTGGTTGATGATTCAATTATGTTGTTTAAAATTCTCCATTTTTACTTGAATTTAACTGGTAAAAATTTTTTTACATCGCTCAAAATGATTTTTTTAACATCAAATTTAATGTTTGTACTTGGGTAGAACATTAATCTTGGTTGAAAATTAAATTTTTTTTTGGAAATTTTTTTTTAAACTGAAAATTTAAAGATTCTATTCTTGTTTCAAAATTTATATTATATGTTTTAGCTGAAAATGTATGTGGTTAGATTTTTGTTGAGTATCCAACAATTTTGTTAAAAATTATAAATTTTTAGTTGAGTTTACCTGGCTGAGAATGCTCTTGTTTTGTTGAAAATTAGTTTTTTAAGTAAAAATTTAAGGATTTTATGCTTGGTTGTAACAAAATTGTTTATCCGACAATCCAACTATTTTGTTGCAAATTAATTTTTCTTAATTAAAAATTAAGGTCTCTGTTGAAAATTCTTCTACACCGATATAAAATTCAACTGTCTTCTGAAAAAATGGACTTTTTTGCTAAAATTTTTAGTATTTTTTGAAAATTCGTCTACTGATTATACAATTATTCTTCTTGGTTTAAAATTAACCTATTTTGATTTTTGTTAAGGATTGAACAATTTTTTAAATTTTTCTTTGAATTAAACTGTTTGTAAATTGATCATTTTTAGTCGAAATATCAACTATTTGGCTGAAAATTCATCTTAGATTGATAGTTTAATTATTTAGTTGGAAATTCAAAAATTTTGTTGACAGTTTAATTATTTGGTTCGAAATTCAATTATTTTATTAGCCACCCTTTTAGTCGAAAATTTAACAATTTTCTTGAAAATTCCTCCTTGATTGAAAATTCATCTTTCTTTGCAGAAAATAAAGTTTATTCCCAAAAATTAAACTTTCGTGTTGAAAATACAAGTCTTCTAAAGATTCCTCTTTTGGGCTTGAAAATTCAACTATTTGGATTACAAAAGCAATCCTTCAAATGATCAGCTCCTGAATCTTGTGCAAATTCCAGGAGGTAAATTGTGAGAGGAGATCAGCATTCCATTCCTGAAATTTCTGAAAGGGAATTGTCGATCGAGGGGTTCAGTAAGGAATGAGGAACCTTGGAGATTAATTCTCTAAAAAGGAATTTTGTCAAGTGGATGTTGATGTAGTTTAGTCATTGGTGATGGTGATGCACATACGTTATCTTTCTCGTTTTGTGAGTACCTACATTGAGTTTACTTTTCGCCACTTTATGACTGGATCGAATCCTATAGCTAAAAGTGTATCAGAGCCTTGGATGTTATCCTTCTCAATATTCAAGTCATGGATTTATTCGACGCCTGCAATTGGCGCCAACGCCTTCATCGAGGCCCTTCCTCTCACACCAAATATATTGCAACATACAATCATGTGAATGAATTCATTGTCGGATTGTCATAAGAGAAATAACGCTTCCCAAAGCAATCGTAACTCCTAACGTCAGTGAAAAGTAATTGCCTTTATATCATTTTGCGTACAACAAGAAATCAATTCCTGAAAAGAAAATCATTTTTTTAAAGAAAGAAGCAGCGTCAAAATGTACTGAAACAAAGTGAATTTATAAGAAAATTATTTGGAACAGAATTGATTCTATAGTTTTTTCTGTGGGACAAATAGAATTTAATACCTTCCAAAAAAAAGTTTGAATATAAAAGAAGGTGAAGTTTTTAAAATGGTTGAATGTCATTCTGAATGTTAAATTCAGATCAAAAATTATTTATTTTTGGGGATCCGAAATTAATTTCTACAAAATTTCATTCATATCTGTCGCGTGGCAATTATTACAATTTTTTTTAAGTCCCCTGTTGGACATAATTTACTAAAAATCTATGGTTGCAGAAATTAATTTTTATTTTCTACAACTATTTCTTTTGACTTACTTAGTTCCGACTTCCACTTTTGACAGATTGAAAACTTCTTAGAACTAACAAGAAATGTTTTAGAAAAATTTGAATTTCCAACAAGTAGTTCAATTTTCAACTAAGAAATAAAAATTTTGAACCAAAAAGGAATGGCTAAATTTTCGGTTATAAAGATTACCAAAACAAAAAAGTCAGTTTTCAACAGTATTCAAGAAATTTATTTTCAACGAACAAAAAATAATTTTTAACAAAGGAGTTCAAGTTTCAACCCAGTAGTTAAATTTTTAACCAGAAAGATGACTTCTGAAAAAAAAAATTCAATAAAAGAGTTTTTTATTTAGAGATGTGTTTTAAAATAAAATAATGAAATTATCCCTTAAAACCGATTTTTCAATGAAATAACAATTCATTTTCAACAAAATGGTTAAATTTGCAACCGACCAGTCAAATTTTTAAACAAAAATATCATTTTTGAACGAAGAAGATTAACGGTCGGGGGAAAAGACAAATTTCAACAAAATAAATGAACTTTTAACTAAATAGTTCAATGTTCAACCAAAGAGATGAATTTTGAACTAAAACAGTAAATAATTCAACAAATACATTTTTGAATTTAACTTAAATAGTTAAATTAAATTAAATACTTAAATACTTAAATAGATAAATTAACTTAAATAGTTAAATGTGAACTGAAAAAATTAATTTTCTACCCAAAGTGGGATTTTTCAAACGTATAGGTGAATTTTTAACCAAGGAGACCATTTTTTTAAAACTAAAATGATAAATCTTTAACCAAAAATTCAATTTTGAACAAGAATTTAACATTCAACCAAGTGTTAAATTTGTAATGAACAAGATCGATTTTCTACCAGAAGATAAATATTCAACAAAATACATGAATTTTCAACCAAAACTAGTTGGATTATTAACCAAAGATATGATTTTTTAAATAAAAAAAGCAAATTATCAACAAAATAGGTAAGCTGTCAAACCAGCAACTTTTTTGAGTCAAGAGAGAAAAAAATGCCACCAAATAGTTGAATTTTCAATCCAAAAAGATGAATTTTCAACAAAAAGTTGAATTTTCCACCGGAAGGAACGCCTTTCTAATAAACGTTAATTTTCAACAAATAATTAAATTTACACCAAATAATACAAATTTTAACTAAATAAAATGAATTCTCAACCAAAAATATAATAGTACACTTTTCAAGCCAAAAGAATTATTTTTCAAAAAAAATAGTTGAATTTTTCAGCAAAGAAATGAATTATCAACTAAAATGATGAATCTTTAATTGGAATAGTTTAATTTTCAGATAAAAAAATTAATTCACAAAAAAACGAAAATTGAACTCAACAATTTTGAGAGACGAATTTGCGTTAACAACGCAATATTATTGCAATTGCGCAATTTTATTTTGTGACGTTATCAAGAATGTTCTAGAAACTTAGTACGAATACGAACCACGACCATATATTATTATTATTTATATTTTAAATTTATATTCCTTCTCTACGTAATTTTCGACCAAATGATGCTGTATAGTCACTTTTTAATTTCATGGATGAGAAAAACCGGGAATTTTTGTAGAGACCTTTCATTGGGAACTCGAGTTGAGGGACAGAGGGGAATGGGTGACATATCCAAAGTTCGATTCAAAACACGCTCGGGACTATTTCGCGTATTCGTCTCACGCCATCGACTTCGTTCTGGCTTACGCCCCAGCCCTTGGTATACGTCCTCGCAATCAGCTCGTTCTACTAGTAAGAAATTCGCATTCATAACTCGACCGCGTATTCGTCCTCCTTTTTTTCCTTATCTCTTTCCTTCCCCTTTCCTGACATCTTTCTGCTCTTCTAGTAAACTGTTTTCCTTTTTGTAAACAGAGTTGATTGTCTCAGACTCTCACATCTATGTGTTTAGGAAATTCATATCATAGTTTTTAGAGAGGTAGTGCTGATGATGTTTGCTTAATCTCTATAGGAAATGTGCTGATGGGAAATATGCAGAGAGGAGAGATGTGGTGACAAAAGTGAGAAAATTGAAAGAAAGGAAATGAGAAGAAAGATAAGAATAAAAAAAAATAGAAGGAGAATAAAGAGAAGAATAGGACGAAGAAGAACAAGATGAAGAAGCACAAGAAGGGTATAAGAAGAGAAAGAAGAGGAAGAGCAAGAATAAGAAAAAGAAGAACGGAAAACCGAGTGAAGAGAAGGGGTAAAGATAAATGATTAAAAATGGATGGAGAAAAAATATTGTAAAGTTACAACTAGAAGGGTAAAAAAAGAAAAATAAGATAAGGAATGCATCAACAAAATGCATCACGAACGTAGATCTCACTGTACATAACAGGAGGTAAAAGAAGAAGAAGAATAAGGAAAGAATAAAGAACAAGATTCTCTTCTATTCTTTGCTAAAGACAATCATTTTTCAGATAAGAAAAAACTCAAATGAAGAATGGCAAATAATATGAGAGAGAATGTATAAGAATAGTTCAAAAAGGCAGGCAGGAAACAGGATTAAAAAAGAAAAGATAGGACGAAAATAAAACATACAAGAGGAGGCGCAATTTACTTGTACAATATTTAAAAAGAAGAACGACTAAAAATGAAATTAGAGAATAGATTGAAGCACAGTAAATCCCAAGATGTGAAATTTTGATGCAGAAGTAGGTAAAATCCTTACACAATGAAAAAGAAAAAAAGGAAAGTTAGAAAGGATAGATTAAAAAATTAATTCTGAACCAAAAAATTAGAATTTTAGACAAAATACATGAATTTTCAACCAAATAGTTGAGTGATCAACTCAAACGAAAATTTTTGCACAAAAAACGGATCAATTACATTTTCAGTTAACCATTATTTGTCAATGAAAGAAGGAATCTTCAAGAAAATAGTTAAATTTTCAATCGAAGAAATTAATCTCTAAAAAATGAATCGTCAAGAAAAACTGTAATAGTTGATTTGTTTACCAAAAAATCTTTTAAGTTTGAATAAAACACAGTTGAATAAACCAGAAAATATGAATTTTCAACCAACTAGTTTAATTCTCAATCAAATCCGGTGAATTTTTAAACCAAAAACACGATTTTTTAATGAGAAAAGGTTTCTCATCCAATTCAGAAAAAAATGTGATCAATAATGTTTAATTTTCAAGCCAAAGACGAATTTTCTACAAAAAAGCTGAATTTTAAACTTAAAAAAAGATGATTTTTTTAAATTGAATGATATTTTAAACAAAAATCCAAATATTTCCATTTTTCACAAAAAATATGGATTTTCACTAAAAATGGAATGTTAAAATGTTCAGTTATAACATTTGGTTTTCAATAAAAAAACTGATTTTGCACAAAATAGTCAAATTCATAACCAAAGAAATTAATTTTCAAATAAAAAGATAAGGTACTAGCCAAGATGATTCATTTTGTAACAATAAAGATGAATTTTTGACAAAATACATGAATTTTCTACGAAATAGTTAAATTTTTAACCAAAATAATATATTTTTAATAAAATAATTGAATTTTCGACCAAAAAGATGAATTTTTAATCAAACATCGAATAATAAATTTTCAAGAAAACAAGTCAGTTTTCATCCAAAAAACTTCCGATAAAATAGTTAAATTTGTGTAAAAGTTTCTTTGAAGTAAAATGATGACTCATCAACCAAAACAATGAATTTTTAAAAAAGTACCTTTACTTTTAAGTTTAAACCCAAAAAGGAGTTTAATTCAATATAAAAGACGAATTTTTAACAAAGGAGTTGAATTTTCAGGCCAGGAAGATTGATCAATTGACAAGGAAAAAAATTGATTCAAATTGGGCGGGGAAGTAGGGAAAGTAGGGGAGATGAGAGGAGGGATAATAGAAAAGTGAGGAATATAGGGTAGGGGAAGTCGGGCGAGGAAGTAAGGGGACGGGTGATAGGGGAAGTAGAGGATAGAAAAGTAGGAAAATGGAAGAGGTTGTAAGGGACCGGGTAGTAGGGGTTGGAATGGAAGCAGAGAAAGTGCATCGAGATAAATTTTGAAAGGGAAGTGGTGGTAGAGGAAAGTAGGGAGATTAGGCGAGGGTAATTATGGAAGGGGGTATTTGAACGACCTAATTAATGTCTTAATAGGCTGCCAAACCGTTTTATGTAGGTGTGCGGTGTCTACTTTGACCAAGTTTTTCACTTTCTCTCCTATTACAAAAGACGCTGCAGTTTTTTTCTTTAACAATTTAGAAATTTGCAGTAGAGAAAATTCAAAATTTTGAAGCACATGTGTCATTTGAAAGAAAAAAATGCCCGACCGTCGTCTCGCGCATGGGAGAAGCAGTAGAAGTAGAGAAGGGAGAATTAGGTAAGAAAAGTTCAAGTACAGGAGAAGTAGGAGGAAGGATGGATAATGGTTGAGGAAGTGAGCAGCAGGTAGTAGGGGAAGTAGAGGAGGGAGAATTAGGGAAAGGATCAGGAAGTGCAGGGGGATGTAATAAGAGTGGAAGTAGGCTATAGGAGGTGGTGTAGGGCAGTGTAAGTATGGTAGGGGGAGCTTTGAAGAAACTAATTAACGTATACTATTACAAAAGACGCTATAATTTTATTTAGCCATATCTGAAATAGAAACTAAAAAGATTCGAAATACAAATAAAGGGTGGCGCCACCATATGAAAAATGGTGTTCTGCCCATATTGTCTCATTTTTAAATCTCAGCGTTGACATTTAAAACAAAAGAACGATGTGGAATTTCTATATGCAAATGTCATTCGAAAGAAGAGAAATGCCTGAACGTTGCGTCACGCAAGATATGGGTATTAGAAGCAGAGGAGGGAGTTCTAAGGTAAGGAAGGGGAATTGAAGAGGGGATTCGGGGGAAGAGCAGCAGGAAAAGGGAGGGAAAAAGTGAATTTATGGGTGGAGCAGTACGAGGAGGATGATTAGGGGAGGGTAAGTATAGAAGAGGAAGATTTTAAAGAATTTACATCTATTATTATAAAAGACGTGGTAATTTTTTTCCTTCAGCTATTTAAATATGTAAAAAAGAATTTTTAAAAAATACAAATGAAGGGTCGTCCCGCCCTATGTCAAATGGAGTCCTGCCAATGGAGTGTCATTTTTAAATGTCAGGAGTTGACATCTAAAAGAAAAGAACGATGTGGAAGTTTAATGTGCAAATGTCATTCGAAAGAAGAGAAATGCCCGAATGTCGCGTCGCGCCAGGGATGGGTATTAGAAGAGGAGGGAGAAGTAAGGGAGCGAATGGGAGGTGAAGAAGAAAGTAGGGTGAAGGACAGTAGACAAAGGCCGTGGAAAAATGGAGAATTTATGGTTGAGAAGTGAGAAGAGGGTAGTAGGTGAAGTAGAGAAAATAGAGGTTATACAGGAGGAGAATTAGGGTAAAGGAGGGAAAGTGATGGCAAAGTAAGGAAAGGGACAGTAGGGAAATTTTAAGAGGAGTGGAAGTAGGCGATAGGAGGGGCCGCAGGAGAGCAAGTATGGAAGGGGGAGATTTGAAATAATTATTTTACGTCTGCTATTAAAAAAAGCGCGGTAATTATTTTGCTTCAGTCATTTAAAAATTTAAAATAGAAATTAAGAAGATTCAAAATATAAATCAAGGGTGGCCCCGCCCTATGTGAAATGGAGTGCTGCCCGAGGCGTTTCCTTTTTAAATGTCAGGGGTTGACATCTAAAAGAAAAGAATGATTTGTAATTTTAATGTGCAAGTGTCATTCGAAAGAAGAGAAATGCCCGAACATCGTGCCGCACAAATGGAACGTGCGGATTATAACTTCTGGATGCCCAGCCAAGTAACAGACACACATTTCTCTGAACGGGTCACATCTGGACTCACCTTTTATTACATTAATCTATATGCACTGATGCTGATAGACATTAACACGAGGTATAGGCACGTAGATGTGTGAGTACATATGGGTATAATTAAAGCGGGGAATGATTTCTCCACCGCAAGCCTGCAGCGAGAGGTGTTGGCAAAGAAGATTGAGAGAATCCGATAACATTTATATAAGAAGATCGGTTAGTCCATTTATCAGAGGTGATGATAACGTCAGCCTCATCAAAATTCAGAAATAATCTTGAATGAAGAACAAGACCTGTCTAATTTAAATAATCCAGGGTGGCAGCTAAACTTAATTTTCAAAATCCCTCCAATTTTCCCTGAAACTAATTCTTCATGATAAAAAAATGTTTAAATACGATTCGGGCTAGAATTTTTCAACTGAATTTTGAGTTTTTTTTGCTTGTTTGGAGCTAATTTAGTTTTTAAGGGAATTAGTCTTCTTATATTTGAAAAAAATTTTCTTTTTTAATTAAACATAAAGTTTGACCATAACTTTCCTTATCCCCAATGTAAAAAGGTTTTTTTATGGTGTTTTGAAAAGCTCTAAGCCTCCACTATACACTGAAAAAAAGCATTACGTGTACCAAGTGGATTTTAATTGGCTGAAGTAAGTGAAAGTCCTGTTTATTTTCGAAGAAACATTTATTTGAGATAAATAAATACGATCTGTTGGTCGAAGCGAAATATTATTA
>NC_046662.1:64501845-64504188 GCF_010883055.1 Belonocnema kinseyi | reverse complement strand
TTATTAAGCGAAAGAAATATTAATTGAAGACAAAAAATATACATTTTACATCAAATGAACGACTCATTGTTGCAAATGAATGTGCCATGAATTGGAATGAATATTTTTTCGAGATAAGAAAATATAAGTTAAAGGAAAGAAATATATTTCAAGGTCAAGAAATCATTTTATAGGCTCAAAAAACTATTTCTTCACAGCAAATTTATGAATATTTGAAGGACAAAAATATATCTCCGATTCAACAAAATATTTCTTTGGCCTATACACCCCCAGCAGGAATTGAACTTGGGTTCATCGAGTGTAAAGTCCACAGCCTTGACCACGACGCGAACGTAACATGGAAATTTTCAGGCGCAAAACCGTATTTAAACGTCACCATAAATTCCAAAGAAATATTTCTTCAAATCAAAAACATGGATATTTCATTTCAAAGAATCGAACTCTTTCCATCAAATATATATTTCTTTGAACGACAAATCACGTTTCAACGAACCTAGAACTTTTGAATTAAGGAAATCATTTTCTTGAATGTAAGAAATATGTATTTCAATCAAGAAAATACAGCCAAAGAATTAATTTTTTTAGATCATCAAAAGATATATGCCTGGTTTAGATAAAAATTACTTCTGTTAAAGAATATTTTCTTGATGCTAAGAAATAGGATTCAAGTAAATAAATTTACTTGGTGCTAAAGAATGATTTTTTTCATTGCACATATATAAAAACAGAAAAGGGCAATGCCTTGGTCCAAAAATTTCTGTTTTTTGTCATTCTCCTTTGCAAGAATTCCATGTGAATTTTAAAGAATTCAGGATAAGCTTCTGAGACTTCAAACAATTCAAGTTACATTCAAAAGAGCTCAAATAAATTGGAAAAATATTTTTAAAATCCCATTAATTTCAGTAAAGGTTGAGTGAATTTAGAGGAATTGAGGGAAATGAAAATAATTCGCCGAAATTATCAAATATTGATGTAGAATACAAAAAATTCAAGCGAATAAAAAAATTAAAAATAAATAAATACGAAAAAATTCATCGCGTTTTGTAAATTTCAAATAAGTTGAGAAAAATGTGAGAATATCTAAAAGAATTTGATGAATTTGAGTGGATTTATAAGAATTTAAGTGAAATGAAAAAAAAGCAAAAGAACTCCAAGGAATTCAAAAGAATTTAAAAGAATAAAGGATAAATTAATAAAAATTAAGGGTGAATTTCAAATGAATTCATATGAATTGTAACAAATATTTGGAAATTTAACTAAATCTTTTATACCCGACGAAATCCCTCACTTCTTACGTATAAACTCTTTGGAATATCAAGATATTTCCTAAAATTCTAGAAAATTTATGAAAATACGTTAAGAACTTTGGAAATTCCTTAAAACCATTGAAATCCTCGCTAATTCTAGAAAATCCCCTCGAATCTTTTAAAATATTGTAAAACCTTATAGGTGTTCTCACAACAGGATGATTTTTTACATCGCTGAAGTTTGCAACGTTTTAAAAAAATGAATTGACAAAATAATTTATTTGTACGAGACCTAAAATTTGAAAGTTTTAAATAGATCTATTTGATGACCAAAGGTACCCGTAAATGTTTGAACCCCCTATCTCATCTGGAACACCCTCGTTTTCAACCCCTAACATAGCGAAAAATCGGGAAAAATCCTCTCAACATCCAGCCTTAAAACTTTATGCTTCAGAATCGTTCTACTTGATGTCCAAAGATGATAAAAAAGTTTCATTCCCCTATCTCATCCGGTACACCCTCATTTTCAACCCCTACTATACGGAAACTGGAAAAAATGCTAAAAAATCCCCTAACTTCCAGACCTGAAATTTTATGCTTCCGAATGGTTGCATCTGATATCCAAAGACACTGAAAAAAGTTTCATTACCCTATCTCATCCCAAACACCCCGTTTTCAACCCCCAAAATATTGAAAAATCGAACAAAAATTCAAAAAGAATCTCTAAAATCCAGACCTAAAATTTTTTGCTTTAGAATGGTTCCACCTGATGTTCAAAGATACTTAAAAAGTTTCATTCCCCTATCTCATCTGGAACATCCCGTTTTCTACCCCCAAAATATTAAAAAATCGAAAAAAATCCCAAAAAACTCCCTAAAATCTAGACTTTAAATTTTATGCTTCAGACTGGTATGCCAGTACCATTCTGATGCATAACATTTTAGGTATGGATTTTAGGGAATTTTTTTGAATTTTTTTTGATTTTTTAATATTTTGGGGGTTGAAAACGGGGTGTCCCGGATGAGATAGGGTAAATAAAACTTTTTTTAATGTCTTTGGACATCAGATCGAACCATTCTGAAGCATAAAATTTTAG
>NC_046662.1:64478783-64501745 GCF_010883055.1 Belonocnema kinseyi | reverse complement strand
TTTTTTAGAATTTTTTTCAGTTTCATTAAATTAGGTGTTGAAAACGAGGGTGTTCCGGATGGGATGGGGGAAAGAAACTTTTTTTATTATCTTTGGACATCAAGTAGAACGATTCTGAAGCATCAAATTTTAGGTCTGGATGTTAGAGGATTTGTCCCGATTTTTCGCTATGTTAGGGGTTGAAAACGAGGGTGTTCCGGATGAGATAGGGGGTTGAAACATTTACGGGTACATTTTGTCATCAAATAGACCTATTTAAAACTTTCAAATTTTAGGTCTCGCACAAAAAATTTTTTTTGTAAATTCGTTTTTTGAAAACGTTGCAAACTTCAACGAGGTGATTTTTTAACCTCTTTAAATCGTTTAAATCCATGAAAATTTCTCGAATTTTTTTTAACCCTTGAAAAAGTTTTAAATTTTTGAAAAAAAGCTTGAAAACCTCTCTAAATGATTCAAATAAAGGAAAACATTCTTGGAATATTTTCATATTTTTATCACAAAAAAAAATTTAATTCCACAGAAACCCTTAATTCTTGTGATTAAATTGTGTTAAATTTATTAGAATATTATAGAATCCCGTGAAATTCTATGAAATCCTACATTTCCCATAATCTAGGAAAATTTATTAAAATACATTAAAACTTTTCAAATTCCTTAAAATCATTGAAGTACCCGGAAATTGGATAAATGCCCTTGGAATTTTTGAAAATATTTTAAAATCTTATAGGTCCTGTACAATCTTGCTATATCTTCCGAAATCCCACAACGTTCTTTGCAACTGCATGAAAACGTTGTTAATCCCTTAAAATCATTAAAATCTTTGGAAATAAATGAAAATCAAGGGAAAACTCGTTGAAATCATTTTAAATTTCCTAACATTTATAAAAATTTGCAAAATCTTTTAAAATTCCTTGAAACTTGAAATTAAATTAAAACCCTCTGGAAACTTTTAAGATTCCCTCAAATATTTCAAATTATTTAAAATCTTTGGAAATACCTTGAAATACTTAAAAATGATCGAAATCCTCAGAAATCTTATGAAATCTATTGCAATCTTATTAAATATACTAGAACTTTATAAATCATGTAATATGTTTCCGCGTCTTTCGAAATTCTAGAAAATTCTTTAAAACCTCATGAAAACATTTTAAATTTCTTAAAATTATTCAAATCTTTATAAATTCCTTCAAAATTTTTAAATCTTTTTAAATCCCTTGGAACTTTTTTAATATTTTGAAAAATCCTTAAAGTTTTTAAAAATACACTAAAATAATTCAAATCTTTTGAAATCCCTTGAAACAATTGAAAATTCTTGAAAATTCCTGTGAAATTACTAAACATACTCTAAAAGTTTTAAACCCCTTGCAATCCCTTCAAATTATTGAAATATTAAAAAAATATCAATCTTTTGAAACAACCAAAAATTAATTTCTTGAAGGAAAAGTAAAAAATTTTATTTTCAAAAGTCACTACAGAGATTTTATCTCAAAAAAGTGACTTCTAACAGAAATTCTCTGATTTATGGCCATTTTTTTCAATACCCCTGACATCCGCTAACCAATAAAATTTGTGGACACGATTGTTTGAATAATTTGTTCTGAGTTAGTTAAAAATTATAAATTCATAGTAAAATTCTACTAACTCACTTACTATTAAAAATTTGTGTCTAATTCATTTAAATAAATTCATGAATAAGATTGTGATAGGACAAAGTTTAAAGGTAAGAAGTAATAGGTTAAAGGTCAGAGTTCAAAGTTAAGAGAAGTCAAATTCGTAATGTGAGGCTAAAAGTTGATCAGGCATAAAATAAATGTAACGGTTTAGAGGTCAAATGTGAAATTTCCAAATTTAAAGGTGAGAAGTCGTAGTTCAAAAGTAAAAGTTCAAAGTTCAAAAGCTCAGAGTAACATGTGAGGTTAGAGGTCATATCATAAATCATAGATCAAAATTCGAGGGTCAGAAGTCATATGTAAAAGCTATTTACATCAGTTGAGCAATTTAGATGATTTTAATTTTATTCCAGCTCCCTTAGGAAATGTTCGCTCTTGTAATTTTAATTTGCCAGAAATATAATGAAATCAATAAGTGGATTATTTAACAAGAGTAGTTCTACAAATTGAAACAATACGTATGTATGTATCGATAATTAATATTCGAAATATGGCTTTTACTTGGAACCCCATTGAATATTAATTTTCGTTATTAATGGGCAATGCAACGAGAAATTTGAGTATGTTTATCCACGAATATCGTACAGAAATTACGATATTTACGAGCAAATATAATTTTCCATCCAGTGTGGCGGAGCATAGAAATAACTTCAAATCCAATAAAATTAATCTAAAATTGTTAGAGAAAAGAATCACCTCTTTTTTTATTCTTCCCTAGAGCTCTTAAGTCCTTTTAAATCCTTCAAAATATCTTTGATCTTCTTTATGATCGTAAAAAATCTTCCCTCTTATATTTTCGGGTAATGATAAACGATCAAATGTCCTAAGAGGAAAACGAACGTGTTAGGGTTATCACAGCTGCCGATCCGATTATTATTACCACACATGCTTGCTGTATTCAAAGGAAACAGGGAGCGCAGAAATTCATTCAGAAAGTTCCTTTTCTATTTGAAATACGAAGGCAAGTCTTGCGATTTATTTACCAGGTGCTGGGCATTATCATTTGTGATTTAAATTTCGATATGAAAAAATTACCATTATCTTTTATGGCGAAGTCGAAGACGAACCTCGCCTTGGACGTCCCATCACGTCAACAACAGATGAAAACGTTCAAGCAGTGGAAGGAATGGTGTTGAAAAATCGCCGAATTACTATCAGAGAAGTTGTTGAAGATGTTGGCATATCGGTTGGCTGATGCCATGCTATCTTTTCAGACGTTTTGGGCATGAGACGTGTGTCAGCGAAATTTGTTCCGAAACTGCTTAACTTTTATCAAAAGATCCATCGCATGACCATCGCTCAGAAGATGTTGAATGAAGTCAATAATGATCCTGATTTTCCCAAAAGGGGTATAACTGGGGATGAATCGTGGGTATATGGTTATGACGTGGAAACTAAAGCCCAACCGCCTCAGTGGAAGCATCCTGGGTCTCCAAGACCGAAAAAAGCACGTCAAGTTCGGTCAAATGTGAAGGTTTTGCTCACTCTGTCTTCTTTGATTACCGTGGCGTAGTGCATCAGGAATTCTTACCACAAGGTCGTACGGTCAATCAGGATTATTATCTTCAAGTTATGCGCCGTTTGCGAGAGGCGATACGCAAAAAACGTCCGGAACTTTGGAAAAACAATTCGTGCCTTTTGCATCACGATAATGCACCTGCTTATTCATCGTTGCTTGTGAAAGATTTTCTAACCAAAAACAGCACCACAGTCATGCCTCAGCCTCCATATTCACCGGATTTGGCCCCCAGTGACTTTTTTCTTTTCCCAAAACTGAAGGGACATCGTTTTTCAACGATTGAGGAGAGAAAAACTGCATCGCTGAAAGAACTCAAGGCTATACCACAAAGTGATTATCAGAAGTGCTTCGATGATTGGAAAAAGCGTTGGCACAAGTGTATTATTTCTGAGGGGGATTACTTTGAAGGGGACAACATAAATATTGAGGAATAAATTAATATTTTTTGGGAAAACCATAAAGTCACCTTATTTTTTGAACACACCTCGTATTAAATTTTGAACATTATATTACAAATAAAATTTTTAACGCTACGTGGTATCGAACCTACATCCATATACAAAAAATCTATCGCCTAGCAGTCGGGAGTGCTAACCACTGAGCTAAACCGACAATTTAAAACTCTGTGGAAAAGCCATGCTCATAAGCTGCAGTTGAGAAAAGTTAAAGAAACAAATTTTAAGCTCTCTTTTTCTAATTATTTATTATTATGCGACGTTGTGTAAATATAAAATACACGAACTGTTAACAGGAATATCAATATAATAATTTTTAAATAAATAATTTAAATCGATTACAATTTTTCTTCGCGTAATATTTCGTTGTTTCCGTTGTAGCCTACTTTACAATTTTGTTCAATGGCAGGAAATATAATTTTTCATAAATATTAAAAATTTTTAATGACAAAACTTCACAAATGTTATCGTGAAGTATGATAATTTTTCAATAATTTTTTGTTATCTTTAGTGTAATATTTGTTTATTAGGTGCTAAAAGTGAGACTTGAAGAAATAAAGTGCCGATTGTGGGCCAAGCATCGGTGGAAGATCGGCAAATATAAATTGCCAATATAGGCTGCTAGCACTGGCTCAACATTGGGCCGATTTAAATATAACATGGTTTGCCGTGGTAAAAGTGACACTTTTCCCAGTAATGTGCCGCCACTGGGCCAGACTTTGGCTGATCCTCGTGAAGCATGGTTCCTCGTACTAAAAGTGAGACTTGGCGCAATAAAGTGCCGATACTGGGCCAAGCATCGGTGGAGGATCGACAAATATGAATAGCCAATATAGGCTGCACGCACTGGCTCACCGCTGGGCCGATTAAAATGCCGATATTGGCCCAATAACTTTAGTCGACCTTTGGCTGCCAAAATTGGACCAACACTGGGCCGTGTATTTAGCTCCAGCAATTCGCACTTGGGAAGAGACAAACGAACTACCTCGCTCTCTTTTATTTATTATTTTTCTGTCTTTTTTATAATAAAAAAGACCAATTAGTAATAAAGAAAATAGAGCGAGGTGGTTTGGTTGTCTATTTTCTTTTTTCTCCCTCTTTCTTAATTTATCATATAACTATATAACTATTTGATTATTAAATAAGGGTTAGAATAAGAGAAAATGTACAACCAAACAACCTCGCTCTCTTATCTATATTACTTATCCACCTTATCTATCATAAAACGACAGATAAATGATAAAGGAAAGAGAGCGATGTGGTTTAGTTTTCTCTTTTCTTTGCCGTCTTTTATATTTAAAAACTTGATAATATGACAATAATAATAAGAATACATTTTCATTATAAGAAACATGGAAAAATAATAAAGTAAAGAGAGTGAGGAAATTTGGATGTCTCTTCTTTTTTTCTCCAAGCACAAATGTACTTCCAAATATTTAAAATTATCGTCTTTTGACTACACAATTTTTAAACGTACTTTAGATACTATTTATAAATCTTTTTCTTATACAATGTCTGTAATTTTTAAAGGCACGTTAGTAAAACTTGGATCTTATAATAAAATTTGAATTTATAAACTACTAAGCGTGAGATATAAACTTAAATGGAAGGAAAGTGATAGAGTTTGGAATATTGAATTAGTTGTCTAAGCAAACGGAAGATAATGCATAAAATATCTTTCATATAAAGTGGAGCATTAAGCGAAACTTTTCTTATCTTGGATAAAATTAACTTATTTACTCTTACCACTATGTTGCAGAAAAACAGTGTTGGCAGAAACTTACCTGTAACAAAAAATATAAAATTTATTAAAACTTTTTATAAAAAAAATTGGATAGCTTAGTCAACTAAAAATTAGCAAAATTCAGGGTCTCAAAACCAGTCCATCTATTTAGTTATGTGCTGCTTAGATTATTTTAATTTTTGATTCTACATTTTTATATTTCCTCTTTTTCCCCTTTTTATTAAAAATTCCTCTTTTCCCTGTTTTTAAGAAACTTCGTCTTTTTATTCTTTCCTTCCTTTTTCTCGTTTTTCGCCCTGATGTGAACTGAGCTAATAAAATCAAATAAGAAAACCTAACTATGTTTGGTTAAAAGATAATTACATTCGTTAAACATCAAACTACGTTTTAAAAAATGTAATTATTTCGTTGTAAATTTATATTTTTTGGTCGGAAATTCAACTGTTTTGTTGAATATTTGTTTTTTGTATAGAAATTGGTTGTTTGTAGAAATATTGTGTTTCATTGTTAAAAATAACCTTCTCGTTGAAAATTAAAATGGTTTTTAATCATTGGTGTTTTTAGCTTGAAAATGCCATCATTTGGCTGAAAACTGGTCTTTTCGATAGAAATTTGATCTTTTTAGATTTATAAATGAAGAAAAAGTTTGGGTCATTTTTACCATATAATAATGTGCTAAAACATAATATTATATGATATTGATTCATCTTCTTGGAACATAAATTTAAATACTTAATTGAAAATTAACCTTTTTGTTGAAAATTAATATTTTTTGGTCGACAGTTCAAATATTTGGTGGCAAATTAACTTTTTGTACAAAAATCAAATTTTAAAGTTAAAAATTCAATTGTTTTTTAGATTGTAAATTTAATCCTTTAGGTTAACAATTCAACTGCTTTGATTCAAGTTCAACTTTTTGTTGAAAATGCACATCTTTGGGTTGAAAATCAAACTGTTTTGTAGAAGATTTAACTTTTTAGTTGATTATTTTGTTGTAAATTCACCGTTTTTGTTGAAATTAAATTGCTTTTCATTTAATATGAAAATATTTATTATGTTTAAAATATCAACTATGACATTTTTTATCAAGTAATAATTATTTTTGGTTGAAAAATTTAACTACATGTTTGGCAGTTGAACTACTTTCTTAAAAAATAATTTTGTTTAAATTTATTGTTTCAGGCGAAAATTAATTTTGTTGTTATAAAAAAAAACTAAATTACATCCACTCCATTTCTGCATAAAAATTGTTCTTCCTTAGTTGAAAATGTAACCGTTCGGTCGACAATTTATGTATTTTTTGTTTAATTCGTCCTTCTTGTAGAAAAATTTTCTTTTTTTGTTGAAAATTTGACTGTTCGGTTGGAATCCTTAGAAATTGAAAATTTATCAAATTAAATTCAATATGGTACACGTTCATTAGGCTTCTTTAAAAAAATATATTCTTCCTCTATTCTCGTGAAAATTCACCATATTTTCAATATATAACACCCTATAAATTTATATTTATTTAAAAATATTTTGGGCTTTTTGCCCTACTGTATGTAGTGCTCCGATTTGTGTGGACAGAATAAGGTTAGGTACTCCTGTCTCTGGAATAGAAAAATATGCCGGAAGAAAAAATTTTAATCCGGTACAATATGCTGTAAGGGAATACCCAACGTAATCTCGTGCACTAACTTAGAAAAATTATGGGAAAAAACATAAAATTGACAGCCCGTAATCCTTCAAATCTTATCTTTAATTAAGCCAATAAAACTTTAACAATTTTTGCGCCTCTTGGACATTTTTAGTCATATCTCGGAAACTCATAAATATTTTTTAAGTTTCACCGACTTCAATTGAAGATAAGACTACAAAGACTGTATAATATCAATATGCGATTTTTTTACAACTTTTCTAGGTGATTCCGTGAGCTGAATTCAAGGTACAAAATTCAAGAAATTCTTGAGTTTTTGTTTAAAACTTCTTACGTGGTATATTTTGTTGAAAAAGATAAAAAATATCTCTTTCAAGGGTCAAGCGATACGGAATTTTATAAGCTTTCCAATGGCTTTTTAAAAAAGTTTCCCACTTCTCTTTTTAACGAGTAATTACATTTCAAAGTCAGCAGTGATGTTTAGTAAGGGCGCTAGCCGTGCAGATAATTCCCGATGGTAGTGTATTATATTAATATGTATATGTGTATGTATATTGTAAATATTGTAAATAATCTTGAAGGGTCTACTACTGGAAGGAGTGAAAAGCACTTTGCTGATGCAGCTTCAGTTATTAACTCTACAGTTAATCTCTTCCTTCATTGAGTAGTAAGCGCCTTAAGTATTAAGCTTCCATGAGGCCTAATGTATCGAGAACAAGCTCAAATATTATGCCACATAATGGCAACCACATTGCAGCCATTATGCAGATGTGCATGTGTACCTGCAATGCCACGAGGCGTGAAACCGTCGCGTCGTCTACTAATCGTTCCAGCATTTGTCAAGGGGAATTACAAAAGCCGGCCTGGAATATTCCGCCTCTCTTGTTGTTGGAGTCACATCTGGAAATAGTCACTTGTCGCTCTGATTATGATAGATATAGGACCCATTACAAATCTATGGTCTCCTTGGATTATTACCAGAGACATGAACTTGCAAGAAAGGAACATTGGCTCCTCCTCCTCCTCTTCCTCCTCCTCTTCCTCCTCCTCCTCCTCTTCCTCCTCCTCTTCCACCTCCACCTCCTCCTCCGCCTTCATACATGAGTATGTATTATGCCTGGTTACAAATCTCCAGACGCATTAGCGATCATGGCATAACATTGGCGAAAGTGTTTATCCACCGTCGACAAAGAATTCTCCCCCTTTTATTTCTGCTTTTCTTTTTATTTATTCTTTTCACCCTTTTTTTAACACACTATATCGTCTTCAATAATTCGCTCGGAAGAAAATAATTTTATTACGTACCTTCTTATCGCAGAAGTACACTGCCGTAAGAAATTACCTACACGGTTAGCACGAGAGGTACTAAAAATCACTACTGTGTTTCAAAAGCGATAACTGAGTCGGGAACAAAGCCAGACATTTTTTTAACAATGGATCAGTATAAGCCAGACATATCAGGATCTGCCCCTGGCCGTTCGATTTTGATAAAAGTCTCCATGCATTTCTTTTTAAAGAAAGGTGATTTCACCAGGAATCATTTTATCCATATTCTAGAAAAATTAAAAGGGGAGAAACTCAATAAAAATTGAATCTAAATTTGTGCTGGACTTTATTTGGGAAAAATTAAAACCAAAATTTTGATTGTATTAATTCTTGTAATATATGGGGCATTCCAGACAATATTTGCCACCAAAATGCTTTTTTTCACGTGACATATTTTTTTTCTTTTTTAACACTCCAAAATATTGGATACGTATTTTTTTATTTCAATATGACACGCAAATATTAAACAAAGATATGAAGATTCATATGGAAGTTAAATCGTGGAACTTTTCCTTAACTTGCGAATGAAGTATAATAAAATACACTTTCATTATTTATTTAATAATATAAATCAAATATTTATAATCAAAAAGATTTTTTTCATTATGGACCTGTTTTAAATATTTAAAAATTTTAAAGTGTGGGCTCGACTGCCTACGCGATAAGTAAAACACAACCATCCAATTGCAAAATCGTATATTTTTATGTTGTTAATTTAACATATTCAAAATTTATAGCTATTCAAAAACGCATTGCTTCGAAAGAATTTGACAATTAACTCCCAAATTTTTACCAGATCAAGAAAAACGTTAAGTCCACTCTTTAAAATAAAAAATGAAATTGAAAAAAACAGGTCCAAATTGAAAAAAATTTATTTGTTTATAAATATTTGTTTTATATTGTGAAATAAATAATTAAAGTAGATTTTAGTATACTTCATTAGAAGGTTGTGGAAGGGGCCCACATATTACCTTACGTATGGATTTTTATATCTTTGTTTAATATTGCAGCATAAACAATTTAAAAAAGTTACTTTTTTATGAACATAATTTTTTTTAATTTCCTCGAAATCTTTGCGTACATATTAAAATAAAAAAATACAAATCGAATATCTTTGAGAGTTAAACAAGAAAAAAACATTTTAAATGAAAAAATTTTGGTGGCAAATATTGTGTGGAATGCATCATATAATTTCTTTTCTGTGTCTAATTTTGATTAAAATCCAATTATCGTTTCCAGAAATATTAATAATTTACAAAAATGTGACCGCGAAATTCAACATGGCGTAACATCCGTAATTTTGAAAATGTTCAAAAATCCTTTGGGTCCAACACAGAAAAAACAGAAGATAAACTTTACATCGATTTCCGACAAAAGATTCTCTGCAACAAAAATTCAATCGAACGAGCAGTGACAGGTCCTAGTATACTTCTGACGTATACTGATGCCAGTTAGAAATAGATTTCCCGCAATTTTCATGACAATAGGGCAATACACTTTTAAAAATAAAATTACCGTGTTTCAATGAAATTAATGAATTTTCAATTAAATTTTCAACAAAAGAATATAAATTCTCAACAAAAAATGCAATAAAGATGTTTAACTAAAAAAAGAATAATTTTAGATTAATAACAGTTGAATTCAACAAAAAAACTAACGTAGTTTAAACGGAATAGTTAACTTTGTAACCAAAGAAATAAATTTTCAACAAATAAGATTATTTTTCTAACAAGAAAGTCACATTTTCAAAAAAATACATATATTTTCAAAAAAATATTTGAATTTTGAACTAAAAAAGATTATTTTTTAACCAAAAATTGAATACTTGATTTCCAATTTAGAAATCATTTCCAACCAAAAAAGAACAAATTTTCAAAGAGATAGAAAAATTATTAATCAAAACCGATTAATCCCCATCAAACAGTTTCTTTTTTAACTAAAAGATAAAATTTGGAGAAAAACAGATGAATAGTTGTATTCTCAGTTAAAAAAGTTAATTTTTAACCCAAAAACATTAACTTTTAACAGAGTAGTGGAACTTTTAACCTAGTAGTTAAAATTTCAATCAAAGTATATAAATTATATAAGTTTCAATCAAAAATATTTTAATTTTGAATGAATAGCAGTTGAATTAAACAACAAAACAAACGCATTTACAAAAACATAGTTAAATTTGTACCCAAAGAGATGAATTTTTAACTAAAATTATGCATTTTCAACAACAATCCATTGTTAAATGTTCAACTAAAAAAAAGAAAATCTGAACCAGAAATCGATCTGAAACCCAAAAGTTGAATCATCAACCAAAATACATTGATTTTTAGTCAAACAGTTGAAATGTTGAATTTTCATCGAAATAATTAAATTTGCAACCAAAGTCAAAAAAGAGAAAAAAATTAACCAAATTATTGAACTTATCACAAAAATTGTACATTTTAGGCCAAAAATTGAAATTGTAATCGAAAAATAAAAATTGCCAGCCGCAAAGGATTGCCTTTTAACAAATTTGTTGGATTTTCATGAAAATAATTAAATTTCCAATGAAATAATTCAACTTTTAACTATAAAATTTGAATTCTCAATCAAAAATATAATAATAGGATATTCAAGGGCTGTATTCCACTTGAGATTCATTCTTGGTCAATCACTGCTTCACGTTAAAAAAATTATTGAACACAAATATAATTTTTGCGTTTTTTTGAAAATTACGAAAGGTAAAAAAATGTGTACATAAAACTTTACATACCTGGAAAAATTCTACAAAAAAATCATCTGCTCTTTTGGTGATATTTCAGTATCACTTTTTTAGTATACATATTCGTCCACCTAAACTTTGATTCTTTTTTAACCATATTTCAAAAGATACATTTTTCAATTCGTCTCGTTTTTCTACCCATTATCACTCTTAAGAATCTCCAGCCTCCAATGAGAACTCGATCACTGCCACCTTAGCAATATATTTCCATGCGGAAACCTTAAACTATCGACCATTCTCCCACCTAAAAGAGGGGCCTTTTTCTCTGTATTAGATATACCAAGAAGACCCCTAACCTGCTCCAAGCATCATTTAAAAAAAAGGTCTAAGAAAAAGGCTGGATCAATTATCTGCACGAAATATCGCGCGCCATGGGGTTTCGTTCCGCATCCCATACCTTTTTTCTCCCGCTTCTGCGCACAGAAAAATGCTGGAGTTAAATTTTTTGCAGCTCTAATTTCAACGATTTTAAAATTAGAATATTCAGGCTCATTTGCACCCATCCATTCATGTCTACGGTAGAATAATACTTTTCCCGTGATCGCAAGTGCTTATGGCATTATTTAAAGTTTCCCAGAAGGCACACAAGTCCATTCCCTTGACCGTCATACCGAGTACTTGACAACTATGTGATTCGCTATCTATTCCTGACCATAGTTCGAGTCCTTTCTCTAATTTACTATTTTCTGTTGACATGCTACGTTGCTCTCTCATTCATAATTAGGCACTCATTGGCAACTATGTGACTCGCTACCTAATTCTGACCATAGTTCGAGTCCTTTTTTTAACTTACCATTTCCTATTGGCATATTAGGTTTCTCTTTCATACATAATCATACAAAATCCTTGACAACTATTTTACTCGCTATCTATTCATGACAATAGTTCGGGTCCTTTCTTTAACTTTGCATTTTCTATTGACAGGCTACGTTGCTTTCTCATTTATAATCAGACCAACTCCTTGACAATTATGTGACTCACTATATATTCCTGATCATAGTTCGAGTCCGTTCTTTAACTTGCCATTTCCTATTATGCTGTCGCGTGCCTTTTTCTTTGCTTCAGGAACACATAAGATATCTAGCTTCCTTTCGTGCATTTTTTCTCATAATTTCCTTTCTTCAGAATCATTCACCTCTTCATTCACCTTTTTTCAGGGCAGGTTGCGAAACCGTTACACAGGAAAACTAAACAGTGTCATACTTTTCCCTAAAAATGTTTCAAAGTCTATATTTATCATTAATAATATTCTTTATTGTTTATAAACTCTCTTGCTTCACATTTTTAACAATTGTTGTAAATAAAAACTCTCCATGAGCATATTTAATTAAATTTGTAAAATTATTATTAATCTTTTACACGAGCCACTACTTAGTCACAGCTTTTCAAACAACACATTTTTATAAAGCCACGCTCCTTTCATTAATTGCAATTACTTATGTATTGCCTATAATCTATATTGATCCATTGTAATTCTAAGATACTAAAAGATTCTTATTTTTTTAACTTTGTTAAAACAGTTAGAAAGCAATATTTCGAATATATATTATTTTTAACCGCAACATGGCAAAGAAACATCCCTTTAAATTACTAAGTCAACCCTAACACTTACACTGAAAAAACGGTTAAGCTAGCCCAGCTAGACGTTTAGCTGGATTTCATCTTGTAAGAAAATATAGTTGTATTACTCAAATGTCTAGCTGGTTTAGCTAATTTTGCCATCTAGAAACTATCTAATTTAACTACACAGCGATATTTTCTTACCAGATAAAATCCAGCTAAACGTCTAGCTGGGATAACTAAATCATTTTTTTACAATGTACGTATATATTTTGAACAAAGTTGTTTAACTTTCAAGGAAGTAAATAAGTTAATTTTAATTGATTTTGTCTACTGGTCTACAATCCATATTTTTTAATGTTGATTTTTATTTCTAAATTGTGAAAAAATTGCTCACAAGCTACGCTGGGATGCGAACCTCTGCTGCTCTTACGCACTAGGCTACGGTGAGACGAGAATGATTTCTTTACAAACTTAAAAGATGAATTCCGACGTAACTGCTTATACTTTTAAGATTAATTTTTCAAACATTTGAATGTTTTAATATTTTTTTAAAAATATTTCAAAGCAGTAGTTCAATTTTTAACACACACAAAAAAAAAGGAATTTTCAACTAAAATGATGAACCTTCAAGAAAAATTAAGTGAATTTTTACCAAAAGAGTTCAATATGCAACCAAATAGTGAACCAGAAATGCAAATTTGAAACTAAGAAGACTAATTTTTTACCAAAAAAGAAAAATCATTAACAAAATACGTGAATCTGCAACCAAATAGTTGAATCTTCAACTAGAAAATATCATTTAAAAAAATATCAATCTTAAAACAAAAAAGAGAAAATTCACATTCGTAGTTAAAAAAATCCAATTTTTTACTAAAAGAAACACGCATGTAAACAAAAATTTAATTTTAAAACAGACATGAATTTCTAGTTAAAGTGATGAATCTTCAATCCAAAAAATTCATTTTTAGTAGAGAAGTTATATTCTCAAGCAAAAAGATGAATTCTCAACGAAAAATATACTAGATATTTCAACCAAGAAAGTAGTTGAAACTATACTCGAGACAGAAAGGCGAATTTTCAACAAAATTATTCAATTTTCAACCAAAGAGATTAATTTTTACCTAAAATGTTTACATTTCAACAACAACAAAAAACAGTTTTGAACAAAAGAGTTTAGGATTCAACCCCATTCTTGAATTTTCAACCAAAGAGATCAATTTTTTACTAAAAAAGATACATTTTCAGCAGAATACATAAATTTCCAACCAAATAGTTGAATTTTAAACTAAAAAAAAAGAAAAATTTTGAACCAAATAGGTACAATTTCGAACCAAACGGGGTAAGATGGTCGTGGTGCCGCTAACAAGAAGCATTACAGGTAAACTTTCGAGGAGGGTTGATATTACTCTCAACTGAGGTAAATTTTCCGCGCTGACATGCCTGTAGCCTGCTGCCTCTAGCGGAGACCGTCGGAGATATCTGCAATTTACCGCGGAAAGTTTACCTCACTCTGGAGTACCTTTTTATTTGGTCTCAGGAAGATAAAACCTTTTCGTTTAGACACGTTGACATGAAAACAGGAATAGGTGAGATTTTCCCTTTCCCTTATATTTTTGCCCCATCCCACGAACTTGATTACACCATAAGCTACTTTCACGCGAAACCTTCGGTAACGGAATACCGACCGTAAGCACGCAGAGAAACATGGCCAGACAGCAACCCTGAGAGCTTTGGGGAAAATCGAATTTGCACGTTTTCGTGCTCGTAAACTAGATTTCGCCTTGCGGCTTCGTGAAAGAAATTCATTCCCGAGTTTTGTTGCGACAAAGCATTGCTGACGTCCAAAGCCGGGCTAACGGCCTCGAGGCTTTGGTGCATTGATTTTGCGCGGGAATTAATTCAATTAGGAGTCGGGAATTTCAATTTGGAGAGGATGATACGAACAAAATTCCGTATCAAATAAAGAAAGTGTAGTGATTTATTTAATCAACTTTAGGTAATCTAATTAAAATTTTTGAGAATGTTAATTAACTAGAATTTTCAATGGATTTTCTTGCATTGATATAAGAAATTGTAAACCTTGCACTGATTAAAAATCGATGCCTTTCTGAACGATCATTAGGTTATTTGAAATATGAGCTCGAAAATTGGTCACTGACAAACTTATATATAGAGTTGATTTTTTTTGTTCCTTTTGGGACACAATGTAAATATGTAAACGGCTTAATTGTCTAAAAATTAAGTTTTGAGAATTTTTAATTCCAAATTTTGCAATTTTTAACAACCTTATTTTTAAAAAACTAATTATGAGAGCCATTCAGTTTTAAAATACCCGGTTTTCTCTCGGTCAATTTTCAAGCTCTCCCGGTCAATCTAAACGAGTTCAAAGGATATGAATGATTTCAAACAATTTTTAAAGATTTCTAGAGATTTCTAAATATCTTTAAAGATTTTAAAAGTTTCTGATTTTGAATAGGGAATCTTGGAAACCAAATTATAATTTCAAGTTGGAACATCAGATAATTGTTGTCCATAAGAATTACAATCATGACTTGCAACAGAGAATTTTGTCAAAGAATTATAATTCCCAATCTGACAGGGATTTTTCTTAATACAAAAAATTCTGATTTGGGATAAGGAAATTACAAAATCTGACAAACTCTGGCTTAGAACACAGACTGCTTTCATAAATTCCCTTTTTAGAAATTAGAATTGAAACTATTTTCCAAAATTTCGCGTTCTATGTAAAAAGTACCTGCTAAAAAAACCAGATTATAATTCTTTAAGAATTTTCCTATTTCAAACTTAAAATTATAATCCTTTGCGGAAACTTTTCTTCTATTACTTATTTGATCCTCATTTGAACTCAAAATTATAATTCTCTTCTGAAATTCCCTATATTAAGAAACAATTAAATTCATTTCCAAAATTACCTGTTTTAAAACTGAATTATAAATCTTTACGAAAATCCGTGTTCCAAAGTTAAAATTACAATTGTTTACAGCATTTAAAAAAATATAATTCATTTGTTTCTCGTTCAAATTCGGAATTATAATTCATTTAGTAAATTCCTTGTATCAATTCACAATTTAATTCACATCCAACAATCCCTGTTCCCAGTAGGAATTATATTTATTTAGAAAATTGCGTATTATCATTTAAAAATGTAATAACTCCCATTTTCCAAAATTTTGTAGAGGGAAACTTCATATTGCGACGAACTCTGTCTTGTGACAGAGATTTTTTTATTCCTTTCTCTAAATCAGAAATAAAATTAATTTCCAAAATTTTCGCTCTATATAATAATTCTTAATTCTTATATTATAATTCTTGAAAAAATTTCTATTTTCAATAAAACCTAAAACGAACGTTATAATTATTTAAAGAAATTCCTAGTTCTATCTGAGAGCGAATTAAATAAAACTCATATAGATTGATCAAAATTGGTTAAATAAAAAATAGTAGAAATTCCAAGCAAGTAAAAAAACATTTAAATATAAATGCGATTAAATGGAAATAACTTAACAAGAAGTATCCAAGACATTTGATAAAATTTGATAAAGAAATTTGATAAAACTTTAATTGAATTTTAACATGATTTTTATTTGCCAAGCAAAAGCAAACGTCGTGGCTAGACTAAAATTATCTTGTGATAAGCGATGTCTTAATTTAACAAAACGAACATATCTACATTCTATCAAAAAATATAGTTGGAAAAAAATTTTACACAATATTTTTTTTATTTATTAAGGAAAATTTTGACATTTAAATTAATGAAATACTACAATCGACTTGTTTTTAAAAAGGACCCAATTGATTATTTAAATTTCCATCTTAAAATATTTGTGGGATGACAGCGAACCATAATTAAATGAAAAAATCCAGTGAAAACAAATTTAAGCTTATTTTTTAAGCAAAGTAAAATTAAAATTGGTTTAAAAGGGTTTGAAAAATTATTTTGATTTGATATTGATTAAAATGGTTTTATTCAACGGTACGCTTTAATAATAACTTAATAGGTTTTAAGATCCCTTCCATTTTTCAGAACGCAGACTCTTTCCTCTATTTCACTATTTCCCCCTTTTTTAAAGAATTCGTTTTTCCTTGTTTTCAAGCAACTGCCCCGTTTCCTTCTTTTTTTACCTTTAATGCAAACTAAATTAACTGAATCCAATTTGAAAATCCAACTATATTCTCTTGAAAGCATTCCTTTTGTTTGAAAAATCTATGATATTCTTGGTTTGGAATTCATCTTGTTTGGTCAAAAGTTCTACTAGATGGTTGACATTTTAATTATTTTTTTGAAAATTCAACTATTTTGTTAAAAATTCATCTTTTTTGATTGAAGATTTAACCATTCCACTTTTTTTTAAATTCAATCTTCTTAACTACGAGAACATCTTTCAAGTCGAATATTGACCTCTTTTGTATGAAATACACTTTTTTGCTGCAGACTCATCATTTTAGTTAAAAAATCATCTCTTTGGTTTAAAAGTGATATATTTTGTCGAAAACGTTTTTTAACTTATTTTGTTGAAAATTTCATTGACTTTTTTGGTAAAACATGAACCTTCTCGGTTGAACATTTATCATTTTTTGCTTGAAAATCCAAATAGTTGGTAGGAATTAAAATTATTTAGTTAAGACTAAAATTATTTGTTGAAAATTCAACCATTTTTATGAAAAATTACTATTTGGTACAAAATTAACCTTTTTCTTGAAAACTCATACTTTCGGGTTCATCTTTCATTCTCATCTTCTTGGTTGGAAATTTAACTCTTTCGTTTTAAATTCATCCTTGATTGAGGATTCAAGTGTTTTGTTATAAAATGTCTTTTTTTTTATTCAGCTGGTTTAAAATTTACATTGCGATAGAAAAATGATCTTTTATGGTAGCAGTCATCTTTCTTGCTTAAAAAATAACTCTTTTATTGAAAATGTAACATTCCGTGTTGACAATTTAACTGTCTTCCAACAAATTGATTTTTTTGGCTTAAAAATTCATTTCTATTTTTCGAACATGTCAGGAATTTAAAGCTTTTATAATAAATTTAATATGGTGTTAAAATTAAATTTATTTGAAAGAAGTTATTCCTCTATTATTTCTTTACTTTCGTGAAAAATCACCCTATTCCTCCTGTTTTCAGAGAATTTAAGACTACGTTTCTTTTTGATGACCGTGGGGGGGGGGGGGTGTAAGACAAGATTACGGTGATCAGTAAAGGGGGAGGGGCGTCAGAAATTTCCCAAAATTCTCATCTAAAATTATAATTTTCCTAAGACTTGTTTTAACTGAATTTTACTTAGATTTAAACAATATTTTTTAAGAATACATTTTTCGTAGAATTTATTTGATTCCCCAGAAAATCAGCTATTCACGGTCTTTGTGTTCTTAAAGACGGTATCTCGTATTTGACTAATTAGTAAATATCATAAAAGCACATGACTCCACAACCCAAACATTAGTTTACTTTGAATCGCTGTTTTATTAAATTTATATAACCTTATGTTACACAAGGTAACGTTCACATAAAAGGAAACATTAAAAGGGAAGGAGGGGGTCCAATTTTTGCTATGTAATATATAACTGCTCCCTTATGAGGAGGTGGGGAATTGAGTATATATTTGCGAGTAGCCTGCTAAAAATATCTGGTACATCTAAAATAATGAATTCCGTTTTTGGTACTATCTTAACCTTTGCAGTTTTCTTCCTTTCTATTGGTACGTATAATATTTAAAAATTAGATTTCGTTAATTAAATATTGAAATTAAGAAGGGACCAAATAAAGGAAAAAAATGTTATAGATCTAGAGAAATTAATTTTTTGCTATGGGGCTTTTTTTGTATAATAAACCGTTTTGAATGAAAATAAAAAATAAAATAATTCGAAATACACATGGTCACAATAAATATTATTTGTGTAAGAAAGACTAAAAGAAAAATATAATGAACATTTTTCATGAATCAATAATTAAAACGAAACAAAAGTGATTTTCAGCTGAAGTTTTAAAATGTGTCTAATTGAATGTTATGATAGTTAATTCAGGTATTATTAAATTTTTTAATTGAAAAAAGTACATTTTAAACCAAAAATGAAATAATTAAGATTTATTTACAAACAAATTATTTAAAATTATAAAAAAACTAATTTTCTACCAAATATTAATTAATTTTGTTTAATAAATTATTGATCTTTTCAGACAAAAAGACGAATTTTCTATTAAAAACAGTTGAATTATTAAATAAAAAATATAAAATTTGGATAAAAGTTAAATTTATATAAAAAAGACGAATTTCCAAAAAATACTAGAACTCTCAACCTAAAAGTTGAATATTCAACTAAACTAGGTTAATTTTCAACCACAAAAAACGAATTCTTAACCAAACAGTTCAGTTTTAACAAAAAGTTGAATTTTTACTTTAAAGAGGACCAATTTCGATCGAAAAAGTTAAATTTTAAACTAAAAAAGATTAATTTACTACAAAAAGATGAATTTTCAATAAAATTCAAGCATTCTTCACAAAGAAGTTGATTTTTTAAGAAAGACAAATTTCCTTTTTAACTTTTAAGAAAGCAGTTAAATTTTAAAACCTAGTTGTTAAGTTTTTATCTAAAGGAGGGGATTTTTAAACAAAAAGATTAATTTTCTACAAAAAAAAGATGAATTTTTAACAAAATTCAAGAATTTTTTTAACGCAAAAGTTAAATTTTCAATAAAAAAGGCACATTTTTAAAGAAAAAGATTAATTTACTACCAAAAAAGATGAATTTTTGAAAAAAAGTATATATGAAGTATATTTTGTGAAAAAATATTCTCTAAACAAATTTTCAATAAAGTTCCAGAATTAATCAAGATTGACTTCACCCCTCCGCCCGCCCCCCATAAAGTGGTAACGTAGTTATATTACCAAAAATCATTTGACAGAATAACAATTTGACGTAATATTTATTTTCCCGAATTACCATTAAACCTTATTTGAATTTTTATGAATTAGCGTTTTCCATAATTTTCAAAGTTTTGAATTACAATTTACCCTGGACTTAAACTTGCGATTTATGGTATGCCCTAATTTTGAAAGTTCCGAATTACCAGTTTGGTCTAATTTCGATTTTTCCGGCTCGAAGTTTGCCTTAACGCTTAAAGTTCAAAATCAACGTTTAACGTAATTTTTACGAATAATTCCGAATTTTCCTAAAAAAAATATATTTAAAAAACTTAAGATACCAAATTTGTTTACTTTCCAAAATCCTAAACAACTGCTCTGGCTGGATTTTTCTATGAATAGTCAGATTTTTGTGGTACGCTTAGACCCCCCCCCCCCCCTTCTAAAAAACTGATATCTTAGTTAATCTATAATATCATTTATTGTTTTATTACAGAATTAGGTTATACCGAAAACAATGCTGGTACTGGAACCAACGCGGGCGGTAATGGTCGAAATGCTCTTATTCAGGAACCTCAAGTTCCACTTGAGGAGCAAGAGATCCTAACTGGCCATCCTGTTGCTGCTGGCCACATCCAAACTATAAACGGTATAATCTATATTAATGGTCATCCCGTTCTACCGGGCACTCAACTAAGAATTCCTAATCTTGCTATTGCTCAAAATGCGCTAAATAATCAACAAAATATGCAAAATATGCAGAATAATGAACAAAATATGCATAATTATCAACAAAATATGCATAATAATCAACAAAATATGCATAATAGTCAACGGAACAACCGTCCACCTGGAAATCACTAATTCAAAACAAAACAAAAAATTATATCGAAAAATTTTATGAATGTATCTCCATTCTTAAACGTTTATAACAATAAAGTAGATATTTACGTATTGTAACTATTTGTCTATCATTACCCTAACAAAAAATAGACTAAGAAGCGGGATGCAAATTTTAGTTTGTGAACCTAGAACTAATTATAATTTTGTTCTAATGTTTGTAAAAACCGTGGAATCTAGAAAAACTTCATCTAAATACTTAGTTATATTTTTGTATTTTATTTTGATACAAGACTTCACAGACTAAAATTCTAATAAAACTAAGGAAATAAAGCGATTTTTCATCAAAATAGGGCCATAATGTAGGGAAATAAATTTGTTTAAATAAAATAAATGTGGTTGAGTAATTTTTATAAAAGGTGTTTAATTTTAACTAAATTTTATTTTCGATAAAAAAATTCTTTTCAATCAAATAGTTGCATTTTATGACAAAGCATTTCAATTTTCAAACCAAAAAGATGACATTTTAAATTTCCACCCTACAACTTAAATTATCAATGAAATTTTATTTTAAACCAAGAACAATTAATTTTGAACCAAGAAAGATGAATTTTTTAACAAAAAAAAAAAAGAATTTTCAATCCAGAAGGACCAATTTTCTATCCAAACAGAGGAATGTTCAACAAAACAGTTAAACTTTCGACTGAAAAAACTATTGAAGAAAATAGTTGAATTTCCCACAACAAAAAAAAACAAAGTTTCCAAATGAATTTTTAGAAAAGTAGTCACACTTTCAACTAATTAATTGACTTTTCAAGTAAGTAGTTAAATACTGAACCATAAAGATTAATGATTAGCCAATTATGTAATAGCTAATATTTTAACCAAAACTATTTTCAGTTTAAATCAAATCCAGTTGGTCTCAAGCAAAAAAGACGAATTTTGAACAAAATAGTTCTTTGCCCAACCAAAACAGTATAATTTTCAAAATAGCAGTTGTATTTTGAATAAAAAAAGATTAAATTTAAATTAAGAAAATTTTTTTTTGTACTAGAAAAGACGAATTTTCAATTTAAAAAAACGTGTTTTTTGAGGAAATAGTTTAACTTAAAACCAAAGAGATGAATCAAAAAGTGGTTGATAACAAATTTGTAGATCTTTTTCAAATATTTTGCCGTATTTTGTACAGTTTGGCCTAAAAATGTAATTTTTGGATTTTTCCTTATTTTGTATGCTGTCAAAAATGTAATTTTTGATTTTTCAAGAAAATTCAAAAAGTTGTTATTATAATTTTGTAGGGGATTCAAAAAGCAACATTATTCTTCTCTTGACTTTTTTTCATATCGAGCGTTATTTGGCATAAAATGTTCATTATCGTGTATGTTTTGGAATAATGTAAATGCTATAACTCTGGTAATTTTTGATTTTTTGAAAAAAAGTTATTAGGATAAATTGTTCGACTTTTTAAATTTTCACCTAAAATGGCTGGCTAACGAACCTGAATTTTATTTTAGGATACTAAAAGAGTATACCAAAGGCCAATACAATCTGTCAATTGTTTCGAAATTTATCGTGTTATAAAAACCAGTTTTTCGGATTCAGGGCGTCCGAAAACGTGGAATTTTGACAAAAACTGGGGGGGGGGGGCGGAGGTCAAATTTTACACAAATTTAATACCTTCTCTAATGAGAATGTAATAAACATAGCGAAAAGACTTTAAATTATCTTCTGATAAGCGCGGTCATAAATTTTGATAACTAAGAAAAAGACTTTAAAAAGAATTTTTAAAACTGTAATTTTTTCGAACATTTTTATCCTTATCACAACAGTGTAAATGTTTTCATCAAAATTCCTTCGCTAAACAAAGTCTTCATAGCATATTTAAATAATTGTTTAAATGTAATGTATTTAATAATTTCATGTTTTAATACACTTGTGATTTTCAAGGAAAACAATTTTTACCTTGATAGAAATATTTTTATAGTGACAGCAGGAGATTCACTACATACTTTACTAAATTTTAGAACGAAAAAGTACTTTTGCGAAAATGTGAATTTTAAAATTATTTTACTTTCACATAAATATATTCTAATAAGGACAAAAAACTGAGTACTGTAATGTTTCATCCCAATTTGTATCCTTACTACAGTGTAAATATTACCATCAAACATTCGTCGTTTAAATAGATATATTTTTTTAATATTTTAAATAATTATTCAACTACAATTTTTGGATAATTTGGTATTTTTACTGCAGCGTGATATTGAGGTAAAACATTTTGCCTTGTAGTATATAATACCTAATGATAATAAGAAATTTATTAAACTTTAAATTTAATTTTGAAAAATAAAAACATAAAAATGTTGTTCTTTGACTAATATGCCTTTTCACAACTTTGAATTTTTTTGCTAGAGTGTAGTATTATTCTAATCAAGTGTACGCAGCTATTGAGTACGGCCCACAATGGGGTGAAATCGGAAAACGAGGTTCAAAATGACATTTAGAACGCAATTATGCACCGATTTTAGAATTTTTTTTTTGAAAAATTCAGAACTAAATTTTTCAG
>NC_046662.1:64477032-64478683 GCF_010883055.1 Belonocnema kinseyi | reverse complement strand
AAAGCTAGGAATGCTGACATTTATGTCCCATCTACAGATCTACTGGAAGCGAAAAAAGAATGTTACCCTCCTAGTTCAGCGATTCACATAACTGGTCAAAGCGTTACGATTAAACTGCAAGAGCTGCTAGATCATACTGAGCGTTTAGTTAATATCCCCAGCATCCAGTCATATATTTTAGAGGAGAGAGTAAAAACTATGACACTTTCGCTCAAATATGGCTGTGATGGAGCATCAGGCCAAGGCTCATATAAGCAGAAGCTTCCTGATTGCATGATATCGGACGAAAGCATCTTTATGCTCTCAATGGTGCCAATTATGTTAGATTCGGAGGGTAGGCAGATTTGGAAAAATCCTCATCCTGGCTCTACCAAATTGTGCATACCAATAGAATTTCAGTACGCGAAGGAAACCCCAGATTTGACGAGATCTGTAATAGGGCGGATAAAAGGAGAAATAAGTCGACATTTGCCCACCAAGGTTGTATTTGGAAAATTTAGGTGTCAGGTAAGTCATGCGATGTTCTTAACCATGTTGGACAGGAAAACAACTCAGAATCTTAGCAGCACACTGAGTGCAGCAACTTGTCACTTGTGTAAAGCGAACCCTTCAGAGATGAATGACATAAGTAAAGTGATGCAGAAGAAGGTCCTTGAGGAGAACTATCAGTTAGGTCTTTCGCCTCTTCATGCCAAGATACGCTGCATGACTCTAGTTTTGCATATAGCTTATCGTTTAGGATTCTGCAAGTGGCAAGTAAAAACAAAAGATGAAAAAGCCTTGATGCAGACTGCTAAATCGAGAATCCAGCAAGATTTCCGAAAAGAGATGTGTCTCATAATAGATGTTCCTAGGCAAGGATCAGGAAATTCAAATGACGGGAATACTGCGCGGAGATTTTTCAGTGATCCTGAGTTAACAGCCCAAATTACTGGGGTTGATTTGCGTTTGATCGAACGATTTAGCATAATCTTGCAGGTTCTTTCCTGTGGACGTAAAATAGATGCAGCAAAATTTGCATCTTATGCTTTTCAAACTGCCCAGTTGTATGTGGAGCTTTACAACTGGTATTACATGCCTTCATCCGTGCACAAGATTCTCTTTCATGGATCCAAAATCATTGAATCGTTCTTGATTCCTATCGGTCTATTATCGGAAGAGGCTCAAGAGGCAAGAAATAAAGATTTCAAGCGAATTCGTGAGAACCATACGCGGAAACTCAGTCGGCATGCTTCAAACACTGATCTGATCCACAAGCTATTTATCTCATCTGATGCGTATTTAGCACATTTGAGAGAAAAGTGGAAATATACGGTCAGTGCCCTTGATCCAGAAGCTATCGAGCTGTTGATCTTGGATCCGTAAAGGGCTAAAAAACTCATAGTAATATAGGACTGTGATTCGTGAGAGGCAAGGGGACTCACGATAAAAAAGCACCCCGATCCTTATACTTATTGAAATATATAGAATGTCTATTTTTTCCTTAAAATTGTTTATAAATTTTATAAATTGTATTGTTCGGCAAGAGTTCGAGAAAGAAACATTGCCCTAAACGGTTGAAAAACTCATAGTAATATAGAACTCTGATTCGTGAGAGGCAAGGGGACTCACGATAAAAAAGCACCCCGATTCTTATACTTATTGTAATATA
>NC_046662.1:64473646-64476932 GCF_010883055.1 Belonocnema kinseyi | reverse complement strand
AGCGAGGGCGCATACTTTGAATAAAATATTTGTTATCATTCTCTTGAAATAAATGTGTTTTTTTCCTGAAAAAATACCGGTTTCATATGTATACACCTGGTAGAAGACGATTTTTTTTAATTTTATGAGTGACAGAATGAGGGCCATTAAAGTTTTAAATATCAATAATTTGAGTTCATAGAGGTCGGCCATGAACTGCGTTATGAATTTTGAGCTACTCCTACTCTCACCTTTTGCCCAAAATTCTCTCAAAATAGAAGAAAGAGGGTGATTATGTCCGAAAGTAGGAGAATAATAGGAGAATCAATTCTTTCAAACAAAATCATTATATATACCATAATGAATTCAGTCTGAAACAGTTCAAATTCCTAAGATTTTTTATCAACATAGATAAATTATCGACCCAAAAGTACGAATTTTTTCGAGGACTGTTAAAAATTCAATGAAAGAAAATGATTTCATTGAAATAGTCGCGTTTTTAACCTACTTAGATGCATTTTCAACGAAATTGTTGGATTTCCAAACAAAAAAGATTAAACTTCAGCTAAAATCCGGTACATTTTGAGCCAGAAGATGAATTTTTTGAAGATGATTGAATTTGGAATCCGAAAAGTTAAATTTTCAATAAAAAAGTTCATTTTCAATAAAGAAAGATGACTTTGATACCATAAAAGATAATTTTTCTACTATAATACAAAATTACGACTAGTTGAATTAAATTTTTTTTAAATAGTTTAATCCTTAACTAAAAAGGTGAAATTTCAATCAATTAAGATTATTTTCAAACAAAGTTGTTGCATTTTCAACTAGGAAAGACATTTTTTTAACCAGAAAAGAATTCTCAAATTTACAGTTTAAAAAATTAATTTTTAACCAACAAATTTTAGTGTAACAATTGGAATTCAACCAAAAAAGACAAATTTTTTAGCAAATAGTTGACTCCTCAACCAAAAAGGTAAATTTTTATAAAATACCTTAATTTTCTATCAAATAGTTGATTTTGAAACTTAGAAAGGAGCATCTTAAACCGAAAATAGAATAGTTAAATTTGCAGATAAAAAATGATAATTGACAACCAAAGAAGTAAATGTTCAAAAAATAAATTTTGAACACTGCAGTTCACCTTTCAACCATAAAAGATGAATTTTTAACCAATAAAATTAATTCTCTGTCAAAAAAGACGAGTTTTCAATACATCACTTTTGAACAAAAGAGTTTAAATTTAAAGCCAAAAAATATTATTTTCAATAAAAAAGTTGACTATTTACCAAATAGTTCAATTTTCATAAAAATTCTTAAATTTTTTCAACACATAGTAGAATTTTCAACCGAAAATAAATGATTTTTCAACAAAAAATGTAATTTTCAACCAATAAGTTTCATTTCTTATCACATTGTTGTATTTTCAAGCCAAGAAGATGATTTTTCTATATAAAAGTTTAATTTCCAACCCGATTAAAGTTCTACCAAAAAAGACAAAGAAATTTTCAACAAATTCCATGAATTTTCAGCGGAAAATTGAATTTTCAAATAAAAAAGATCAATTTTCGAACAAAAATGTAAGTTACATTTTAATTTAAAAAATTAAATCTCAGCTCTCCCCCGTTCAATAAAAAAAAACATTTTCGAGAAAATATGTAGCTAAATTTTTAACTAGAGATCAATTTTCAATTAAAACGAAGTATCTTTACAAAACAAAATTACTTTTACTTTGACTTTAAACCAAATAGTTGATTTAGCAACCGAAAAAACATGAACTCTCAAGGAAACATGTAAGAGTTGAAATTGTAACACAAACAAATTTTAATTAGAAATAAAAAGTAGATTAATTCGACGAACAAAAAAGAATTTTCAAAAAAATAGTTTAATTATCTACCAAACCTATTAATTTTTAATCAAACAGTTGCATTTTGTTTCATATTTGGTTTTATTAATTCAGTTCGCATTTAAAAGAAAAAGGAGAAGTTTCTTGAAAATAGGAGGGAAAAGAATTCTTTAGAAAAGGAGAACACCATTATAATTAATTTCTAATCCATTACGACCAATGGGATTTTTCATTGATTATACTTTTCAGCTCTTCCGCGAACATTTCAAGGTAACAATAAAACTAATTGGTCTAACCCTTTTTGAAAAAATTTGATTTTAGTTTGCTAAAAAATAAGCTTAAATTTTTTTACTGGCTACAAAAAGCAAAGTTATAATTCAATTAAATCTTTATCAATTTTTCAGGTACTTCTTTTTAAGATATTTAAATTTGGTCACATTTACATTAAATTTTTTTAAAATAATTGATGATTGCGATCTAATTAATCAGCAAATATAATTCTTATCAGATATAGAAGCTCAAAAAAATCTTACCTGAGAAAAATTTGTGATTCCAACAACAGAATTTAATCAAGTTTCATTTGATGTATAAAAGATGTCTTTCAATAAACCAAATTATTTTTAAACTCTTATAAATTAGTTCTATGATTTATTGACGGGGCCCAAGGAGTCTTCGTTTATTTGAACATAACTATAGTTTTTTCAGTTATAATTTTCATTTTAGGTTCCCTTTAAAACAGAAATTTTCTTAAAGTATTATAATTTTTACTTCAAACAGGCAATTTATGATGAGGAACGGGAAATTTGGAAAAGTACCCAAGCGAAAATATTATGGATAGTTTATACATAGTGTGAAATTTTATGTGAAATATTCCTTTGTTTTATACATTTTTTATATATAAAACAAATGAATATTATATATAATACTTCACACCGTATATAAACTGTATATAATTTTTGCGCCTGTGTATTTTAATTCTCATTTAGAGTAAGAGAATTAAAAAAAATCCCTGTTACAAACCAAAGTTCTTCAAAAATGGAAAACTCTATCTTCCAAATTTGAAAAAGATAGTTACTATATTTTTTCATTATTATACCAAATTTTGTAAATAAATATAATTCTTACTTGGAATAGGGGATTTTGGAAGTAAATTTAATTGTAACTTGATATAGGAAATGTAATATATTAATCGTAATTCTCAGATCGAACGGGCATTAGATCAATGAAATTATACAAATTTCCCTAAAGAATTATAATTTTAACTTTGAAGTAGGGAATTTCGTAAAGAATTATAATTCTGTTTTCAAACAGTTAATTTATCTCATAGAACGCGAAATTTTAGAAAATAATTTTAATTCTGTTTATAATACGAGGGTGGATTGATAAGTTTCCGGCCTGACCAAGAGATGGCGCCACTAGGCCTACCTTGAGGTGGCGTTCTATAGTACCATCCTTAGATAG
>NC_046662.1:64471401-64473546 GCF_010883055.1 Belonocnema kinseyi | reverse complement strand
TCAGCCTTGGAGGAGATTATGTTGAGAAATAAAAAAAAAAAATTCTTAAAAACGTTGTTTTTCTTGGTCAGGCCGGAAACTTATCAATCCACCCTCGTAAGGCAATTTACAAAAACAATCGATGTTCCAAATCAGAATTTGTCAGATTTTGAAAATTCCTTATACGGATTCAGAATTTCCACAATGCCTTCATTTCTTGTTCCGAATCAGCAATTTTTCAAATCTTTACACATGTTTGGAAATTTCTAGAATTCTTTTAGAAATAAAACTGTATTGGGTACAGGCATGACCTTGATATTAACCGGATATGACAGGCAGCGCCCGCGGCGTCCAAAGCCTGAAATTCCTAGCTGATAGAATTTTGAAATTTACACAAGTTAGCACGTGTGCATTGTTTTCAAATATAATTAATAAATAGATGATTGTTTTAAAAACGTATGCAACATTTTTCAAAAGGAAACTAAATAATAGAGGAAACTTTCTTGCAAAAAGATTTAGTGAAAAAATTGTCTTTTCATTCCAGCTAAACCCGTTCTAGTTTCATTGTTGGTTATGAACATAACCCTAAAAATTGCCGGTAGAATGTCAACAAGAGGATTGATGATGTATATTTTAATTAGAACAGGATTTTAAGCTATAAGTCATTCTATCGATTTTTATCCTAAAATATTGAATAAGGGAAATATTTTTCTTTATGTTAAAAATATTTATAAATTATAAATGGGATACGGGACACTCACTGTGAAAAAATTCAAATAAATATAATGACATGTAGGTTTGCTTAAAATTTTCCTTTTGATAAGTCTTGCTATTTTGTGAATTTATTATTATTGATACTTAGGACACACTAGAATACCCCTATGTTTAAAATAGAGCAACTTAAGAATATATTTAACATTGATTAATTAATTTTCAATTGTTTAAACAAATTTAATTTGTTTAAATAAATATTTCTTTCGAAATTTCGTTTTTTCCTAAAAATTATTACTATTAGACTAGTGAAATATTGATTAACATTGATTTATTAATTTTCAATTATTTAAACAAATTGAATGTCTTTAAATAATTTTTTTCTCAATTTTTCAAATGAATAATTATTGCTATTTCTTCAGTAAAATATTGAACACCATTGTTTAATGAGTGTTTCATGGTTTAAACAAATTTAAATTATTCAAATAAATTTTTTACTAAAATTATTTTTTTTTACAAAAATATTACTGTATTATCGTTAAGTCACATAAATTTATTTTCAATTATTCACCAATCGTTAAAGTAATAAATTATTACTCATTTTCAATAACCTTAAATTTGTTTAAAGAATATTTTTTCACAGATATACTTCATGAATTTCAATTTAAATTAAAATATACTCCATTAATATTATGGCATAATTAAACTTTTTAAACTCAAAATCTCACAACTAGCATTACGTTTACAAAAATAATAAATCATACAAATATAATATTACTGACTTAATTAACACAATCATTTTTCCAGATATCTTAGTATTTCTTTTTCAAAAAAGAAGAGTATTGAAATACTTTATGTGATATTTGTATTCCGATAGGAGATCTGTCATTCAGGGAATTCATCCCTAAGAAATTGCCACATTGAGGCAACAGATGGCGCCAGGCTGTTTCCGTGGCCGCACAGTGGGGTGAAATCGGAAAAGGAGGTTCAAAATGACATTTAGAACGCAATTATGCACCGATTTTAGAATTTTTTTTTGAAAAATTCAGAACTAAATTTTTCAAAAAATGGTGAGAGTAGATTTTTTATTTTTTTGTTTATTTAATTTTTATTTTAATGCAAACATCGAAAAAAATGACGATTTTTCTAATTTCATTTTTTATCTTCTAGACAAAATTTTTCTTATACTTCTCGTCCCTTGAATCTAGTGCACAGGGGTATAAGAAATATAAAAAAATTCTTAACTTGCATAGTTAATATTGTTATAAACAAATTGTATTAACAAATACTCGACATTAAGGGTTATTCGGCTTCAACGTATATTTCTGCTCTGAAGTCGCTTGCTTTCATATCGAGGATGATACGTGAATATTTAAATTTAACATTAAATGATATTTGTTTATTTTATAAACAAATTATATAAACAAATTCACATTTTGGCCGTTTTTAGGCGAA
>NC_046662.1:64427766-64471301 GCF_010883055.1 Belonocnema kinseyi | reverse complement strand
CAATACGCCAATTAGCACAAATGGTAAGTTCCGACAGTGCCTACAAGTGTGCCTACTGGCCGCTAGTTGGCAATACCGGTTTCATATGTATACACCTGGTATGTACTCTACTGGGTAATTGACACTTCTTACGATTATAATTTTACAAAAATTATTTTATTTGGTCTACTCAGATTTAAAAAATATTCTATACAGGACATTTTTTGCACAGTCAATATCTTTCCAAAAAATTAGCTGATTACTGTATTTGTCTTCTTAGAGATGGTATTTCATATTTGACTAACTCATAAGAATCATCTAATATTGTTGACCTGATTCTACGACATAAAAATCTGTTTACCTTGGAACACTACTTTATTAAATTTATAACAATCTTGTGTTACACAAGGAAAATATTAAAAGAGAAGGAGGGGGATCTGATTTTTGGTCAGTAGGATGTGAACGTTCGTTAATCAGGTGGGGAATAGAGTATATATTCGCGAGTAGTCTTTTAAACATTTCTTGTACATCTGAAAAAATGAAGCTCGTCGTTGGTACTCTCCTCTTAATTTTTTTGGTTCTATTCAATTGTATTGGTGTGTATAATATTTAAAAATTCAATTTTGATAATTAATTATTGAAAATAAAATCGGGTTAAATGAGAAAAAGATTTTTATAAACAAAAATGTAACTTCCCAACGATAATGAAAAAGTGTTGTACAAAACTTATTGAATGAGAAAAATTACTTTTTGTCTCTAGTGTCTTTTTGTACAATTAATTGTTTTGGATACAAATAAAAAAGAAAATAAATCAAAATTCGAAATCCACGCGTCCATAATAAATATTCTTTAAATAAAAAAGACAATGAAATATACTAATCATTCGTAATTCTTTAAAGAAAAACTATTTTTTTATTTATGGAGCCGGTTTGTTTTGAACATTTAAATGCAATTTTCTTTAAAAAATCAAATTTTGTTAAACACTTTTGAAGTTTTTTGTCATATAGGAAAACAATTTACCAAATTATTTTACTATGTAAAAAGGTGCATGAATATTGCCCAACTTTTATTTTCTCTAATATATTTATTACCGAAAATAATTTGACAGCATAACAGTTTGACCATTTGACCTAATTTTTTCAAAGTTCCAAATTAGCGTTTACTCTAAATTGTTAAATTACAAATGACAGTTTACCCCAATTTCTATTTTGCTGAATTACCATTTACCGTAATTTTTAAACTTCCAAATTACTGTTTGCCCAATTTTTTCAACTTCTGTTTATCAGTTCCCCTAATTTCTAAGGTGCTGGTTTACTGTTTATCCTAATTTTTGAAGTTCCGATACATCATTTGCCTTAAATTTAAAAGTTCCGAATTACTATTTATCCTACTTTTTGAGGTTCTCAATTAACGTTTTCCTTAATTGTCAAAGATTAGAGTTACTTTTTTTCCCAATTTTTAAGATTTCTAATTAATTTTTGGCCTAATTTCCATTTTTCGTAATTATCGTTTACCCAAATTTTTTAAGTTCTGAATTACTGTTTCCTTTACTTTTTAAAGTTCCGAATTACTTCTGAGCATATTTTTCATGCTTTTAATTACTTTTTAATTGCGAATACCTCCAAAATTAAAAAAATCAAAATGTCAATATGTTTGATAATTTCTTGTTTTTAATACAGTGTGATTTTAACGAAAACAAATTATTTCCATAGAAACAATAATTTATAATGCAAATAGAAAATTCCTTACCTGTTGGAATGAATAATTTAACTACAATCTTAAAATGTTTCAAAGCATGATTGAAGAAATATTTATATACGCATATATAATTTGATTGACTTTTTTCCTTCCGTGACTGACAAATCTTGTTTGATTGAAAAATTAAATATTTAATTAAATATTCGTCTTTTTACATTCTCATCATTTATGATTGAGAAAGTATTAGAATTGTCAGAAATTTGACACCACTGTTTTTCAACGGATCTCCACGTTTCGAGACCCCCTGAATCCGAAAATCAGGGTTTTCCAATGGGGTCTGCCTGTCTGTCTGCCCGTCCGGCCGTCCGAAAACACGATAACTCTCGAAAAAATGAACGGATCAAATCCATCTTTGGCACACTTTTTTTAGGTCGCAATAGAAAGGACCAGTTCGTTAACCAGCCATTTTTGATAAAAATTGAAGAAGTGAGCGCATTTTGAAAATTTTTGAGACCACTTTTTTCTGAATTTGAAGATTATATGTACGGATATTCATATCATTAAAAAGGACAAACAATTTATCGCCGTCAATTATTTTGATAAAAAGAAAATTCTCAGAGTTATAGCATTCTCAACATTTTTACAATCAACCGAAAATTACAATTTTAAGTCAAAAAACGCACGATATGAAAAAATGCCAAGAGAAGAACAATATTGCTTTTTAAAAGCCCTACAAGATTATCATAACAAATTTTTTTGGGATTTTCTTGGAAAATCGAAAATTCAAATTTTCATCGCACAAAATATAATGAAAAATCAAAAATTCCATTTTGTGGTAAAACTATGTAGGATACGAAAAAAGATGAATAAACCAAAACTGTTATCCCAAAAAAGATCTACAATTGCTTTAATAATTACTTCTTGATAGGAGACTTACTATTTATTTTATTCATGAAAAATAACATTGAAAATAAAATAAAATAAAAAAAAAAGTGTGAAAGAACGACGAAAGTTACGAGAACAAAAAATTCAACAAAACCCGTTTAAAAATCTGTGTCAAAAATTGAGCGCGCAGCGGGAGTGTCACGATGAGAATGTGTACCTTAAAGTCTATAGAGCTTTGAGAAACTTAATCTTTGACCATACATAATTAAGTGGACAATTCAAAATATCAAGACGCAGAAAAATATTACCATCTAATATATATATATATTAGATGGCAATATACAAAATTCGACTATTTGGTCAAAAGGTGATTCGAATCATTTTAAAAGACATTTAAAACGAATTTTCGTGTTCCATTAAGACGTTAAGTAAGTCGTTCAAATCTTCCCACTCTACTTTTCATCATTTCTTATCACACCTACTCTTCTACTTCTACTTTCCCTCCCATCCCCCTTCTTACTTTTTCACAATCCCCTCTCAACACTTGCCTACCCTTTCCCTATGACCCCTACTTTCCTCATAACGACTTCTCACTTCTAATACTCCCCCACCTATACTTTTCCTACGCCACTTCTTATTTCTCTCCTCTTTTTCCCCCTCAGGAAAAAATTAGAATAAAAATCATCAAGATTCACAATTTTCAACAGTTTACGGTCCCTCTCAGAGAATATTTCTCTCGTTGAAAAAATCCCGCCCCTCCATAAATAGTAGGCGAGGAAAATAATTTGCCAAAGTTTCAGTCTGATCGGAGAAATTTTGTTCTTTAGGTAGGTTCACTTTAGAAATAATGCCCGTCTGTTTTTGTTGCAGACAGAAGTTTACAATTCGATTGTTTGCCGAATGGCGACCCTATTCCTGGCATTCATCGTGGCAAACCTTCTCAATCTTTTGAGAGAGATTCATCAGAGAGGTGTCTTGCTCCTACCGAGCGACCTCTTCGTGACAGATCCAGGTCTCTTCCAAGGGCTCATTCTCCTTCCAGGGCTATTTCTCCACCTATAAGGCTTCCTTCTTCAGATGGAAATGGATGTGGGCTTGAACAACTTAGATTTATTCGGCTCAATTCCTATATAAATCCGTACCGGATATTCGACCTTAGAAGATTCACTTTTCCTGCCCATGAACCAATTCTAATAAGATCAGGAGATAATCGCTATGCCGCTGTCCCAACCCAAGAACAGATTGTTATGTCTACATCCAATGGTGACGTGTTTGCAATATTGAAGAGTTATAATACTCTTATCGGAATGTATGCACATGTTAAAAACTCTAAACAACGAGTAAAAATAAACATGAGAAGCAGTACGGTTTATGCATTGACCAAAAAAGAAATCAATGAAACTCCAGTAGGTAAAAATCACCCAATAATGTTCAGATATAGAGTACATCATGTTACAGTCGTGTAAAGCACATCCCTCTATCTTATGAATTTAATTAAGAAAATGTTAAACTAAAATATATTGTTTGTGATCCGAAGTCAGACTAAAGTGTTTCATGTAACCCAACTGTAAAAAGAGCCTGTATCCGAGATGTAACACAAAAAAACTGGGGTTTCCATTAGAACCCATTTTTAGCTCTAAAGGAGCTGCAACAAAAATGAATCCCACTTGATGAAAAGGCACCTCCCAGAAAAAAATAAGCTCTTAATGATATCTTAGTTGGTGTTCTAAGTGATCCCAATTGTAATTGATCCTATTTATAAAGAACCTATTTTTCGCTTTGCCTACTTGGATATAATGTTTAATTAATATAACAATATTTACCTTAAAGCACACTTGTAATCGAACTCTGATGGACATAACTTGATGATGATAATTGAATTACAAAATATTACTGCAATTGAAATAGAAACAATGAGTTGATAAATATCATTTGCAGGTTATGTAACATAGTTGTGAACATAAGGGCATGTTCATACGCAAGACACTTTTCGTCGCAAGTCATCGGTTGATAAATGTAAATCGATTCGTAACTTAGCAGCCCTACTTTGCAAGCGGTTGGTTTGTGAATGCGCCTCCATTTTCTTTTAAAGAGCCATCTAAAGGAACCCTTTTGGCTCTATACAGGAATCTATTGGAGCTCAAGTTTTAAATGATACCAACTTTAATTTGAGCCACAACTTTAGTGAACCCCCAGTTTTTTCTGTGAAGGTAACGTTCCAATACATGATATTGTAGCTCTCAAATGTTGGTATTGTAATATTGTTAGAATATATTGTAATATTGCAATGTAGAGGAAAGTAGTGAGTAGTTGCCTGCAGATTGGAGGACAGTCTTGAACCCGTTACTATATAAGAAAGGAGATAAAGAGGTAGTAAAATACAAATGTATTACAATTTTAAATACAGCAAAAGGTTTTAGAAGTTAAGGATACTCAAGGAAGAAGATTTAAAGGAAGCACGAGGGGACTCAAACATCGAACAATGATAAATTAGAGAGACGATAAGGAAACTTAAAAGTAGAGTAGTCCAGAAAAAATGCATAGGTTGCTAAGGAATAAGGGAAGGTTTGAATGTGAAAGGAGAAAGTAAAAGTAGAGGAATAATAGAGAGAGGGGGCGGGAGATAGGAAGAGCGAGAGGGGGAGAGGGGGGAAAGGATGAAGAAGATAGTGGGAGAGAAGAGAGAAGAAAAGAGAGCTACGGAAGGGATGATGCCAATGCATTGGTGGAAATATTGTGCGGAATAGTAGTTATAGAGGCCATTATAAAAAACTAATTGTATATAAATAAGAAGAAGAAGGTGTTGTAATAGCAGAAGTGTCTGAAGCACGAAATAATAGAGAGAACTTCGGAAGAAAAGTACGTGTAACATACAGATAAGCAGAAGAGGATCAATGAAAACTAACCGCTTTTTTCTAAAAAATTTAATAGCAAAGGTCTAATTCTAATAGTAGGGATGTCCACAGATGTGCCTTACTCGCTTCTCCTCCCTTCACCGAACGCTCATTCGTGCCTTCTCCTTGCACGCTCGTTCGTTCTCTCGTTCGCTCTTTAGCGAAAGCGACAAGAGAGAGGATTGAAGCATGACAGCTTTAACTCTTAACTCTTTCCGTGAACATTTTTGGTCTCGAATGCGAATACAGATAAAATAGGGGAAAGAAGGAATCAGTCAGAGGAAATAAAAGAAACCTGGCACTAGTCCTAAAGGAAGGTAAATTTAAGAATAAAATAACTTAAATTGAAAGCAGAAAAGTTCTGTTGCAGAGATGTGCTGTGGAGTTTGAGAACATGTTTGGTCCACTGCAAATAAAGCTATCTAGTTTAAACAAGTGGGTCGTACATCTTCGGTCTTCCGAGATCCTTTTCCCGGCCATAAACGTAGACACTGATGTATACAAACGAACGCACACGCATCAACGGTGCGGAAACGCAAGGTAAATACGCTTTATACTGTCTACTTATAAGCATAACCCCACATCCGACGATTACGCGAAACAAAGAGATCCAGAAAGTTAGTTTTAGCTTATAAACGCGGGTCCTGGTTTAAATCTCTAAGGAATGTCTGCTTGGATAAGCTCCTCAAAGATATCTGCAATTTCTTATAGCCTGCCACTGAACCTCTGAGAACAAAGAGGAACATTTTTTCCGAATAAATCACAGTGAATTTTATCGAGATGAACTTCTCCCTTCTTGGGCGTCTACTTTTTCGAACGATTCGCCTTCGAAGATTTCACTTGGAATTAATCACGAAACTCTTTGCAGAATTGAAAGTGATATGTATATAGGGGGGTGAAAGGTGCCCCTCCAACGTTACAGTTTAATAATAACTTTTAAAAACAATTTTTTATTTCAGACTTCATACTCTTTCCCTTATTCTCTTCGTTTCCTCCCTTTATCTATATTAAAAAGAAACCTTCTTTTTTTTGCTTAAGTGACAACTGAATTAATCGAACCCCTACAAAAAAATCCAATTCATTTTTGGTAAAAAGTTAATTCTTTTTATTTAAAAAGTCTGATATAGTATTTTTGGTTTGGAACCAATCTCGTTTGATTAAAGAATCTACCATTTACTTTAAAAATTGATAATTTTGTAAAAAAGCTCAGTAAAAATTGATTCTTTTTCTGAATATTGATCTCTTTAGTTGTAAGTTTTTCGCGGATGTTGAAACCTTTACTATTTTCTTGAAGATTTATTGTTTTTTTTTAATAATTCGCTTTTCATGTTTTCACGTGTTTTTGGTTGAAAATCATTCAAATATTGATTTAAATATTATGTTAATAGTATACCTCTTTAGTTAAAAATGTAACTATTTTGTAGAAAATTAGATTTTTATCTAAGAATAATTTTCATAACTCGTCTGTTTTGGTAAAACATTAATCGTTTTGGAGAAAAGTTTACCTTTTTCGTTAAGTGTTCAACTTTTTGTTGAAAATTAACTTTTCTTTGATTGAATTCGTCTTTTTGAATAAAAAATAATCTGTTTTTTTTTTTAATTTCATTATTTCGACAGAGATTTAACTATTTTGTTGAAAAATAGTGTTTCTCGTTGCATTCAACTGATAGAAATTTTGGTCTACTTGAAAATAATTTAATAAACTGAAAATTGAAATGTTCCATTTTTGGTTCGAAGTATTTGTTTGAAAATTCATACATTTTGTTGAAAATTAGTCTTGTGGTAGAAAATTAATCTTCTTGGTTCAGAATTCATATTTAAATGTAAAAACTGCTTTCCTGGTCAGAAATAAAAAATTTTCTTCAAAAATTAACTGTCTTATAAAAAATTCGTCTTTTTTAGCTTGAGAAGTCAACATTTTTGGTTGAACTTTGATATTTTTCCTTGAAAATTCCACCATTCAATTTAAAATACACCTTTGCAGGTTAAACATCACAACTATTGTTTGAAAGAGCAACTATTTAGTTTTCAATATAACTGTTAAGATATAAACAAATTTTTTGTCAAAAATGATGACGTCATAGTTATATAATGGCCATTATACACCTATGACCTTGAAAAGCGACACTTAAGATTGATAAAGTCCCTCTCTTCGCCCTTGGTACATAATATACTCTTTTTGTTTGAAAATGGCATAAAGGCAAAGATTAATGGAATTTGCTTACGAGTGAGCATTTTAGTGCGTCCTAAGCGATAAAAACAATTCCCTTTAACTAGAGGATATATACGGTTAATGAGATTTTTCCCACCTCATAGAAGTCGAGCAAATGCGGTTTACGTTTTTAAATTGAGCTCGTTTTTTAAACGTGATCCCTGAAGGGGAAACCGCAATGAAAAAGGCGGTATCTATGTATTTAAAGTAGCAGCGAGATTTACTTTTGGAGATTAAGTTCACTCACTGAAAAGTACTGCCGCTGAAAAACGGTTACTTCTGATAAAGAACCAATCTATTTGGTGAAAAGAGCACCGACTGGAAATTGCTTTTACCAATCTAACTGAATTTATAACCGATGCTGACTGATTTTTTATCACCGCTTTTTAACTTTTTAAAAAAACAGTTTGATCATTTTAAGTAAATTTGTTCATACTTCAGTTTTAGGTATTATAGTGATCTTCTATCCTTCGACGGCATTACATTAAAACGTGTATAAAGTGCCAGGTATGAGATGCACCCTTCAGGAAAAACAGCCTCCTCAAATTCCAAATACCTCAAATTTTTTTTCTGTATCCTTTCGAGTTTCTCAGCATGTGACACAAATTGCAGTTGCCATATTTGAGATTCATAGGCACTCTAATTATAAAAGTACAAGGTTATTTTACAACATTGATAATATTTGCCTTTCCATAAAATTCTTACGCGTCCTTAACAAATATTCACTCACTTTACTTGCTTATTTTCTCAAGATTTCATTATGATCTTTCAATCTTAATTGCGAGATAAAATTGATTTCTAGATCGTGAATAGACTCTTCTCTGCTTAATTGAATATTGGTAACATTGTAAGCATAGATTATTCAATTAAAAATTCTAGAATACGTCCACTGAACTTCTTTTTTCTAGAATAAACGGCAGCTAATTTTTTAACCCTCCGTTTACAGACTTCTTTTTTCCATCTTCCGTTTACAGACAGGGTTTTATAAGTCCTTTTCCGTTTTTTGAACTGTTTCTGACTCTCAAAAAATGTAGTAAAATTCAGGGTAATTTTTTTAAGTGTCTACTACACGTTCCAATTGTTTTTAGGGTCAAACGTTAAAAACTCTTTAAAATAAAAATTGAAATTTGGGGAAAAAAATAGAAAAAAATCGATACTTGTTAAAAACTTCTTAATTTTGCAACAAATAAAATTTTTTTTAAATCGTTGCAGGGTCTGAAAGCTTAGACTGTGACTCCCAAAAAATGACAGGCCCATTGGTGGCGGCTTCAAAAAGTTGAATTATTTGAAGACTTGAAAAATGAGAATATTTTACAGTGATTCATTCAGGTAATTCCATAGAAAAAGTAGGATATTGAATGTTAATCTATATTTATTGTACAAAAACTAACATAAATAACCGAAAATACCAAATAAAATAAAACAATTAATGTTCACTAACTGGTGAAAACAGTAACGCGGTGTACAGACAGGGTCTTTTATGTCACTGTAGGCACTTTCACCACGCACCGCTCAAACGTTAACTGACGAACTGCAGCGCCACTCACAGGACCTGAACCTTTTACTACCCAGATTTTTTTAGTGGAGGTAACCGAACTTCCATATTTTCCCAAGCAGCGGAGGGTTAAGAACCATTCATAGTTAATAGGCGAGTCAAATCTAAGGTTTTCCTAATGTGATTCAATTTTATTTCGTTTTTTTTTAAAGCTTGATTCTCGCTTTTTTGAGTCATGGTAAGGACACATTTCTCGTCTCGATTCTATATCGAAAGGACGTCGGAAACCACATAACACGAACGAAGAATGGATGACCCCGCGAGATACCGGGTGTCTCAAAAGAGAGGGGAACTGGTTTGAACGAGTACGGTGTGCCACCTGTAGCAGGGAGAACATCCAAGCAAGCCGGCCCACTTATGTAAACAGTTTTGCGTGAGGTGAGCAGGTTCGGTGTATGTAGGCGTGCGACACTGGTGCACATTATGTATGTTCATACGTTGTACATACTACTCACATGCAATGCCCATTTCCCCGTAAGGGTTGCGTTCTGTACGTACAGATCCAGGAATTTACCACCACATCTTCTCAATGAGAACCATTTTAACTCCGTTCTTCCCAAACCGAGAAGATTCATTGCGAGCAATTTAGTTCGTTTTTTTATAAGAAGAAGAAGTGAGAGTCCCTCCATGGCTGCAGAATTTATATTTAAATTTGAAAGTATCCAGGTTTTTAAGACATTACACCTGAAGGTTGACACTTCCGTTGAGGCCGAATTTATATTTACATTAGCATGCATCGAAATTTTTAAGGGTTTTGATTTGAAAACTTTAGAATGTTTGAGATTTATGGGGATTTATGGGGGTTCTGATTCACAAATTGTTGAAGATTGTTCTGAAAATGTTCCAAATTAAAAAAAAAAACAAAAAAAAAACAGAAACGATAGTAAACAGTCCTTTGATGCTAAATTGATACTAACATCTGGACGCATCCAGATGTGTAAGCGTTTTATTTGAAATTTATAGAATATTATGGTGAAGATGTTCAAAAATTAAAAGAAACAAAAGTTGAAAGTAGATAATCTCTTAATGCCAAACTTATATTTATGTCTGAAAGCATCTGCATGTTTAAGGGTTCTGATTTAAAAATAGCAGAGGATTGCTCTGAAGATGTTTCAAATTAAACGAAACAAAAGTTGAAAGTGTGAAGTTTCTTAATGCCCAATTTATAATTAAATCTAAAAGCAAGAAGGTGTCTAAGTGTTCTGATTTGAAAATTGTAGAAGGTTCTCCTGAAGATGTTCGAAATTGAAAAAAAGCTGAAATTGTGAAGTCCTTTGATGGTGAGTTTGTATTTAAAATTCAAAGGATCCAGATGTCATTTCCAAATTTTATTCAGCGGGGAAAGTTTTGCTTTAATCAAGAGTTGGAACAGAGGGTTTCAGCAAAGAATTTTAATTTGGACATTGAGACCGGAAATTCTCTAAAAGATTTAAAATTATGATTTGGGCACATGATTTCAGTAAATAAAAATAATTTTGAGTTTGAGACTTATAATTCTCTGTTTGGGACAGGGAATTTCAGTAATGAAATATAAATTTGACAATTGGGACAGGGAATTTCCCTTACAGAATTAGGTATAGTTTTAACTACAGAATAGGGAAGTTTCTAAAACTATTATAACTCTAAATTTTTCCCATGGACCGGTAAATTTAGGAAAATAATTTTAATTCTGAATTATCTAAAAGGAATTTGAAAAAAGTTCTTTTTTTAAATCCGAATTCGTCAGATTCTCAAAATCACGTGTTTCAAATCAGAATTTCTTTGAAGTTAAAATTTCATATTTTTTTGTAAATAAAAATTTGCCAGGATTTGAAATTTCTCACTTCTAAATTTTAGAAAAAGGGATCTAGTATATTTCTGAATTATAATAGAAAATTTGTACGTGTGGTTCGAGTTCGTCTGATTGACTAGAAGTTTTATAAAACGTATTACTACAAGTTCGAGGTACAAATTTTATAAATTATAGAAATTAAAAAGCATAAATAACATTTTTCTTTTTAAATTCAAGTTTGAAAATTTCAGGACCTGCTCGTAGAAAATTCTACAATTTCTTGACTTTTTTAAAGACAAATTTTTTTTCGTGTATGTTTTAAACTGAATGAGGTTAAGATATCGCAATTTCCTCGCACCTTGGGATGAGAGTTACAACCTACATTGGTTTTAATGACTGTTTAATGAATTCTTGAGAAATTCCAAGATCCTTGGTTTTCTTATAAGTGTCTCTGAGCTATACTTGCATGTTATATTTTGCAAGACTGCACAAGGCGTAACGCAGAGGGTTGCGTGTAAGCTTGTGCTATAGAGGCGGTTGTCGCGGTACCGTCCTCGATCGCGATAACATCCTCGTTTCGAGTTTCCACAAGTACTTATGCACCTATACATTCATGTAAAATAATTCGAAACTCGTGTTGGTGAGAATGTCCCAACGCACATTCAACCTACAAATGTATCGAATCGCGTGGTAAGGCTATACGACACCTCGAGGAATTAGTTCGACCACTGCAGGTCTCTGTTCCTTAATTAAACCTGTACTTCTCACCTTGAAAGCAATTATGAACTGAAAATGGCTAAAGTTAATTTTGCTATAGTTTCTTCTACTAAAAATAAATAGAGTAAAAGTAAATTATTTCTAATTCGTTCTCTATTATCTAATTTGGTAATTAAATCATGGAGCCGTTAAAAAAAAAACGTAACACTATTTTCAACACTTTTTTCATCTTTCGATTTGACTGGAGAAACGACTAAATTAAATCACAATATTTTAAAAGACTTCACAGTCCGAAATTCTCTCAAATTAGGGGCTCTAGGGTGATTTTTCACGAAAATAGGGGCATAAATTCGTAAAAATAAAATTGATATATAGATACCATATTGAATACATCATAAAACGGTTAAGATTAAAAATCGAAATATATCTCATTTCAAAAAAAAAAGTTTGATTTTAAATTAAAAAGATTAATTTTCTACCAAAAGAGACGAATTTTGAACGCAAGAGTTAAGTTTTCAAGCTCTAAACTTGAATGTTTTTTAAAATAGTAACTTTTTATATAATTTTATATTTAGTTAAAACCGAAAAGATGTATTTAAATCAAATAGTGGAACTTTTTAGAAAAAGAGACGAAATTCGAACCAAATTGTTAAATTTCCAACCTACAAAAATTAGATTTTTTAATTAATATTTGAATCGAAAAGAAGAATTTTTAAACAAAGATGTCTATTTTCAACCAGGAAAGATTTTTCGGTTCAGCAAAAAAAAATCGTAACCAAATTGTTTCAAACCTAAATGTCAAATACGACAGAAAATAGTTGGATTTTCAACCAAGTAGTTTTATTTTCTACGAAAATAATAGATTTTTCAACCCAAAAAATGAATTTTCTATGCAACAGTTAAATTTCAATCGGAAAAAATATATTTTCAGCCGAAAAGAACAAATTTTCAACAAAATAGTTGGTTCTTAACCAAGCAAACGAATGTTTAACTAAGTCGTTCAACTGTTAACTAAATAGTTGAATTTTTAACCGGAAAACATAAGTTCTCCATGAAACATTTAACAGTTGAATTCCAAATAAAAATGATGAAACGATCAATTTTTTTACAAAAAATAGAATCCTTTAATTATCAGCTAAGAAATTAATTTTTAACCAAAAAAGAAAGAATTTTCAATAAAATAGTTATCTTCAACTAATAGAATGAAGCTTTCAAAAAGTAGTTCAACTTTTGACGCCACATTCTAACCCCCCCCTCCCCCCCACTTCATCTATGAATGAAAAATCGTCACAAAACCTATGTTTGAACGGCCCCCAATGTCCTGAAATTCATGAATGTTTGCTCACAGTAGATATGGAAGGCTTTAGTCAGCCATTGGTCTTATCAGACTAGAGAAAGGGTTTGTAGATTTGAATAAGTAGAAAATGCTAAAAGGGAGCAGTGGACTTTTGTACATTATTCGTATAGTGTTGCTTATAAATATTTGAGTATTATCATAAAAAATATTACTTTTTTATTTTTTATTAATTTTCAACTAAAAAAAAACAGATGAATTTTCTATCAAAACAGTTCAGTTTTTATGCTAAAAAGTCCAGTTTTTATCATAAAAACTGATTTCTAAACCAAAAAAGATCAATTACCAATTAAAAAGTTATTTTTCAACCAGGAAGAATGATTTTTCAGCCAAATAGTTGAGTTTTCAACAAACCGCTGACTTTTAACCCTACTGGTTAAATTTTTAAACCAAAAACACTATTTTTTTAGAAGACAGTTAAATTTTCAATTTAAAACAACGATTTTCCTGTCCAAAGAAATAAATGTCCAACAAAACAGTTAAATTTTGATCAGAAAAGATGACTCATAAAAAAAGGTGGACTTCGAACAAAATAATTAAATTTTGAACAAATTAGTTAATTTTTTTACCAAACCGTTGAATTCTAAACTAAAAAGATAAATTTTTAAACAAAAAAGACTTGTTCAATCCAAGCTACAAAGGAGAATTCTCTAAAAAATAGTTTAATCTTCAACCAAAAAGTTCGTTTTCAATCGAATCATTGAATTTTCAACTAAAGTTGATCAATTTTCAACTAAGCCCAATCTATTTTAAAACAAAATGGAATAGTTAAATTTTCAGTTGAAAGAATCTTGAAACAACAAACAATTTTTAAAGCTAAAGTTAAATCTTCAACCAATGAAATTTGTTTTTTAACCAAGGAGTTCAACTTCCAACCAAATAGTTGAATTTTCAACTAGAAAAGATGAATTCTCAACGAAAAATGTAATAGTGGAGTTTTAAACTACAAATGATCAATTTTCAATAAAAACTGAAAAGCCTTGTAGAAAATTCTTATTTTTTTATTTTTTATTATTCAAGCAAAAAATGTAATTTTCTACAAAATAGTTAAATCTTCAACCAATAAAATTAATTTTTAACAAAGTAATTCAAGTTTCAACAAATTCAATAAGATTTCTACTAACAAAGATGTCTTTTTAATAAAATAGTTGAGTTTTTAAGCAAATAGTACAATTTTTAACCTAAAGGGATTTAATTTCCAACAAAAATTAGTTAGATTTCCTTGTTGGGTTCTATTAATTCAACACGTTGTTACGGCAAAAACGGGAAAGTTTCTTTAAAAGAAGGAGGAAAGAGGAATTTTTCAAACAACAGGAAAAGAGAATAGGGCAAAGAGTGTAAAGTCTGCAACCATTCTCCCAAATTATTTTTGGTCACAAGGATCCCGACAAAAAGTCCTCTTATCCTTATCTCCAAAACCACAGATGGTTCAACCATGGTCACGTGTCAGATTCGATTAATCTCTTTTCTTTCTCAATTATTGAATTAAATCCGGTAGATGAGTGTGTCAAACATATTGATTATACTCTTAATAGTCGAAATCCATCATCCTTGATCAGAGAACTCAATTCCGGGCCACGTGTCGTCTTGCGATTGGGGGAGTTGGAAAGGGCTTGGTAGAGGGTGGCGGACAAAATTTTCACCAATAATGCCACTATACCGAAATATCCAAATGATAAGGTTTTATCTCGGAGAAACCCAATAAAAAGGTGTTACAGAAGTGATGGCACCAGTGCCCAAAATGTTTCAATTTTCGGACTACGCATCTTTTTGTATATCACACCTCACTTCAGCTTTAAATTCCTTATGTTTCAAGTAAAAATATTTCATTTCTTACAAACAAAAGACGAATTTTCGACAAAATACATAAATTTTCAACAACAAATTAAATAATTACATTTTTATTGAAACCAATTACCATTCAACCAAGAAAAACGAATTTTTAACAGAATACCTAAAATTTCTACCAAAGAAATCGATTCAACTGAAATGGTTAAATTTTCAATTAGAAAATTAATTTTAAACTACAAAAAAGGCATTTTCAACTGTAATAGATAAAATTACAGTTAAAAGAATCAATTTTTTACCAAAAAAAAGATTAACATTTTAAATTTCAGCCAAAAGAAATTTTAATTTAAAAATTAAACCGGGTTCTTAGACTTTTTTTTTTAACGAAAAAGTTAATTTTCAACTCAAAAGTGGAATTTTATATCATGAGAATTATATTTTGCACTAATGATTTGCATTTTTAAACAAAAAACATACATTTTCTATGAAAATAGTTGAAACTTGAACCTAGAAAGATTATTTAGTCAAAAGAGCAAAAAATTGTCAATCTAATTGTTGAAGTTTCAAGGCAACAAGTCGAATTTTCTACAAAACAGTTAAATTCTCAACAAAAAAGTAACAATTCAACCACATAGTATAATTTTCTACAAAAACAATTTAATTTTTAACCAAAAAGTAAGTATTATGAACAAAAAGTTAATTTTCTATCTAAAAGTTGAATCTTCTACTAAACATTTTCATTTTTAGTAAAAAAAGATTCATTTCCAACCAAAATAGTTGAATTTTCAACAGAAAAGTGAATTTTTATCAAATAGTTGAAGTTTTTATCAAACAATTAAATTTTTTACCAAAGAGAAAAATTATCAACCAAGAAAGTTTAATTGCAACCCAATTGTTGAATTTTCCAGCCAAACATTGAATGTTCGAAAAATCGTTTCAATTTTTATTAAAAAGTATTAATTTTCTAACAAAATAGTCGAATTTCAACCCAAAAAGTTCATTTTGTACAAAACAGTTGAAGTTTGAACCAAAGAAGATGAATTCTGAACGAAAGGTTAAATAGTGTAATACTTGAAAACAGTCAGTTTTTCATAAAATAGTGGAATCCTTAAACAAAACAGATTAACTACCTACAGAGATACATTTTGAATCTAAAAAGACTAATTTTTAACAAAAGAGTTTATTCTTCCGAAAACTAAGCTTTTTATTTAAGTAAAGAAAAAACGCAAAAAAATGTTACTTATTCAAGATAACAAGATGAATTATCTACCAAACATTTAAATTTTGAACCCAAAAATATAAACTTTCAGCAAATTAGTCAAACTTTTTAAACAAGATATGAATCGTCAACCAAAAAAACGAATTTTTAACGAAATAGTTACATTTTCATTCAAAAAGATCAATTTTTAACTAAAAAATATGAATTCTTAAAAGAATGTAATAGTTAATATTTCAAAAAAAAAAAAGATTTGAAATTAAAAGTAAAAACAGTGAAATTGATTCCTAACGACGAATATTCATTAAAATAGTTAAATCCTCAAGCAAGAAAGATTAATTCTCAACCAGACAGTTATATTTTCAATAAAAAAATATAACATTTTTAGCAAAGAAGATAAATATTCAAACCAAAAAGACGCATTTTCTACAAAATAGTTCATTTTTAACCAAATACGAGGTGTGTTCAAAAAGTAAGGTGACTTTTAAATTTTTGCGGGCTACGTACATTCAAGTTTAAAATTTTTTGTTTTGTTGTGTTGGTACACTCGTCACGATCATATGTTCACAGTTTTGCTATATAGCTCGTGTTGTTTTTCTGGCAGAGGCGTAAAAGGTTAGAAGGGTTTGGTGTGCTCGGCGATTTTCTTCTTTCGAAAAAAATGGAGCAAAGAGTTTGCATTAAATTTTGTGTGAAAAATGGAATCCAGTGCTCTAAAACTCTTGAAATGTTGCCAGTTGCATACGTTGAGTCTACCCTGAGTAAGAAAAATGTGTATAAGTGGTACAAGCTGTTCCAAGAAGGCCGAGAGGATGTCGAAGACGAACCTCGCTCTGGACATCCTAGCACGTCAACAACAGATGAAAACGTTCAAGCAGTGGAAGAAATGATGTTGAAAAATCGCCGAATTACCATCAGAGAAGTTGCTGAAGATGTTGGCATATCGGTCTGCTCATGCCATGCTATCTTTTCGGAAGTTTTGGGCATGAGACGTGTGTCAGCGAAATTTTTTCCAAAACTGCTTAATTTTGATCAAAAGATCCACAGTCATGAGGCACCACAGTCATGCCTCAGCCTCCATATTCACCGGATTTGGCCCCCAGTCACCTTATTTTTTGAACAGACATCGTATATCAATAGAGTTAGAAGAACTTTCTAACAAAATAAAAAAAATTAGAAGTTTCAAGAAAAAGAAACATTTTTAACCAAAAAGTATGGCTTCTCAATATAATTGTTGAATTTTCAACACAATAATAACATTTTTATGCAAACAAAATATATTCTCCACCCAAAAAGGAAAAAAATTTCCACTTTTAACCATACTGTTAACCCAAATAGATGAATTTTCAACAGACAGTTGAAGTTTCAGCAAAACAAGTAAAGTTTCAACCAAATAATACAATTTTTAACCAAAAAAGATGAGTTTTCGTCCAAAAATATAACAATATACTTTTTAACTCAAAATAATAATTAAGTTTCAACCATAAGCCGTAGGATTAAACAAAACCGATATCTGTTAATTTTTTGTTTAAAAAATAAATGCAATTTTTCACTGCAACCTTTTTATTGCCGACTGTGCACTTTTAAATCTGAAATGAAATACACAGAGTGTGCCGAAAAATGCAACATTTTAGGCCCTGGAGGGCACTGATATTCCCAATACAATTTGTAAAGGGATTTAGAAAGCTTCGAGAGTTCGCCACGTGAGTTAGCGCGTTTTCGTTTGGCCGCTCCGAGATGGAGTCTTGTCATTTGGACACCTCAGTAGTCGCTCAGCTGGCCGTAAAAAGTGACCAGGCCTTTCCAGTGAGGAGAAATTTACTCAAAGTCCAGATGGTGCATTTCTCCCACCGCTCGTCTCTGCTCAAGTAGTGGGAAGTGGAGAGTGTGGGTGTGGGGGAGGGGGGGCGGAACACTCACAACTGCTATTTGAATCGTTTCAATCAAAATTACTGGAATTTCACCTCATTGCACAGGTCTGAAATAGATACTTGTTTTTTTAAACATTGGATGCTCGGCGAACTTGATGTAAAGTCGAATGGTTCGCAGCGCAGCGGTCGTAAGGGTCGAATGGGCCGAATCTGTTTGAGGAGCGACCCTTGCCCGAGGCTGCACCCGGGTTATGGTAAACACAGGACAAGTCCTGAGGGGTGGCTATGGTTGAAACGTATCGCCTCAATACGGTCACGCGCGTTGCGCAAACAGAGGGGGTTTCCGATATTACCTTCAGTACCCCAAGCGCCCCCTACGTCTACGGCTGCTACCGTCCATATGTGTGTGTATCAGGCTGTGTGTATATTCGCGATCTAGATTTATTAAGCACTTATATCTCGCGAGTGTTTTGTACATGAAAAAAGATATTAGCTATATAAAACATGATGTATATCATGCCCCAATAAATATCAGCAGCGACTAATTATCCGTGCTTCGACAAAAAAGTGTCTGAACAAACAGTAAATTAGCTTTATGAGTGAAAGGGCATTTATTCAAGATTATCCAGACACCAGTGACTGCATGATCTCTCAAAGTGAAAATATGTTTTATATGCCATTTATGTTTACAACTTTTATTAGCAAATATAATTATTATAGAAACCTATATAAAACGAGTTCAAAATTAATAATAGAAATTTAATGCAAAAATTGATGTAATTCTAATTTGATATTTGCAAAGTTTAAAATCTTTATCTTTGGAAAAAACTTTGAATTTGGAAAAATAATTTTTTAAGCCTCTTGCTTAATTTTTTATCTTTTACATTTTCAACTGACTCACCTAAACAATTTTAAATTATTAAAGCTTAAATTAGAGAACTTTATTGTTTTCAAATCTTGAACTTCAAATTATGCAACATTAAAAACTTAACATTTGATACTGTACAGCTTTAAGCACTTCAAATAAAAAAGGTTTATTCTACTAATTATTTATTTATTAATTGGACGTTTTATGGGAAGGCACTCTTTATTGCAGTAACAAAATTATATAATAGAAGTAAATAACTATTTCCAAATCTTTAGTTTGGAACATTTCCAAATTAAAAAAAGTCAAATTTGAATTCTTAGTTGTCAAATCGTTTAACTAAGCCAAATTATGTAAGGTTATTGGTCTGAAAAAAGAAATTAAATAATTCTGATCGGCTTCAACTATAAATTCGTAAATAATTACAGAATTTTCTCATTTGAAGATCTTTTAACATTTCAAATGCGTCAAATTTGAATTCCATTAATTTCGAAGGTCTCAAAATTAAAACTATTATGGTTTTCAATATTATATTTTTCAATTCTAAAGGATGTAAATTTGAAACAGTGCAATTGTTGAATCTTTAAGTTTTAAATTGTTTAACTATTAATGTTTCTGTTTTGCAGTTGTACAATTTCTATAGATTCAAAATTGGAACAAAATCATTTGAAATATTATTATAATATCCAATCAATTTTCATTAAAATACTTGAATTTTCAATTAAAAAAAAACATCTAACAAAATAAGTAAATTTTTTACCTAATTAGTTCAATTTTCAAACAAAGAGATGAATTTTGATGAGTTTTTAAGCAAAAACATTCAATTCCTACCAAAAAGTCGAATTTTTAACAAAATACATCAACATTCACTTAAACAGTTAATTTCAACTAAAAAAGGAACTTTACATCCAAAAATCAAAAAGATAAAACTTTAGATAAAAGGCATTTTTAAACACAAAAAAACGAATTTTCAAAAAAATAAAAACGACGGTAAGATTCGTAGTTTTTCACACGATTGAAACCCGCAGCTCCTCCTTCTTCTGATAATGAATTGCAGTGAAAGAATTAAATCAATTTCAACAACAAAAAATGAGTAACAAAATTGTTGAGTTTGCCACCAAGTGAATTAATTTTTCACCGAAAAATTTAAAGTTTGAAAAAAAAATTATTTTTCAACGAAGATGAATTTTGTTTGAAAAACAAATCTCAACAAAATAGATGAGTTTTCTACTAAAAAAAGATGTATTTTTAACCAATAGTGGAATATAACAATTTTAAGTTAAGAACACTAATTTGCAACAAAAAAAAGAACAAAAAATTTTCAACATGATAGTTGAATAGTATTTGGATAACATATGTAATATACTCAGAATTACTGGAATTACCCTATATTATAAATTAATTACTTGGATTGCCTACATTACATCGAATTACCTAATTTACAAGTATTTCTCCGATATAGTATTTAGATTGTAAATGAATTTCGCCGAATTACATGTGGATTACTTAATATTAAAAGTTAATGACCCTATATTATAGTGCGACTACTCCGAATGACAAGTGTATTACTCCAGATTAGAACTGTATTAGGCCATTTCTAATCAGAAAGGCTCATTTCACACGAAACTGATTTCACTGTGATTACATGAAAAGCAAGAATTATCCGATTTAAAAAAATTTGAGAAACTTCGAAATATTTTCGATTATAGCCTCATGATTTTTTACCGCCTAGCTACAAATTCGTGTCCAGAAACCTCAGAGGATCTCAAAACTATTCCTGTATACAAACCTGCACAGGTAATCCTGATGGTTCCTGTATGCACCGACAAAGGGACCCTTGAATGATCGATTATAGGTTCCTGTACAGGTTTCTCTGCAACGTAAATTAAGGCTCAGGTTCCTGTACTCAACAGGTGTGGGTTTTTTTATCGAATGCCGTCGCGAAAACTCATATCGTTCTCAGCTATCAAGTTGCTTTCCTTTTATTCCCTTGAAGATCGCACTTATTATCGAGAGAGACAACCTATGCAGCTTCATGTATAAGATCATGAAAAAGTTCATGCAGATGAACCTGACTCTAAAATTAATCTGTAAAGGAAAATAAACATGATCATTCAAAGGTTAACTTGCAGCCAAATTCCAGTACAGAAACAGTCAAGATTACATGTGCAGATTCCTGTCCAGGAACATGTCCAAGATCCTCCGAGGTTCCTGTACAGGAATTTTCAGTTGAGTGTGATAACATAACAATAATCATAAAACGGTTTTCGACCATGAAATCAGATTTTGGCGGTGTATCATAAAATGTTCACTTTTTATTCCCGCTAGATCTACAATTTCTACAGTTTTTTGTAAAAAATTTTTTGATGCACTGTATAAGAAAAGGCACCTGGAATAATTCATTTTTTTATCCTGGAAAATCTGGAAAAGTCCTGGAATTGTTTTTTGAAGAAACGCTAGACACCTTGACTGAAAGCAGCGTCATTAATATGTGGAAGCAGCCTTGCCTTGTAGGGATGGAAGACTAGATGGGATTAAAAAGTAGGTACAGGTAGATATAAATCCGCGGTAAAAAGGAGGCGCAATGAAGTATAAAATATAGGATAGGTCTTTAGTGCTGATCTCACAGTAAGTTGGAAGGAAGGAACCCAGGTTTTAAGTCTTGACTAAGTGGAGGGTAATGAATATGCTAACGTGTGCGAGTGAACGAGAAAGCTTTGTACTTTGCATCGGGTTCAAGCACCTTCACATACGCTCGAGGATCCGTAGGTAGTTAGTTGTATGCATGTTATAACGCAACGCAACTTTCAAGATCATCCCGTTTCAAGCAGCAAACATTGCGAGAAGGCCTGCAGCGAAAATTGGAGTTTGATCTTTTATGGCTCCTTTCAACAATTTCCTACCTCATCCTAAATCACAACAAGCTGACATCTTTTGCATTATTAAGTACGACGTTTTCCCCTACTTTACTTCTTCATCCGAGGGTTTTTCATCACTTCTGAAATCCTCTCAATCCCGCGATTCGAACATCCTTCGAAATCGGAATTAGCGATTGAAGAATATCTACCCAAGGGGGGCGGGGCAACTCTGATAATCCGCTGAACTGCTTTGTGATTCGAACTGGTAATCTTCTGTAATGCGAGGAGTCTAGTGCAATTTGCAGTAATTCAAGTAATTTAGAGTAATCCTAATATTCGACAGTAATCTACTTGTAAGCCTGAGCAATCCACTTGCAATTCAAAATATACCACTTGTAACCCAAAGTAATCCAATTATAATCAGATTCTAAAATCCACTTGTAATCCGGCGTAATCCACTTGCAATCTAGAGTATTTTTGGCTTGAAAAGTTAACAATCAGATTGAAAATGCAACTTCTAAATTTATTTGTGTCAACAATATTGAAAGTTAGTATAACAAAGTTTTGTAAAAGGGGAAAAGAATATTAGCCTCATTTTTCTTGTAAAAGTCTGCCAATCAATATTGTTCATTCATTCTTCTTCGTAATCAACTTCATTGACGCCGGGTGTTGAAACACAAAGAGATAACAGGCTGGTTACGAGGAGAAATAAAGAAAAGGAAAGAAAAGGTAAAAGACGGGACTGGATAAAAAGAAAAGAAGTATCTAGTTACCGCGCGGACAGGATGTTCGAGCACTTTAGCCGCCTTTTATTTTAATTTATTCTCGAGTCCCTTTACGCGTTTAGCCGGCGCTCCGTCGATCTTTCGGCTGCCTAGTAATCTCCAGTCGACTGCAGCCAAGATGCTGTTTTGCACTCAACCTGTACTTATACTTGTCTACTCTTTTTTTCGAATTTCATTTTGAATTACAGCAGGAGAAAAGGGTATTTATTATTTTTATAGCCATTATAAAGTTCTTTTAATTGTAACTCTAAATTTGATTTCATCACGCCGTGGTTTCGCTTTTTAGCTTAGAGGCAAAGAATATAACTTTTAAAAAAAGTTAACTACATATATTTAAGTTTATATAAGCTTCCTACTGATTATATTTATTAACTTTGGTGTAAAGGTAAAAATAAAGTTTATTAAAGCCACAAAACAGGGGAAAAAGGGCAATTTTCAAAAAATAAGGGAATAAATGCTGTTAAATAAAATTAGTGAAAAGGTACCATATTGAACTCAATAAAAAACACTTCAGATTTTAAGTCCATAAATATTGAATTTTCAACAAAATAGTTTAAATATCTACTAAAAAATATTGATCTTCAATCCACGAAAGATGGATTTTCAACAAAGTATGTGAATTTTCGAACAAAAACTATGCATCTGTATTTGAATTTAAATCTGTAATCACATAAAGTTAAATTTGAGACATTTTGAAATGTTCAACCATTTTCAACCAAATAGTTGAATACTAAAAAAAGTATTAACCAAACAGTTGCATTTACAACCAAATAATTGAATTTTTAAGCAAGAGAAACCAATTTTCCACAAAATAGTTGAATTTTCAACCTAGAAAAATAAATTACAAAAGAAAACGTATAGAAAAAAAAGTTAAAAAAATTATTCCAAAACATGTGAATTTTCAAAAAAATAGTTGATTTTTAAGAAAATAATTAAATTTTTAACACAATAGTGGAATTTCCAACTGAAATGATGAATCTTCAACAATAACAAAAATTAAATTTCAACAAATAAGCAAGACATTTTTATTTAATATTAAAAACAGTCCAATTTCTACAAAAAGATGGATTCTCAAAGAAAAATGTAATGGTTGCTATTTTAGGCAAAACCAATTTTTATTTTAAATAAGAAACAGTTGAATCTAACTTTAAAAGAAGAATTTTTAACACATTATTTCAATCCTCAACAAAAAAAGTTTAATTTTTGACTAAAAAGTGTCATTTTTAACCAAAGCAGATCTTTCTAAATTCTCTTCAAAAATAGCAGAATTTTTGATCCAAAAAGGATGAATTTTCAACAAAACAGTGGAATTTTTAAGCCAACAGAAGATTTTTCAATCAAGAAGGGTAAATTTCTAGATTTTCTCTAACAAAAGAAAATATAAAAACTTCCAATATTTTTCAAACTTATGTTTCTGTGTTACGAAAATCTGATGTCCCTTAAATGAGCACTCAGAAAAATTGTCGTTTGAATGAAAAAAACATTAGTTTGACCCTATATCAAAGATAGAATTGATTTACTTGAAAAAAAGTTGTTTGAGTTAAACAACATTGTGTTTCAATCGAAAAAATTTTATTTGAATCAAATATTTTTTTAATCAAAAATATATTTGTATGATCCTAAAACAAACAATTTGTTTCATTTAAACAAACATTTTTCTGAGTAGCACGCAGTTTTTTAACGGTGCCAAACAGCTTATTTTTTTGCAATTCTATTTAAAGACTACTGCATTTCTTCTCAAGTTCATTGGCCAGAACGAAATAAGTCCGAAAAGCACAGAACTGAGTGTATCAAAGCACAATCTAAAAATTCAAGAGCCCAATAAATTCAAGAGGCTCCTGTACACTCAAAATCAAGAGTCTTCAGAGTACTGGGATGATGTTGGCTACGCTTTTACCCTCAGGAAGTTTTTAATACTGACCATACGAGAAAGATCTTATCACATCTAAAATAACAGCGATTCTGTCTGGCCGTGAAGGTTAAATATTTATGTCATTGTCATTTAATACAGTAATACTTATGTATACGTACAGATAAGCGTCCTCGCATAGAATTTCTGTGCGTGCATTCTTCGTACCAAAAGCATAGCCTGTTCCCATTGAGCTCGGCTGTTGCTCATATCAACAGATGAAGTGAAATAAGCTCTATCAAGATTGAAACCATCCAAGTTTTTGATGACCCCTCATTCCTTTCGCATTATCTTTCCGACTAGTGTTTGACTTAGTTTTCTTGCTAGAGAGTCATTTCTTATAAAGGGAAGTTGAAATGATATCAGATGATGTAAGTGAGATATATCTGCAGTGGATAATGCAATCTAGAGTAGATAATTATTGATCATCAAGTAAACTACAAATATAGGTAAAAGTATTATCATTTTTTTTGACTTTATTCGCAACTAAGGCATCCTCAAACTATTACTAATAATAAATACCGCTACGAATTAATATCCCTACTGGAAAAGTCTTATGGGATTTGATAACAGAAAATGTAAAACTTTTCAATACATTTTCTGTTTTCGAAATTTTAAGGGTTTCCTTTAAATTTCTATCAGATGCTTTTGATAGATAGTCTATCAAAATGAGAGAAAAAGTTGTCTTGAAACAAAAGCATCGTCTTCTAATCTGTTTTGTTTTGAACCCCTCGAATATCTTTAGTACACAAGCAGAATTATCTCACTGCAAGAATAGGTTAAGTTTGTCGCGAAAGGATAATGTTTGCTGAAAAAAGATTCGTAGGAGACTAATGAAATGCCATCGATTCGCTATGAAATCCTGTATTCGATCGCAACTCGGTCAAATCTTGTCCGCACCAGACATTTTGTTTCATTTAATTTTAAACCAAATTGTGTAAATGCAGATTTTTTAATCCTGAAATTTGATTGTTTCTGATAAAGGCTTAGTGAGATCAAGTTTTTACAGAGGTGGGAAAATTTTTCGAAATTAAAAAATTAAGTACCTTTTTTCCTTTTGAAAAGAGTTAATTTAATGATACTTGTCACACAGCAAAAAAGTGTTTGTTTCAGAATTCTGTGTAGTCTCTTGTTTTCATTTGTTTTATTTTTTAGTGCAGATATTTTCTCAAGAACAGTATGGTTTGTTTATTTGTTTTGAGGTATAAATTCATCTTCACTGATATCTTTAGCGAACACAATTTTTCGGTTATCAATACTAATAATTAGTGATATTGGAAAAAAGCCTTTTTTGGAAATTTCTGAATATTTTTGAAAACTGTAGAGTTTTCAATTAGGAAAATTAATACATAAGGAATGAAAAAACGTCCAAGTCCTGATGTTTAAAATGCAACAACCTCACGAATAAAGGTGTAAACATTAAAAATAATTTCACGAAACAGGTTTTAAGAAGAGGGAAAGTATTACACTATAAGAACTCGAGCTAATATAGTTCCCTGCTATGAGGAAAGTAATTTAAATCGAGATTTATTACATTTGGACTCGTTTGAACAGGACAGGTGGTATATTAATATTTCCTGTACTCAGAAAACAATTTGTCTGAAGTAAAAAAATTATTGTTGGTTCAATCATAGAATAAGGTTTTCGCATGAACAACAAAATAATTGGTTGTCCCAAAAAACTGTTGCTGTTTTAACCAAATATTTTGATAGATGGTTTCTTTTGATGAAATCACAAAATTTGATTGGGTCAATCAAATATGTTATTAAGGCAACCAAAATTTGTTTAACTCAAACAAATTTTCTTGTATAACCAAGAAAAGATTTGTTGTAGTGGAAGAAATTTTGTTTCTGAGTATGCATTCATAAAAAGTGGGTAAAGAAATTATGGACATTAAAACTTAAATAGAGTAAGCTCTACGATCTTGAAGTCTTTCTTAATCAATAGGTTAGGTGTTGAGTCAGTGGCACGCAAAGACCATTCGAAGCCCCGGTTACATTGTATGCATAATTCAGGATATTTCGCTTTATCTAATGTAACTTTAATTGTCTTTGGCAACCACTCTTGGCGAATTAAACGCGGATCCTGTTTCCCTACTTCAGGGAATTAATTGCAGGAGCTAAAATTTGAGAGGTCAAATATTAGTCGCCGAAATTGTGCTTCATTTGAGAAAACTCTAATTGCACCATATATAATAATAATAATAAAATATTTTAAAAAGTTATCACATATTAAGACAGGGTGGCTGCAAAACTTCATTCTTGAAACTCAATGACTTTTTACTTAATTTTTTTATAAATAATTTTTCATTTTCTCTGACCACTTATATTAAAAAACTTAAATTTTAAGCTTGCTACATTTTTCAATGTAAATTCATTTATGAATATAATAATTAAAAGGAATATGTATTATCATCAGAGATAGTTAAAATCAATCAGTGTAGATATCATTCCACAATCTCCGAAAATAAAAATCAACACTACCGATCAACTTAACTCTTCGAATAGCAAAAAATACTTAACGTAATTTGTGACTAGATAGAAACAAACTTAATTTTTAATTAAATATTTTCTGAAAAAAGTGACTCAATGTGACGAATGTGCATTAAGAATGTAATTAATATTCATTTGCCTTAAAAAGAATTCAATCGAATTTGATTTATAAAACTTGGAATCAATTCAAGTCAAAGCCAAGAGAATTCGAAGGAATTGGAAACAAATTTCATTGATGTAAATTCTAATTGAAACTGGAGTGAATATAGAGGAATTTAAGTGAGAAATGAGAAGAATTCGATGAAATTCATAAAAATTTAATGTGGATTAAAAACAAAACGCAAATGAATTGAAAGAGATTCAAAAATGTGAAAATATTAATTGAACTCAGTAAATTTAAAATGAGTTTAGACGAATTCAAGAGAATTCAAAAGGTTTTGAAGCAACGCCTGAGAATTCAACGTTAGTTTAAAAGATTTCTAGATCCGAAAATCCTTACATCTTGCGAAAAAATTTTGATGGACATTTCTTCAAATGCTGTAAAATTTATTTAAATGCCTTGAGAGTTTTAAAAATCTCTTTAAATCATTAAAATACTTGAAAATCGTTGTAAAATATGAAATATCTTAAAAACTCTTTGTAATATTTTAAAATACCTGAAAATATTATAAATTCTTTTAAGTCCCATTAAAAACTGAAATCAATACAAGATTCCTTTGAATCTTTGAAAATACCCAACAAGATTTCAAATTCTTTCAAATCTTCTTAAATTTCTTGGGTTTTTTTTAAGCTATCAAAAACAACCTAAAATATTTAAAAGTATCCAAAAATACTTCAAGTCCTCTGAAATTATTTTAAGTTATCAAAATCTATTAAAAACACCCTAAATTATTTCAAATCCTGCACAATTTTTTGAAATCCCTTGAAATGTTTTAAATCTCTTGAAGATGCCTTGGAGCTTATAAAATACCTTAAAATTTTTCTATTCCTTTGGAATAACTTTAAAGTATTGGAATTTATTACAAACTCTTAAAAAACTTTTAAAATACCCGAAAATATTTGAAGTAATTTGAAATTTCTAGAAATCCTTTGAAAAAATTTAAAGCTTTTCAAAATTTCTTGGGAGTTCAAAAAATGTATGTATGTCTTTAATATAAGAATTAACTAATAATCCTGCAGTAACATCTGCGCTTTTTACTCTAATCAAATCCACTAAGTGAAGCTTTCCACGACGGCCCATTAGTATCCAAGATTGTTCGTTTCAGGCATCCTCCCTCCCGCTGGGCACACTGCCACTTACTTTACCTTGATACACTTGTTCCGTCAGTCGCTTATCTTTTATTCTTTTAAAATGCCGAATCTATCTTAAAGAATTTCTTTCAAATATGTCAACTAGTGTCTCCTCTACACCACAATCTTTGCCATTTATTTTGCCTTGATACACTTGTTTTGTCAGTTGTTCATTTTTCATTCTCACAAAATGCCCAAACCATCTTAACGAATTCCTTTCAAATATTTCAACTGGTGTCTCCTCTACACCACATTACTCTTATCCTTATCCTGATAGGTCCATGTCTCGCTACCGTATAGCACAGCCTGTGTAAATATAGAATTATTATATATTTCCCTTTTAGGTACAATTGATATATTTTTACTTCTTATAATAGGCCCTGCTTTACCGATATCCGTCCTCATAAACTTGTTTTATTTTCTCATCATTTCGGACAATGTTGCATGTTTTTTCACCCTTTTCCTTTAAATACCATACCTTTTGTTTTATTTGCCTTAATTTTGAGGCCCATGTTCTGCATGCTAATATTTAGTTTGCTCAACATTCTTTGCAATTCTTCGACTGAATTTGCCATAACAACCTTATCATCGACGAGCGCTAACCCACGTACCCTCACTGTCTCGAGATCCACACCTTCTTCGTCGAAGAGAATAGTGATTAATAAAAACAGTTATGTGAATAAGTAAAATTGAGAGGGCAAAAATCATAAAAATTACTGAAGAGGGAGCTTATTTAGGTCTGAGATGTGCAAACGTTGCAAGTTTTTTCCTGAATCACTTCTGAGGTTTTGTCACCTCACCGTTTCTATTGTTCCGTTTTTCTACGTTTGCTTTTTTATGCCCCTTTTTTTCTTTCTCTCTCACCTTTCCACGGTATCAACTTTAAGCTCCTTACCGCGTTCTAATTGGCTCCGAGAGTTTCGCGTTTACGATTCTCAGTGCTTCGACCCCACGTAGACTTTCGAATCAGGCGTTTTCATCACTGTATATATACCCGAACCCTACTTCCCATTTAATTGGCATAATCCGATTAGAGGAATCCTACATGCAGCGCTTGCCTCTGCCTCTATAGTACGCATTTCTATTTATGTTAATCACACTCATAGTGTCACTTACATGCAAATGTTTTTGAGGTTTAGAAAATAAATCTTTGGCTTAGTTCAAATAGCATGTCACTGACTTTCTATATGCTGCACAGCGTGTACAAAATAAATAGAATTATAAAAAAGCGTTGAACTAATCGATAAATTTTACAATTTTATTACAGAGCCGGTACTACATGAAATTCATGTTTTAGGAGCAATGGACAAAATTTAATACGACGAAAGTTAAATGACTCAGTCAATTTTTCCAATTCTTGAAAGTTTCTACTAAGGAAGCGTCCACATTTACGTGGAAATTTATTTACACGCAAAATATCCATGTTTGACCAAAATAACATATTTATAAATCCAAAAAGGATTGTGCAACCATTCGTTGCTAACCTGTACGCAGTTTTATTATTGGAAGAAACATATGTTGGGTATAAGTTTATTAATAATTTATTAGCAAATAAACAAATAATTTTTTCCTTGTCAAACAATCGATTAAAAGGTTGTTTCAGTGTAAAAATATAATTCCTAATAAAAATAATTTTTGGATAATCTTGTCATCCGTTAACACAAAAAGGAATTTTCATTAAGAGAGGTTGGTTGTAAGAAGTAAAATAATATGCATAAAAAATATTTTAAATGGTTCAAATTCAATATTTTTTATTTTGTAGAAAAAATTGGAATTTTAAATGAGAGTCTGCCGCAATACCGCGCCGATAGAAATAGCTAATCAATCTCTTCAGCAATCTTCCTAGGTAAATAGCTTCACAGTCTTTAATTTCTTATCATTTTAACATTTCTTTTGATTAATTTGTAGGCTAAAAAAGATTTGATGATGTTCTGAAATACATTTTTTTAAAGGTTTAGAATTGAAAAATTTCAATTTTTTTATTCTCAGCCATACGATTATTCAGTGGCGAAGCAAAAGCTAGATGAATTTCAAGTAATGCTGAACATGCGAAGAGGATAAGCAGACAATTTCACGGTGCGAGTTATATTATGCCCAGAAGGCGAGTGTGTATCATTGGCAAAGAGGCGTCAAGGATATGCTCTTTAGTTGAAGGATCGCGATCCCAAGATTCAGAGGGTAGCCTTCAAGAGTGCCGGTTTAAAATTTTCATTTAATATGCCTATAATATAATAATATAATATAATACGTCATACGCCATATAATACGCCTCAACGAATTCTCGGAAATTTTTTATCGTCTGATAAAATCCTTACCTCGTTCTGATGTAAATTCCTTCTTTTAATTTCCAGGATTCCTTTTCTCAATTGCCATTGATTATTTCAGTAACAGACTTAAATATACAGGGTGGTCATAGAACTTCATTTTTAAAATTCCCTGATTTTTGCCTGACTAGTTTTTCCTGAATATTAATATTCAAGGACCAAAACTTCCACGTGAATTTTCAAAAGTTCCCGATGAATTTCAACTAATTCAACATGAATTCATAAGATTTCAGAACAAAACAGGTTTAATTCAAATGAATCAGGGAGCAAATTTTATCCATTTAAGGTAAAGCTTGAGTGAATTTACAGAAATTTAAGAAAAATGAGAAGAATTCAACGAAATTCGTAAAAATTCAAGATCAATTTTAAAAAATTCTAGTACATTGAAAACAATTGAAGAATATGATAAAATTGTTGAATTCAGTAAGTTTCAAGAGAAATTAGAAAAATACTTGGGAATTCAGAAGAAATTAAAAGAATTTAGGATAAATTATTCTAAATTAAGAGTGAAGTCTGAACAAATTAAAATTAAATTTAAAGAAATTTGAAAATCTCTTTAAATTTTTTTAAATCTACAAAATGCCTCACTTCGTGTGAATAAATTCTTTGAAATTCAATAAAACTTTTTATTTTTTATTATTATTAATATTAAAATACCCTTACAATATTTCAAATTCTTTTAAATTTCATTACATTACTGAAATAAACGGGAAATTTCTTGGAATCATTGAAATCCCCTTAAATATTGAAAATTCTTGAAAATCCTTGGAAATCATCTGAAATCTTATAAAATCCCTTGGAATCTTTTGAAATACCCCAAAATATAATCAATCCTTTTATATCCCATTAAATTACTCAAATTAATTAAAACATTCTTAGAATCTTTTTAAAATACCCTCAAGTATTTCAAACCATTTAAAATCTTTTGAAATCATCTGAAATATTACTTAATCCCTTGGAATGTTTTAACCCTTAAATAACACACCTCCAAAAAATAACGTAGCTGACACTTGGGGTCTTTTGAACCCCAAAGTTTTTAAACTGTTGTAAAAAGTTTAATTTTTGATATTTTTGTTAAGAAATTTTTTTAGTATTCTTTAACATCTCTTCTAAAGAATCAATCGGTGTCGTAACTTAAATTTTATTTTCAACACTTTAAAAAACAATGAACAATTCATGGAATTTACGAATTTTTATATTTGTTCAAAAATGATCTGGGGTCCAATGGACCCCCAGTGTCATTTAATGGTTAACATGCTCCAAAATATTTAAAATCCTTTTAAATTTTATTAAATAACGCCTTAAGAGCAAATGGGAAAGAAGTGTAAAAAATTCTTGAAATCTTTTTAAAATTCACTAAAATATTTATAATCCGTTGGAATCTTTTAAAATCCTCTAGATCATTTTAAATCACTTGAAAATCCTTTAGAATCTTTTTAAACGTTTAAAATATTTCTAATCCTTTGAACCCTCATTAAATTACTGAAAACAATCAAAAATTCCTTGGAATATTTTTTTTTAATTCCTTATAAAGTCATTTTAAATTCCTTGAAATGTTTTAAAGCTTTTGAAAATAGCTTGGGATCATTTTAAGTAACCTAAAATATTTTCAATATTTTTAAATCTCATTACATCACTGAAATCAATTGGGAATCCCTTTAAATCTCTTAAAATAAATTCAAATATTTGAAATCCCTTTCAAATGTTGTAAAGCTATGGAAAGTTCCCTTCAATTTTCAAAAAGAGCATAAAATATTGAAATTCTTTAAAATCCCTTGAATTTATTGAATTCAATTGAAAATTCCTTCAAATCCTTCAAAATATCGTAAAATCTTTAAATTATCCTTAAATCATGGGAAATACCTTGAAGTATTTCTAAATCTATAAAATCTTACGAAATCCTTCAATTCTTGTGAATAAATCCTTTTAAATCCACTAAAATATTATAAATGAAATTATATATTATGAAATCCTGTAATATTTATTAAAATACATAGAGAGCTTTTAAAATGGTTTAAAATCATTGAGATCCTCGACAATCTTATAAAATCCCTTGGAATCTTTTAAAATATGCTAAAATACTTCAAATCTTTTGAAATGCCTTGAAGCTCATGAAAATGTCTTTAAATATATTAAAATACTCGTACATTTTTAAAATAATTTTAGAGAAAAAAAATGACTTAGAGCGACTGTGGCAACCCTGATTATCTTGACAATTAATATATTTAAAGTGCTTAGTCCTTACAGAAATTCACTGAAATGTGTAATTTTTATTTCGAAATGCCTAACTTGTCCCTAATTTTTGCTAACTTACAAAAATTTATAAATTTTCCTTCATTTCTATTAAAATAGAAAATTGAATGAAGAACTCCTAGATTTTAGTTGATAAAATGAAGAATACAAAATCCCATTATAAAAGTGTTTATTAAAGACAGAAACATGCTAAATATTCTCTCTAATTGTAAGCTGGTTAATTCAAAGAGATAAAGGAAATAATGCACACAAACACTGAACTCATTTCCACAAAGTAAATTTATAGAGTGCACACAGCAAGAGTACCATTAGCGCAAGTTGAATTAAACTGAAAGAATTTCAAGAAAGGAGGAGGAAAATGTGCCTCGGGAAAGTTTGAAACTTTGAATAATAGAAATAAGACGGATTCAGATTAAGATGAAAGGCCGGGAGCAAGTTCATTATTAATATGAAGTTTCGTTTATGGAACGGAGTGAATAATTGAAAACAAGACTTTTTTTCATTCCTTTTCAGCAAATATAAATGTCTGGGAAATCGGGACTATGATTCGAGAATATTACAACTTCATTCCGTAATAACAAGATTCCCTTTCACAGAAAATTGGAAAGAAGTTTTAAAATTGTAATGATGTTCTTTTAATAAAATCGTATAGGTTTTATAATCAAGCAATTCTTAAGAATAATACTGCAGAAAATTAAATTAAATTTTTTGTAAATAATCAAAGAAAAAGAAATAATTAATTCTACGGAATCTATTGTATCTCGGAAAATTTATTAAACAAATACTTTACCTAGCGATCTAATTATGTCATTTTAAGCCAATATGTCTAAATTAAAAAATATTATTATTAGAATATTACCAACAAAAAATTCAGTGGTTTCATTTTAATCCAAATAGTTGAATTTCCAATTAAAAAATATAATTTTACACCAAAAATAAAATTGTTATATATTTATTTAAAAAAAAAACTATTTTTCAACAACAAAAATTACTTACTATTCAGTGAAACTCAGCGCTAAAAGAAGATTGTTTAACAAAAAACTTCAATCTTCGACTAAATAGATAAGTTTTCAAAAAACAAGATTAAGTTTCAAAAATAAATTTGCAGCTAAAAAATAATTCCCACAAAAATGAATTTTCAACCAATTAAATTAAACTAAAAGAGATCGATTTTAAACAAATTTAAATTTAAATCCTCAACCAAGATGATAAATTTTTAACAAAATATATAAATTTTCTGCAAGCCTATTGAATTTTCAAATTGTAAAAAAAATCAACAAAAAATGGAATATCCTCATTTTCAAACAAAAAATTAGTTTATAACAAAAATTAATTTTATACAAAAAATTAATTTACAACCAAATAGTGGTATTTTCAACAAAATAGTTTAATTCTATACCAAATTGTTAAAATTTGTAAGCCAAAAAGACGAATTGTCTACAAAGCCGTTGAATTTCAACCAAAAAGTTAATTAACAACCAAATAGTTGAATTTTCAACCAAATAGTTTAATTCTATAGTAAATTGTTAAAATTGTAGGTCAAAAAGTCAAATTATTCACACAACATTTGATAGTAAATGTTTTAACAAATAAAAAAATGTAGTTTCAAATCAAAAACAATTGAAACCACAACCTAAACATTTTTATCGAAAAAGGATGACCTTTAAAGTAAAAAGATTAATTTTATATTTAAAATATTAATTTAAATGAAAAAGAATGTTTGAAGAATTTAATTTAAATTATTCTCATAATGGTATTAAATAGTTTTAAATCGTTATTCATTGTTTATTGACGATTAAATAAATTTCCATTTATATTTCGAATTTCAAAATAAGAGTGGTTTAAAGCCTCAGTGTCACACGAAATTTTAACGTTGGGTTCACCGAAATGTCACAAACTGTCACAAGAGAGGGGGTTGAGTCAAAGGACTGAAAATAGCATCACGTAATATATGTAGAAAGGATGCTTTTAACATAAGCAATTTTAGAAATTCATGCAGTATTTTCTGAACTCTAGGTTTTTCCTGATTTTCAAGTTTTTCCCTGACCTGCGAGCACTCTGAAAAGTATTATTAAAAAAATCTTTAAAGAAAATTATACACAGATTTCCTTGTAAAGCACCATGCGGATCATAAATTACAACAAATACTGCTCATGTGATTGCAGAATTTGCCTTCAGCCCATACTGCATGTTTCAGGCTCGTCGTAAATCGCCTATGTTGGGCACTTGTATCAAAAATATCTGTCACATGTAATATGATACAGACAGGTGACAATTGATAACACGTTTTCTATTTTTAAAGATTCGCAAAGGGCATGACAAATTCTTTGCAAATTGTAAAGCATCCTTTGGAAATTTTGAAATTGCACGAATCCAAATTGCTACAATTGAAATTCGCCTGTATTCTGAAAAAACTCTTTTTCAAGAAAATTATACAAATTTGGCTGTAAACCACCATCCGGATCGAAAACTGCAACAATTGCAACACGTGCTTGCAGCATTTGCCTGCAGCTCATACTGCCAGTTTCACATTCATCGGCAACCGCCTATTTTGCGCACTTGTATCACAATATCAATTAACTAAAATATGGCACAGACAGGTGGCAAGTGGTAGGATGAGTATATTTTTAAAAATACGCCAAGGGAATGACAAATTATTTGCAAATTGTAATGCATCCTTTGGAGATTTTAAAATTGCACGAATCGAAATTGCTACAATTGCAGGTCTTACAGTCCCTATGTGATAAATTGTAGGGACCAAAGGATACTTTCTGTCACGCTCATATGGTACTTTTTTAGCGCTCAAAAGGTAAAAAATTCAACAGAATTCAAATTAATTCAGAAAATTTGAAATGAACTTATAAAAATTCAAGGGAATTCAAAGGAATTCAAAGGAATTTGAGAAAATGCCTACGTATTTAAGGAGAGGTTAAAAGACTTCAGGATCAATTAAATAGAAAATAGTTGAATTAAAAAAAGGCCATTGAATGGAGCGAAGGCCATAGCCCGGTAAGCATGGGTGGTCTGCCTTGAAAGATATTTGGTTCATATTTATATGGTAAGTTGGTCCCATTATGAGACTAATTTATTCCAAGTGCCAACCTCAAAAAAATTTTTTTACACAAGTTATAAAATTTTTTCGAAAAATCAAAAATGTCAACTTTCTCGAAAATGGCTTAATAAATGTTACTGGTTTAAATATATATTGTACAAGGTATCACAGCAGTTCTAAAAAAATCAAGAGTCAATTCTGGCAATTAGAAATAGGAAAACAAAATTTTTTGAATTTTGAAAAATAAAATTTTTAATGAAAACTTTTTTGCACCGCCATAATTATTTTCTTAAAAAGTGGCCCTCGACCTTAGTAACAACATATATTTTCCCTAGCATGACCCCAATGGTGCTTCACAGGGAAAAAAAAGAAAATTGTGTTGTTGGCCCCTAAAAAGCATGGTATTCAATTAAAACGAGGAGTCTTCTTGATTTAAACTCATGGATTTATTAAATTAGGATCAGTTGTAATTATAGATATGATATTGCATAGATTTTACTTTGAATCTTGTATTTTTGTCCTTTTCCATTTGCTATAACATACCCCATACACGTACATGCTACAGACACCTAATGTACACGATAAACGCAATATGCATTATGCAGACCGCCTGAAAATATACAATATTTCTACTGCAATTTTAACAACCGATTGGGGGCCTACCATAAACCACGTGGTTGCTTTAGGGGGAGGGGGAGGGGGTCGACGATAATGCCACGGTGGAACACATGGTGGGAGGGGGGAGTCAAAAAATGGTAAAAATGGGGCCACGTGGTTTATGGAAGCCCTCTTGCGGAATAAATATAAAAAATACATCTTTTTTTCGAGATCTCTTGGTTCATAGTAGAAAATAAGAGATTAGAAAAAGTATAGACTGCATCTACGAAATAGTCATATTTGAGATATACGAAGAATATTGTTCCCGTTAACTGCTAACATTCGCCAAATTATTTTTAAGTTTGCCCAAGATACACCACGTGAAGGTTATCAGTCAGGTTTGTACCTATAAAGACTATATACACCATAAAAAAACTATACTCACATAACCACCGCAGGGTCCTACTGGAAGCAAATCACATCTATGAATATAACATTAGCTTGCAGAAGAATTGCGATAAATCACATCAATTATGTTGTTTTACGTATAACATTACTTAATGATACTTTGTTAGAGAAACCATTTTTTCATATTGGCCTTAAGCTTAGTTTTTCTTACTACCTATTTGGTTGAACTCAACGATTCACATAATTGTTAAACTTATTAATAGAATTGGATATTTCTAAATATTTTCACTTTCACCCATAATTTTGCGAGTGTTATTTCTTTACGCTACGTACCTCTGAATTCTTAAGTGTATTCCGAAGATTAGTAGCGATTAGCCTTCATTGTGCTTCACGAATCTTCGTGGTTTTGACACTCTTACTCGTACATTTACGCCAACCGATCAATTATCACGTTTTTGGTTAATTCAAAAAAACAATCAGTAATTAAGATAACCTTTGTTGTCAATTAGACTTGATATAGAAGTAATATCAGTTGATGCTTCAACAGTTCACTTTATGTTCCATTCATCAAGTCCTTGCATAAAAAAGCACTCACGCGATTATATTCCTAGTGACAGTCACCGATGCTCATAGTAAAATGTGTACTAAAAAACGTAATTCTTAAATTCATTCGTAATTCACTTTCTGTTTCAGTCATACGGTCCTTCCGCAAACTTAAAAATAGTTTGGCGAATGTTGGCAGTTAACGGGAAGAATATTCTTCGTATATTTTAATTATGACTATTTCGTAGATTCTGTCTATACTTTTGCTGATCCCTTATTTTATACTATAAATCAAGAGATCTCGAAAAAAGAAGCATTTTTTATATTTATTCCGCAATCGGTTGTTAAAATTGCAGTAGAAATATTGTATATTTTCAGGCGGTCTGCGTAATGCATATTGCGTTTATCGTGTACATTAGGTGTCTGTAGTATGTACGTGTATGACGTATGTTATAGCAAACGGAAAAGGACAAAAATACAAGATTCGAAGTAAAATCTATGCAATATCATATCTATAATTACAACTGATGCTAATTTAAGAAATCCATGAGTTTAAATCAAAAAGACCCCTTGTTTCAATAGAATACCATGCTTTTTAGGGGTCAAAAACACAATTTTCTTTTTTTCACTGTGAAGCACCATTGGGATTATGCTGGGGAAAATATATGCTGTTACTAAGGTCAAGAGTCACTTTGCAAGAAAAAGATTTCGGCGGTGCAATAAAGTTTTCATTAAAAATTTTATTTTTCAAAATTCCCAAAAATTTTTTTTCCTATTTCTAATTGCCAGAATTGACTATTGATTTTTTTTAGAACTGCTGTGATACCTTGTACAATATATATTTAAACCATTAACATTTATTAAGCCATTTTCGAGAAAATTGACATTTTTGATTTTTCGAAAAAATTTTATAACTTGTGTAAAAAAATTTTTTTTAAGTTGGCACTTGGGGTAAATTAGTCTCATAATGAGACCAACTTACCATATAAATATGAACCAAATATCTTCCAAGGCAGACCACCCATGCTTACCCGGCTATGGCCTTTAGAAGAATTAAAGTGAATCAAAAAAATTCAAAGAAATTTCACAAAAAAAAAAAGATAGAAGAATTCAGGGTGAATTCTAACAAAATTTTTAATTCATTCATTCAAATATTTAAAACCCTAGTTATTTCTAAAAAAAAATACTAATGACTACAAAGTAATTCAACATAATTTAAAAGAATTGGAAAATTTGAAAATAAATCGAAAAAATCCATTTATTTCAGTAAAATTTGAGAGAATTCAGAAAAGTTTAGGGGGAATGAGAAGCATTCGATCAATTTTATAAAAGGTTAAGCTGATTTTGAAAAACATTGAAGTCAATTGAAAAGAATACAAAAATATGGAATTAAAAAAATCCATTGACTGAATTAGAATTGAGTAAGTTTAGGAGAATTAACGTGAATAAAAAAATTCAAGAGAATTTAAAAGAATTTGGGGTAAATTATTAAAAATTTAGGCTGAATTCTAAATATTTGAAAACTCTACGAATTTCTAATTTAAAAAGTAAAAAATTCGAACAAATCCATTTATTTTAGTAAAAATTGAGTAAATTTAGAAAAATTTAAGGGAAATGCAAAGAATTCGATGAACATGATGAAAAATCCAGATGAATTTAAAAATCAATCAAATGAATTGAAAGCAATTAAAAAATATCAAAAAATTAATTGAATTCAGTAAGTTTGATATCAGTGCAGAAAAATTAAAAGGTTATCCAAAAGAATTTGAAGAAATACCGCATGTAAGGTGAGTTTACAAGAATTCAAGAAGAATTAAACAACTTTTTTCGAAATACATTGATTTTATTAAAATAGAGTGGACTTAGAGGAATTCAGAAGAATTTAAAAGAATTCATGATAAATTAATACGAATTCAGACCGAATCCCAAAAAAGTCGCAAAAAGTATTTGAAAATCTCTTCAAATTTTTGAAATCCTACGAAATCCTTCACGTCTTGTGAAATCAGTTAAAATTTCTTTGTAATTTTGTTATGTAGCCTAAATATTTCAAAGGCCCCAATAATTTTTTGAAATCGTTTAAAATCTGTTAAAAGACCAATTACATAAGAAAATTTAATTTAAAAAAATCTATTGAATTAAGGAAAATTCAGTAAACTTACAAAAATTGAAAAAATCAAAAGAATTCCAAAGAATGTAAAAGAATTCAGTGTGAATTGCAAAAAATAATTTTAAATTTCTTCAAATCTTTGGAACTCTATAAAATACCTCACTTTTCGTAAATAAATTTTTTGAAATACAATAAAATATTATGCAATCCTGTGATATTCTATGATTTTTCCTGAAATCCTGAAAAATGTGTTAAAATATGTTAAGAGCTTTAAAATCTCTTAAAATCATTGAAATTCTCGGAAATCTTATAAAATCCAATGAAATATTTTAAATTATTTATATCTTCTGAAGTTCTAGAAAATTCTTAACCTTAAAATATTCCAAACTTTTTGAAATTTCTTCAAATTAGCGAAATAAATAAAAAATGCCTGGAAATCTTTTAAAATTCACTGAATATACCCTAAAATCTTTTTAAATCCTTCAAATTATTGAAATCTATTAAAAACTTCGCGGGAATCTTTAAAAATACTCAATAATATCTTAAAAGAGTTTAAGACAATTCAGAAATAGGTATAGACCTGAACTAAACAGTGATTAACTCATGAGTTATTTTATTTTAAAAAAAGTTACCAATGTGAACTTTTCATTTAAGAAAAGAGACTAAAAAGTGACTTGAAAAAAAAGTGACGAATAGTAACTGTGTGGCAGCCCTGAATATTTTTTTACAGTGACTTCTTACAGAAATTTAATGATTTTTATCATTTTTTTCAAAATTCCAGAATTTTGGAAGCATTGATTTTATTATAAGTTTTTTGTAAAGTTTCAAAATGGGCTGCAAATAAGATACCATAGGGAACAAATCTTGAAAATAGGGTACTTTAGGGACTTCTTTAAAAAAAAACTCTTTTTGGAGAACATTATGCACAAATTTCGCTGTAACCTAATATGCGGATCGGATATTGCTACAACAAAATTGATACTCGATTGATTGTAACTTTTTCCTTCAGCTCATACTGCAATTTTCACACGCGCCGACAAACGTCTATTTTGGGCACTTGTATCACAAATAGCTACGTGTAATATGATATAGAGAGGTGACACGTGATAAAACGTGTCTATTTTTAAAGAGTCGCAAAGGGCATGAAAAATTCTTTGCAAATTGTAATGCATCCTTTGGAAATTTTAAAATTGCCTGGTACTTTGTAAGGTGGATGATGAAGCATTGAAGGTACTTACGTTTGCAGGCTTTGCGGTGCGTTATGGCTTTCGTAGGGTCTTTGTAGTATCCCTCTCTGCAGTAGTGACAATGTCGACCGGCCGTGAAGTGCCTGCACTGCAGACAAACGCCTCCGCTCACGCGACCGGACAACTTGTACAGTTCCATGTTGAACCTGCATTTTCTCGCGTGCAGGTTGCAGTTGCACACTGGAACAAACGAGAGCAACCCTTCGTTAGAAACACACATCAATGATCAATTATTTATAAGCATTCAAAAGCTCTTCAGTATTCATTACTTTTACCAGGGTGACCGCAAAAATTCGTTTTCAAAATTCTCTCACTTTTTCCTTAGCAATTTTTCATATTGCCTAAAAATTCAGGTGCACCTGACTTTTCCTTGACCAATTTTTCATTTTCCTTGACCGTACTAAATTGTTTTTGTTTAAACCAACAAGCTTACACCTAAGCAATTAATAATGTAAATGCAAAACAAGGTTGTTTCCAAATACACCAAACTCCTGCTTTCTGTCCAGTGTGGGGGTTATCTTCAAATAAGTCTTGGAATAAATTCGGTGGGATTGAAACGTAAACAGTCAGGACCTCCTGAACTGTTTCCAATTGCAATGCATGCTATTGCGCAATATACTTGATTGGGTACTCGCGTACTGCGGCCCTTTCGAGGCGACTGTCGCAACCGCTCTCGCCATGCCCCCTCCCCTACCACCCTGAGAAACTGCCGGGGTTATCAACAAATTATATAAGGCATTCGTAAAATACATGCATTTTTTATCCAATAGTTGCGTTTTAAAATAAAAAAGATAAATTTTGAACCAAAAATTGAAAAATTAAATTTCTACTGGAATGGGCATGGATAATGTGTAATAGAGTATGGAGAGGAGAGGGGTGGCCAGAGTTATGGAAAGAAGGAGTAGTTACACCAATAGTGAAGAAAGGCAAGGGAGAGGAGGTTAAAGATTATAGGGGGGTGACGCTGATGCCAACACTGTATAAAGTATATGTAACTATTTTGTCGGAGAGATTTAAGATAGAAGTTGAAGAAAAAAAGGTCGAGTCACCGAATCAGACAGGGTTTAGAAAAGGAATGGGGTTAATGGACAACATATATGTTCTGAACTATCTAGTAAAAAGAGAATTAAAAGGGAAAAGGGGGCAATGATAGCAATGTTCGTGGACTTAAAGGCGGCGTTTGACTCATTAAATCGAGGAGAAACAGAAAAAGTTATGATTAAAAAGGGGATAAGAGAGCGATTAATAAAGAGAGTATCAGAAATTTTTAGAGAGACAAGAAGCAGGATAAAGGTAGGAGAGCAAGTATGAGATAGTTTCTGGTTGGTGAGAGGTGTGAGGCAAGGGTCTCCTCTGAGCCCACTTTTATTTAATTTATTAATGTCAGACTTGGAAGAAGAAATGAAGAGAAAGGGTTGGGGAGGAGTTAGCATAGGGAAGGAAAAGATATATACACTGGCATACGCAGGCGACATAGTGTCGATGGCAGAGGATGAAGAAGGGATGGCGGGATTAATTACAGGATTAGAGAAATACTTAGATGGGAAAAAGCTGAATGTAAATGTAGAAAAGACAAAGATAATGAGGTTTAGAAAAGGAGGGGGAAGGAAGAAAGAATGGACTAGGAGATTGTAAGAAATAAAGTTGGAAGAAGTCAAAGAGTATAAATATTTGGGATATGTCTTGCAGACGAATGGAGATCATACAGCTCATGTAAGAGAAAGGATAAAAAAAGCAGCAGGGGTAATGAAACAGATATGGGGAATAGAAAAACGAAGGTTCAAAAAAAATTGGAGAAGGAGAATGTGGTTATTTGATACGCTGGTATGGCCGGTTTTAGGTTATGGAGCAGAGATATGGGGATGGAAAGAAAGGAAAGATATAGAGAGTTTACAAGAAAGGTATATAAGGTGGACACTAGGGGCAGACTGGAGGACGCTAGGATATATGGTGAGAGAAGAAGCGCAAAGGGATAAGTTAAGCATTAGAGCGGGTAAGAGGGCATGGAAATTTGAGACAAAGCTGAGGGAGGGAGGGAAAGGGAGGGGAGTTGGCGAGAAAGTGTTTGATGGAGGTAAAAGAGAGGTGAGGGAGGGCGATCGAATTAACGAGGTGGGAAGAAGAAAGGAGGGAGTTCTTTAATGATAGAGAAATAGAAGACGGGACTGGAGTAAACTATGGAGAATTGGAAAAAAGGGAGAGGGAAAGACAATTAATAGAAAGATGGGGGGCGATTGAGGAATCAAAATAAAATGAAAGGTATAAGATGATAAAAAAGGAAGGGGTGCCAAAGTATTTAGAAAAGGGATGGGGAGAGAGAAGGTGGACCAGAATAGCAAGATTTAGACTGGGAAACGAGGTAAGGGAGGGGATGTACTGGGAAAAATAAGAGAACAGAATGTGTAGAATATGTGAATGGGAGGAGGAAACATGGGAGCATGTATGGGAAGGATGTAGGAGAGGAATGGAAGATAAAGGAAGCTGGCAAGAAAATGTGGTTAAGATTCTAGGGGATGATGGATTAGGAGAAGAATGGATGAAGGAGTTGGAGGGTGCTAGAGGAGCGAATGAGGGAGAATGAAGGAATGCACGTGAAAAAGGTAAATGGTGGTATAAAAAAGTGAAAGAAAAAGGAAACGGAAGTCGCTTAGATTAGAAGCGTGAAAATTGTAAGTAATGGTAAAGTAAAAATAAGTAGACTAAGATGCGTTTGCGTTCTCATGCTCTCTCTCTCTCTCTCGTTTGCATTCTCGCTTTCGTTCGATCGCTCACTCGCTTGCTAATAAGTCCTAAATTGCGATATCGCAGGAAATAGAAATAAGGGACTAGATATAAGACTTTATGTAAATGGTTTGTAAATAATTG
>NC_046662.1:64411189-64427666 GCF_010883055.1 Belonocnema kinseyi | reverse complement strand
CCTCCAAGAAAAAAAAACTTATTTTCACACCAATAGGAGAAACTTTCAAAAAAGAGTTTAATTTTCAAACCACAAATATGAGTTTTGTAGACAAAATGTAATGATCAGAACAAAATAAAGAATTTTCGACAAAAAAATGAATTTTTAACAAAAAAAGAAGAAAAAATTAACAGAAATAGAATTGTTTCATTTCGAGATAAAAATGCTCAATTTAGAAGAAGAAATTTTTTATCAATAAAAGGTAAATTTTTGACAACAAATGTAAAAAATAAAAAAATGAATTTTCAACCAAAAAGATCAATTTTCAACCAAGACGATTAATTTCTATAATTAAAACGATTTTAGATTAAATTTTTAATTTATTTATTTTCGTCAAAAAGTATGGTTTTTAACAAAAGAATTGAATTTTTAACATTTTTAACATACAAAGATGAACTTTCACCCAAATGGTCAAAATTTAGATAAAAAATATTAAACTTTAAAAACAACTGTTGTATTTCGAATAAAATATTAAATTTTCAACATAGAGATGACTACACAATGAAAAATTGAATGACTGATATTTCATCTGAAAAAAAATGAATTTTAAACAAAATAATTAAATATTCAAGAAAAGATTGAATTTTTAACTTAAAGAAATGAATTCTTAACAAAAAACGTAATAGTTCATATTCTACCAAAAAATATGAAAATTTCTCCCAAAAAATAATAAATCTTTAGACCAAGAAGATGAATTTTTTAATAGAAGAATCATTTTCTACCGAAGAAGACAAATTCTCAAATAAATAGTTAAAATTGACCTAATAAAGATTCATTTACATCCAAAAATGGAATTTAAATTTTCAGTAAGAAACAGGAACTTTTTCAACAAAAAACGAATATTCAACAAATTCCTGAAATTTGCAACGAAAAAAATTAATTTTTAACTAAAATGATGAATTGTAGTACGAAAAATAATACATTTCAACTAATAGGAATTTCTCAGTCAAAAAGATATTGTATCCCAATGGTTGAACATTTAAACGTCAAAAAAAAGATTTTTTAATAAAAAAAACGTTTTCAACAAAAACCAAACGAATTTTCAACCAAAGAGATGAATTTAAAACCTTGGAGATTTTAATTTTAGATGTTAAACAGTTGAATTTTTAACTGTAAGAAAGATGCCAGTTGAATTTTTAACTGGAAAATTTGACGTTTTATCAAAAAGTTAATTTTCTACCAAAATGGTTAAATATTTAATCAAAAAGGATAACTTTTAAACAAAATAACTGAACTTTTAACCACATAATAAAAGTTTAAACTAAAAATATAATTGTTAGAAGAAAGCAATTACAAAAAATATAAATACCAGGCCAAAAAATACTGACACGAATATTATATGAGGGTGGGCAAAAAGCTTAATTTTCACAATATCCTAATTCTTCCCTGAACATTTTTTCCTTTTTCCCTGACCATTAATATTCAAAGACCCGCATCTTAAGCTTGTAACATTTCTAAATTAGAATTTTTTATAAACGGAATAAAATAATTTCAATTTTATAATCCTTGGCAGTTATTAAAGTGCCTGTTATAGAAATTCCGTGACCTGTCCTGACCAAAAAAATCTCCAGATTGTTCCCTGATTTCCAGGTCTCCTGACATACGGTAACCCTTATTTACACTAAGATCGGAAATTATCTATATGTTTATTAAAGGAAATTATGTTTAAAAAAATTTCCATACATAAAAAATAAAACAGATGTGCAGGCAGCGAGAATTGAACGCGCAACCTTTTGGCTAGGAAAGCCGAAGCGCTACTGCCTAAGCTGCCGACCGTTAAGATCGCCAAACTCTATATGGTCTGTGGTGAATATTTCGAAGTAAATTTTCTCGAAAATGGCAAACAAGCGCATATTGCCCTTTTGGCAAATCAAGTAAAAAGCTTTCATTGAAAAAATTATAAATCGAAACTAAAATTCATCATTAATAGTCTCCCCTTGTAAGCAGAAGAATTATAACTTACATTTAGACGAAAGATAAAAAAAAGTTAATGTCGTGAATTACTGGATGTGGATATAAAGATAAGCAACAAAGATTAAGAGCTGTACGTGTCGTTGCAATTTCAAGCCGATATTCAAACCAAGGATGCAGAAATTGTACTTAATTCTCGAAGTCAACCTCATTCGTGCAGCACGCAATATCTTTTACCAGCCTTTTCAATATCTTTTGATGCTTTTTTGACACCTGTGGAGCCTGTCTTTCCTCTTTAAATTAACCACTTAATTGGATCTTCTAATTAATGGCTAGTAGAGAAAAACATTTATAAATGTAAAACAAATTGGAAAACTGAACATGATAGAGTTTGCATTTATTTAGTAAAAGCATTTTTTTGCAAATGGAATGTTTGCTACAAAACCTTAATTTTTTTTTTAAATTAGATAGTTTATTTTGATATTAAAATTTTTTGATACTGTATTTTTTTTTAATTTCAAAGATACCTAAATTCTAAGATGTTTTGTATTAATTAAAAGATTCATAGGACCCAGTTTAATATAATTTAGTCAATAAATTATTAAGGGGGGCTCAGATAGTAGCGTGCTTGGATTATATTTTCCTTTAAATAAGGTTTATGTATGCCAGGTTGTCGCGGGTTCGAATGCTAATGAAGAGGAGGTTTAAAAAGTATAGTATTATGAAAATGTACACTTGTCAACAATTGTTTTTTGTCCAATTAGAAATGTTGTAGTTTGTATCAGTTAAAATTGTAAAGTTTTACTTTTTTTAGTTTTATTAAATTTAAAATTCTTTTTATTGATGATTATAATAATTCAGGGGCACTTTAAATAACTGCCAAGGATAATTAATTTGACATTTTAAAATTTAAATTTGGAAATAATTTATTTCGTTTATAAAAATTCAAATGTTACAATACTAAGACCCTTTTTGGCTAAATTTTCTTTTTTTTTTGTTAAATTTATATTTTTGTGTTGAAAATTTCACTGAAATTTAAAAAAATATATATTTTTTACCTTTTTTGGCAGAAAATTAAATTTTTGTTAAAAAATCATATTTTGGTTTCGAAAATTCGCCTGAATTCTTTCCTGGTTGAAAATGTTAATATTTCTTTAATTATAATCTTTTTTGTTTAAATAATAATCTGTTTTGTTTGAGGATGCCACTATTTTGTTAAAAAAATCTTATTTTTTGGATGAATTCAACTATTTTCTCAAAAGTTCGGCTCAAATGTTTTAAAGAAAATTAATCTTTTGGCTTGAAAGTGCTAAAAATGTATTATTTTGTGTAGAACTTTTTTGAAAATTTATATTTTCTGGTATAAAATTAATCTTCTTGCTTAAAAATTTGTCTCTTAGGTTTTAAAAATCATTTCGTTTGGCCGTAATTTCATCTTTTTTGGTTGAAATATCCACACATGCATTTTTTGTTTAGATTTCATTTTTCTAGGGTAAAAATTTAATTATTTAATTAAAAATTCAACCATATTTTTAAAGATTTTACTGTTTTGTTGAAAATTTAAATATTTTGTTGGAAACTGACATTTTATTAATATTGAGAATGCGAATACTTCGCTAAAAGTTGAACTGAACTTCGTTAAAATGTTATTTCTTGGTCGAAGATTACCCCCTTTTTTTAATTTAATTATTTTTCAGAAAATTCTTTTGTTCTGGTTAAAGATTAATTTACTAAAAATATTAATTTTCCATTTTTGGTTTAAAATTCACCTTTTTAGTTGAAAATTCGTCCTTTGGTAGAAAACTAGTCTTCCGAGTATGAAATGTCCTCTTTTTTGGTTAAAAATGCAACTGCTTCGTTGAAGATTAACTTTTTTTGAGAATTCAACTGTTTTACAGTCAATTCAACTTTTTTTCCTGGAAAGTGCAATAAAAATTGAACTTCTTTTTTTAGTTAGAAATTTATCTTTTTGGTAGAGAATTAAACTATTTGTTTGAATATTAACGTAGATTGTCGAAAATTCGTATTTTTGGCAAAAAATTATTATTCTTGATTAGAGATTTGTATTTTTTATCTTTAAATTCTTCTTCCTTGGTTGAAATATCCAATATTACATTTTTTATTTTGAATTCATCATTTGTAGGTTAAAAATTCAACTATCTGGTTAAAGATTTAGTTATTTTATTGAAAATTTTACTATTTTCTTGACAAGCTACCTGTCAATGCTGGTCTTTCAATATTGATGGTGAGAAAAATTTAAAAATTGGTCAGAAAAATTACTGGAAATTTAGAAACTGAAGTTTTTTGGTTACATCGTAATTTTTCAGTTTCAAAGACTATTTAAAAATTCGAAAATTTTAATTTCGGAATTATTACATCAAAATCGTATCTTTATAAATTTTCCTTTGTGAAATATTTCAATTTTTTATGCTTTAAATTTATAATTCTTTAATTTTAAGTTCTTAATTTTCCTTTTTTAATTCTGAAAATTTTTGAGTTAGATTCTTCTATTATATAATTAAAATCGTAATACTTTCTCAGATGAAACGCTTGTAGTTAAAAACTTTGCTAAAATAAATCAACTTTTTTGCGAGTTAGAAATTTAATTTGTTGCGAGCTCGTTTTATAATAATTTCACCTTAAAAATAAGATTTTCTTTGAGAAGAATGGGAATTTATTTCCCTCACATGCTTCATTAACTTCCTATTGTAATAAATATGCCAAATCTCGCTATAAAACGCATTTAGTGCTCTCAAATTATAGTGTTTAGTGATCTACATGATATATATTTTATTGAAATAATCAAGTCATGCCACAAATTAACAAGGGGTAATCTTCCGTAAAAAAGGACGAAAAAATAGAAAATGTGTTGAACACGTGATAGATATAAAATTAGAATACCCTCCAGCCTGTGTTTACGAATCTTAAGTAGTAAAAATCACATAATGTGCTAGTGGTTCCGCTTAAGTGCCTAGGCCTCTAGGCACGTTTACACAAAAACATTCACGAATGAATTATCATACACAGGTGGTCATGTCATATCTTGGTTGTGTAACAATTTCTTACATGTTACAATTAAAAGGATATGAAAAAAAGTTACATAGACTTTCAATATCTCATGAATAGAATTTTCAACTATTGAGAATTGATCATTGCATTTTTAACAACTGAAAATTAAATTTTTTCAATTTTCAACAGTTAACAGTTCATTTTTCGGCAACATTGAACCATAGAATTAACTGTTGAAAATTCAATGATCAATGTTCTTATATCTTCAACGGATTAATTGTGTAATGTTGAAGATTTAATTATCAATTTTTTTTTCTTTTGCAATAGATAACAATTTTTTTTCCATTTGCAACAGATAAAAATTATCTTTCTTCAATTATCAATTTTTAAATTTGTTTTATGTTCAATTTTTTTTCAATTTTCAGCAATTAGAAATTCAATTGTTTTCAATTTTCAACAGTCAAGAATTATATTTTCTTCAATTTTCATCATTTGAATTTTCATATGTTAAAATTACAATTATCAATTTTTCAATTTTCAACAGCTGAAAATTCAATTATCTTAAGTTTTCAACAAGTTAAAAACTTAATTTATTAATTTTTCCAATTTAAAATAACAAATTTTTAATTTTATTCAATTTAAAACATTTGAATTTTAAACTGTTGAAAATTGAAGAAAATTGAGTTTTCACACTATTTTGTATTTAATTATTAATCTAGATAAAATTTAAAATATAAAATGGAAATTAACTGTTTTCAAAAGTTAACAGTTAAAGAAAGTTGGAAAAAAATTGGCAATTAAATTTCCGACAGTCGAAAATTCAAATGTTGAAATCAGCGAAAATCGAATCTAATAAATAAGCATTTCAATCTATATCAAAAAATTTTGATAAAAGATGATTTATTCAAAAACTGGGTGTCGTTGGCAAATAATATTTTTTAAATTAATAGTAAGCCAATGGCTCTACATTAAACAATGTAAAAAATAACCAAAATCCAACTCTGATCATCTCCTTGTCGTTGAAACTTCTTTCGCGGGTACATAGAAAAATGAGACAGCAATCAAATTTATTAAATAGATAATCTTTATATAGTTAAAATCATTCTCATAATCAAGACTATTTTCTCTTTAAAAAAACCATTATCATTCATTTAAGCCTGATACTTTTTCGCCAGAAAAATTATTTTAGTTTTAAGGCCATGTGACGAGTAGGCACGTGACCAGATTCCTACCTGAACCTCACTTTTTTATTTCCCAACTTATTTTTACACGAAGCGCCACATCGAGTTGAAAATTTGGGATAATAAATAAGAAGCACTAGCCTTAAAGCTTTTTTAAAATTCAAAACAACTTAGTTTGAAATCGGTCATGTAAAAATTTGTACATTTTTATTGATAAGCTTGAAAAATTCAATTTGAGATTCAAGAATCCCGAGTTGTAATCGTAAAATTTTGATTTGCGTTTTCTTGAATTATAATAACCAGGCTTAGCTATTAATTACATATTCTCGTTAAAAAGCTTATTAAATTCGACTTCGAACGAATGCTAGTCGATATATTTCGAACTTTTAAAATACATATATCAGGTGAAAAGTTTTGTATTAAAATTCAAAAGTGTCTCAAACAGCGAGAATCGAACACACATCCTTTCCGCTATGAAGCCGAAATACTCCGAACTGAGCATCGGCTGTTCGAAAGTTTTTTTCGCCAAAATCTAAAATGGCCAGTGGCATATACTTCGGAGTTTATTTTCGCGAAAAATGGTGGACAAGCGCATATTACCGCTTTCAAAAGATAACGCTTAGGTAATGAACTTTTATTTAAATAATTATAAACCGCAAATAAGATTTACAACTGACGGTCTCCCCTTGTTAGAGGATCTAATTCGCTTTCCAGTATGCGTGACAATTTTCTTTAGTTCTAGTTTTAACAGCAGTGGTATGGTAGCGGGGAAATCGATCGGAACACCTTTTGTTGGATTCTCTCTAGGCAAGGACTTTTCGACGACATACTCGACGAGAATCGTGCTGTAACTCATCTGCCGACGCTGGCTTGTTCGCGAGTATAATTGGAAGGAAGTGCAGCAAAAAGTATTCAAGAGGATATCCAACATCAGCTAATAACCTCTCAATGAGTTCGTGTAAAATAATAATGGGCAGCTCTATGCCTCCTTGGGATAAAAATTTCTATTTAGAGTAAAAAATTTCAGTCAAAAGTAAGAATTATTTGAAATGGGTATCGAATTTACAGAAGAAAATTGATTCAGATGTTTTAGAAAAATAAAAAAATTTACCTTAGCCCGGATTCGAACCCGGACAGGAGCTTAACGTGATTAGCGAAAGTAAGAAACAACGTCCAGTCATCGCCAATTGGTAGACTGCTGATTATTATTATTTAAATTATTTATTTAGAAGTTTTCCGAGGGAATATAAAGTTAGTTTATTAAATGTAATTTAAATGAGTAAATGCAAATATTTGTATCTAATTTTAGACAGGTCGTTTTAATCGAGGCCGCATTAAAAATTAAAGGCATTAAAATAGAAGCTTTTAATTCTTCCCAACTGAGATGTTTTACTTCAAATACAATTAAGTTGCAATAACTTTAAGTCTTAACATTTATAAATGGAACAGTTTAATGATTTCCAGGAAAAATAAATAATAAATCTATGCTACCACTTTTAATAACCTAAACTAAAATTGATCCTCCATCCCTTTTCCAATTCAGTACAATAAATAGAATAAAAAGCTCCCCGTTTAATCTGAATGTTCAAAATACAAAAAATTCCCATCATAACTCAATACAAATGTTTGATATAAACAAATTTACATTTCCAATTGAGAAAGAAAGATTGAAAATGAAAGTTTTCCCCTTGAATTCAATAAAAATGTTCAAAAGGAAAAGCTCCAACCCAATTCAAAGAGTTAAAAATAAAAAATGTTGGTCCTTCCAATTCATACAATATTGTAAATTAAAATATCCTCCTTCCAAACTCAATAAAAATGCTTAAAAACCCCTCTTCCAATTAATAAACAAATTGAAAATAAACAGTTTCCTTCTTTAATTCAATAAAAAGACGCAATAAAAGGAAATACAAAAAATACACCAATTTTTTCAAGTTGAATTATTTTAACTTAAAGTTGTTATTTATACATAAAAAGTCAACATCTTCACTTACAAATTAAAATTTGTTTACTTGAACAATTCAATTGTAACATTCCAAATTGAATAGGTTGAAAATGGAATAGTTTATAAAGTTTCAATAGCACTTTTAAATTTGTTTAACTACTAAGGCGTTCGCATTGAAACAGTATAGTTTTCAACGTCACCTTAAAACGTAACATTTTTTATCACAAATTTTCAATTTAAAATGCTGTTAATTTATAATTGTACCAATTTTCAAAATTGCATTTTGAAATTCTTTAAATTGAGAATGTATGTTTCAATTGTATAATATCATATGATAGAAAATTTGTGATATTTCAAGTCATTGAATAAATTTTTTTTCTCAAAATTTGTAACATTTCCGGTCAAAAAGAAATTCCCTATCAATTTCCAGTTTCCTGGTCCAGTGGACACCCTGAATTCATGTTGCCCATAAAAATTCTTGTAGAATCATCTTATCTTCCCTTTTCAATTTTTACGCCTTTTCCACTTGAGGAGTTACGACTCTCTTTAATGAGTTTATAATATTAAAAAATTGTTTTTTAGGATCATGGTCAACATTAATCAGTTTTATGTTTTAGTTATTATTTGACTTTTATTTTGCAGTTTGAAATACATTATGAACTTTTGTAGGCGCGATACATGGTGAACATTTCGTTTCCTATTCTTCTAAATCATTCTGAGAAATAGGCGTTTCTGTTAAACTGTCATAGTGAATTATTACATGCAACTCTCTACCTATTTGACAGGTGAAACATTTCTCTGCCCGAGAGCGCAGCCTGCTTCGTCAAGTTCCTACACCGGAGTTTACGACTATGCAGATCCTTTTTAATTAACAAAAATTATTTTTTATCAGATAATAGAGTTATCTGAGAAAAATGAAGTTTCACTTATTCAGAGAGGTCTCACAGACCGCTTAATATTTATATCTAATTAAATAAGTGAAAAAGTTTTTTAAAATCTAACTTATACAAGTGATACATAAATAAATTGTATCGAATTTTATTATTAATAGTCTTTTACATCAAAGCGGGGAGGGACCCAACTATAATAAGAACCGTGCGGTCTATGTGACCGCACGACCACGCGGACCGTCTATGAGCTTTCGATTTATATTGCTCACCAATTATATGCAAAATCCAACGTTTTGCATCTACCCCGGTGAAAGTACAACTAAAACTGAAGCTACTAATAACGGCAGTCTCGAGGAAGGCATATTTAAACTCACGTTTAAACTCACAGATTAAGAAGCTCAAAAATAATATCTGGAACGTCAAAATGACAAAGTGGAAAAAGTTTATAACTTGGATTTTTAGTATACACTTGATTTTAACACTGCAAGATTGCATTAGATTAACAAAGACTTCATATACTTGACTTAAAGTTGACCATAACTGCCTGTTTTTGGGACAAAAAAGGTGTTCTTTCAAAAAAAAAAAAAAAATTGTCACAGATCAAATCTACTTTGATGATGCCAAATGATGAAATAGAGTTTATGGAAATCTGCATCAATCTAAAAAAAGTCTTCTAGTTCTACTATTTTGGAATCTATGAGGTTTCAAAAATTCCATTTTTTGCTTCTTTTTGCATTTTGAACCACAAGAAAAAAAGTACTTTTTACAGGTAATCCAAAAAATTGTTAAAGTTAAAAACACTGGAATTTCTCACCCAAAAATGACTTATTAACAAAATCGTTGAATATCTTAAAAAACAGAATATTTTTGACCAAACAGTTGAATTTTTAACCAAAGGCATGACTTTTCAACAAAGATTTTTTTTTTAAATGACGTTAGTAATTTATTCTTTTTAGTAAACGATTCCTAATTTTAATAGAAAGTCATCATTTTGGTTAAAAACTTGTTCCTTTTTTGTTGGTTGAAAATTGATTTCTTTCAACAAAAATCTAACAATTCCATTTTTAGTTGAAAATTCATCTCTTGGTTGAAAATTTAACTCTTTTGTTGGAAATTCGTTTGTTTTTTAAACTATTTTTTTAACTGAAAATTTACCTATTTCGTTTTTTGTAAAAATTTTTCTTTTCAGTTGAAAATGTATGTATTTGTTGAAATTTCACATTTTTTTTAGAAAATTTATCTTCCTGCTGGAAAATTATCTTTTTGGTTGAAAATTAATGTCTTTTACTGAAAATTTAATTATTCCGTTATTTGTTGGAAATTGATGTTTTTGTTTAAACTATTTACATTAAAATCAAACTATTTTAAATTAAAAAGAAAATCATTTTTAGTAGAAATATTAAACATAATATTTTTTCATGAAAAATCATCTTTTTAGGTTGAAAATTAATTTTTTAAATTAAAAATTCATCTATTTGGTTAGAAATAAATTTTTTGGTTGAAAATTCAACTGTTTTGTACAAAACTGGACTTACTGTTTGAAAAACTCAACAACTTAGTAGTGTTTTTGTAGTGATGTTTCTTTTTTGTTGAACATTATTATTTTTTTTTTAACAAATTCAAGTATTTAGTTAAAAGATTGTGTAATTTAGTAATGATTTATCTTTTCTAGTAGAAACATAATCATCTTAGTTGAAAATTCAACTATCGGTTATAAATTCATAAATTTTTTCGAACATTAATCTTTTTGGCTTGAAAATTCAAGATTTTGGAAGATATTTTATTCTTTATTGACTGAAAATTCTTTCTTGGGTGAAAATTGAACTCCAGGTTCAAAATTCGTGTTTTATATTTATAAATTTATCTCTTTTGGTAGAATTATTTTATTGAAAATTAATTTTTTCGGTTAAATTCAAGCTCCCAATTGCGAATTGCCGGAGCTGAATACACGGCCCAGCGTTGGTCCAATTTTGACAGCCAAAGGTCGGATAAAGATACTTGGCCAATATCGGCATTTTAATCGACCCAGTGTTGAGCCAGTGCTGGCAGCCTATATTGGCTCTTTATATTTGCCGATCCTCCACCGATGCTTGGCCCAGTATCGGAACTTTATTGCGCCAAGTCACACTTTTAGTACGGGGAACCATGTTTCACGGGGATCCACCAAAGTCTAGCCCAGTGACGACACATTACTCGGCCAAGTGTCACTTTTACCACAGCAAACCATGTTTTATTTGAATCGGTCCAATGCTGAGCCAGTGCTGGCAGTCTATATTGGCTATTTATATTTGCCGATCCTCCACCGATGCTTGGTCCAGCATTAGCACTTTATTGCGCCCAATCTCACTTTTAGAACCTAAAAAAAACCCAAGTGCGAATTCCCGGAACTGAATACACGGCCCAGTGTTGGTCCAATTTTTGCAGCCAAAATTCAGCTAACGATATTGGGCCAATATCGGCATTTTAATCGGCCCAATGTTGCGCCAGTTCTGGCAACCTATATTGGCTATTAATGTTTTCCGATCCTCCACCGATGCTTGGCTCAGCATCGGCACTTCATTGCGAAAAGTCTCACTTTTAGCACCTAAAAAACCAATCTTACACGAATGATAAAAATTTTGTTGATGAAAAATCGTCAAAGTTCATGCTGAAATTTCAAAGTTCTGTCATTAAAAATTTGAATGTTTATGAAAAATTACATTTCCTGTCATTGCAAAAACTTGTAAAGTAGCCTAGAGCGGAGAAAGGAAATATTACGCGAAGAAAAATTGTAATCGATTTAAAGTATTTATTTAAAAATGATTGTATTGATATTCCTGTTGACTGTTCGTGTATTTTACATTTACATTAACTTTTCTGAACTGTAGCTTATGAGGATGACTTTTTCACAGTGTTTCAACTTGTCGGTTTAGCGAAGTGGTTCGCACTCCCGACTGCTAGGCGATAAATTTAAGTATATAGAGATAGGTTCGATCACTCCGTAGCGTTAGAAATTTTATTTGTAATATAATGTTCAAAATGTAATATATGTATTCAATCTAAACAAGGACCATTAATATTCATATTCAAAGTACTCGCAATACATAAATATTTATTTTTTAAATACCTTTTTTGTCATATCCTTAGACTATAGCAGTAGTCGTTAAAATTAACCAAAATGTTTAAATGAAGTTTCAATTCTTGAAATTATAAATAATATTCGAATGATATGCAGTCGTATAATGATGAATGGATAAAGCAGATGCGTCCTAAGAAAAATTAAAGGATTTTTTATCAGTTTTTGAATTAAGTCCGGCATCCAGGTTGGTCCGATATTGGTACCCAGTGTTGGGCCGACAATGGCAGCCGAACCTTGGCTGCCAAGTGCAGGCCATAGTTATCATTCCGTCATTGGCGCAATGATGGCAGCCGAGCTTCGGCAATATTTTTGCCGACTATGGGCCAATGCTGGGCCGTATGTGACTTCGCACTTGGGCTTTTTTATTTAAAATTAGAATCTTTTCATGGTTAAAATATCAACTATTACATTGTTTGCTGATAATTTTAGATATCATTTTAATAAACTAAGAAAAAATTTAATTAGAATCCAAAAAAAGTATTAATTCAAGTAAAGTAGTTTTTATCAAATGCTAGAAAATGACTTCAGTTGCAAAATAAATTGTTCATCCGACATTTAAAATCTTATCTGAATGAGAAAGGTAAGAAATAAAAAAAAAGGAGAGAAAGAAAAGAGGAGGAAGATCCACTGGTTCGATCAACGCGGTTTCTCGATCATTAATAACCGCGATCGCCACCACCCAAAATTCCTCGGACGGACGATTCATGCAATTAGCCGGGGAGATCCGCCCACCGCACCACGCTGCCTGGGGATGTTGTCGTAGCGCGCCGTGCCGGTCACCGTAATTAGCGAATAATCGTTATGGGCATCAGGATACATTCCCTATCGCCGGAACTTTCAAAGGGCCGCTTTTCCTCGTGACATTTTGATAATAATGACAACGTTAAGTCAAGACCCTAATCTAAAGACTTAAGAAGGAACCAGTGGCGTAATCGGACCCTCAAAGCCAATGAGGCCAAGTCATGTTTTCGTTAATTTTCTCCTTACCCGATAAGATTAAAGAGATGAAGTATTAATCAACCGAAGTCCTTTTGCTCCTCAGAAACTGGTGTCAGATTAATTCTGACGACTCATTGAAGTTGCCAATTTAAATCGTTGTCAACTTCTACCTAGGTTTTGAAGTTTCCTTTGAACACATGAAAATTTTTTCGAAATTTATTACACTCTAGATTAAGAACTAGACACAATTTGACTGATTAAATTAATCACGCGTGCTTTGACTGAAAATTCAGTCATTTCTTCTGACAAAACTGTCGTTTTAACGAATGTATCAGACAATATTGTAATACTGCAAGCGGGCAGATTTTTTTATGTAAGTGGTTGGAAAATATAAAATATAAACAATAAAAATATATAAACAAATATAATATATAAAATATAAACACATATAAACAAATGTAGCCTTTAAGTAAAACACGATTTTACGTTTTTCAGAGTATGTGTTGAAATGTGCCTAATTAAATTTTATGTTACAGTCAATCCGGATATTATTGAATTTTAACCTAAGAAAGGTAAATTTGTAACAAAAAATGGAACAGTTAAACTTTTAATTGAAAAAACCATTTTAAATTATAAGCAGAAAAACAAATTTTCTACCAAATCGTTTATTTCCTTTTCCTAAATTATTGAACTTTCAAGGCCAAATGTCGAATTTTGTATACAAAAGAGTTGAATTATCAAATAAAAAATATGACATTTTTATAAAAAAGTTAATTATATACAAAAAAATACGAGTTTCCAAAAAACATCAACTAAACTGACTTTGTTTTCAACAATAAATTTTAAACTAAAATTGTGAATCGTCAACAAAAAAATGTAGTTTTAAGAAAGTAGTTCAACTTAAAAACCTAGTTGTCATATTTTTAACAAAAAATGTACTTTTAAACGAAAAGGTTAATTTCTCTACATAAAAAATTCAACTAACAAAGACGAATTTCTACACAAAAAGATTAATTTCCTACGAAGAACGACAAATTTTCATTAGAATTCAAGAATTCTCAATCAAAACGTTGAATTATCAACGGAAAAAGACGAATTTTTCAATCAAACAGATTCATTTTCATCCGAAAAACAGCTATTTTTAACAAAATTCAAGAATTCTCAACCAAAAAGTTGAATGTTCAACTAAAAAGATTAATTTTTATACAAAAAGATAAACTTACTAATAAAAAAGACGAATTTTAAACAAATTTCAAGAATTCTGAAACATAAAGTTGAATTGTCCACTAAAAAAGAATCATTTTTCAACAAGACAGATTTTTAAAAACCAAAAAAGACCAATTTTAGTAAAATTCTATATTTAATAACCAAAAAGTTGAAGTTTGAACTGAAAAAGGTGAATGTTTAAGCAAAAAGATTAATTTTTTATGGAAAAAAACTAATTTCTAACCAAATTTAGAAATTTGCAACCAACAATTTTAATTGTCAACTAAAAAGATAAATTATTAAACAAATAGAATAATTTACCACGAAAAAAGATCAATCTTTAACAAAATTCAAGAATTCTGAACTGTTGAAATGTCAACTAAATAGAAGAAATTTTAAACAAAAAGATCAATTTACTACAAAATTTTTTTTTAATTTGTCAAAATAATAATAAAATAATTTTTGGAATCTTCTTAAATACGGGAATCAAACGTTACATAAACATATTCAAAAAGATAAACTTGATTATTAAGACTTTTTTATTCTTCTCCGAGAACATATCAAACAGCTAGGATATTTGTGGACTTAATACTGTTCAGGTTGTCAATTAAAAGCAAGAAAACCCTCCGTGACATCACGCGCAGAATGTCTTGTTCCCCCACATGTCACTATTTGCCACGCTTGACAAGGACCCCCCCCCCCAACCACGGTGCGTGGCAAAAAAAAGAATGTTCAATAAAATTCAAGAATTCTTAAAGAAAAAGTTGAATTTTCAACTAAAAACATTATTATAGAACAAAAAGATTAATTTTCTAACAAAAACATTTATCATCTAGAAACGTACTAAAAACGTTACCATATGTACTGTTCTATATATATATTATTATTAATATAAAATCTTTAAACGATATTGTCGATTTCGATTGTCACACTACTCGATTTCATTGCTATATGCATGCGACACGAGGCGTCAGTGGGTTAGACAGCATTGGAAAATATTGAAAAAATTGTCACGATTGCTCGTTTTTTGATAGCTACACGCGTGCGACAGAGACATCCGTGAATCACCGTGAGTTAGACAGTAATGGAACGTTACACGTCTTTTCTTCAAGTTAATGATCCCAACTTCTAAAACTAAAAAAGATCAAGTTTCAATAGAAAATATCAAATTTTAAACAAAAATAGAATAATTCAGTTTTTAGTTTATAAAATTTAATAATCAATAAAAAAAAGAAGTTTTCTACAGGTTCTTTAAAATTTTAATTAAAACAGATGAACTGGACACCAAATAGTACAAGTTTTAACAAAAAAGATGAATTTTTAATCACAAAGATTAATTTTCTATTAAACAAAATTTGATTGAAACAAATAATAGAATTCTCAACTAAATTCATTTTCAATCCAAGTACAATATTATAAAAAGAATTTAAAATAAGATAGAATTCACTTAAAATCAGGCAGTTTCTACACATTATTTAGCAGAATCTCTCAGCGAAAAAATTCTTTTATAGTAAATAATGCAAGACGTTTTTTCCGATCTGAGACAATAAAAATCGAATTTGGGCATCTAGGTTAAGAATAATAAAATCAGATTAATTTTTCACCCATAAAATAATTTTTAACCAAAAAGATGAAGTTTCGATAAAAAAATATCAAATTTTAAACAAAAATAGAATAATTCAGTTTTTAGTTTATAAAAGTTAATATTCAATAAAAAAATGAAATTTTCTACAGGTTATTAAAATTTTTAATTGAAACTGATGAACTAGACGCTAAATAGTAAAAGTTTTAACAAAAAAGATGAATTTTTAATCACAACGATTAATTTTCTATTAAACAAAATTTTTTTTAAACAAATAATAGAATTCTCAACTAAATTAATTTTCAATCCAAGAACAATATTAGAAAAAGAATTTTAAATAATATAGAATTCACTTAAAATCAGGCAGTTTCTACACATTATTTAGCTGAATCTCTCAGCGATTACAATTCTTTTATAGTAAATACTGTAAGACGTTTTTTTCCGATCTGAGACAAAAAAAACATCGAATTTGGGCATCTTTGTTAAGAATAATAAAAAACAGATTAGTTTTTCACCCATAAAATAATTGTTAACAAAAAAGATAAAGTTTCAATAAAAAATATCAAATTTTAAACAAAAATAGAATAATTCCGTTTTTAGTTTATAAAAGTTAATATTCAATAAAAAAAATGAAATTTTCTACAGATTATTTCAAAT
>NC_046662.1:64381352-64411089 GCF_010883055.1 Belonocnema kinseyi | reverse complement strand
ATAAAGCTTGCAGTAATCTTAAAACATTATTTTATTTTAAAGAAGTACAATAAATGAGAAAACAATACCAATGTAGTCGAAAAAGATTTGTCATCAATTTTTTATTTAAAGAAACAATTTTCAATCGAAAAAGTGATTTACGAATGATTTTTTTCAGTGACGTATATGTAATTATATTAAATTTTTTATTATTTTATTCCTTTTTTGTTATTTTTCAGATGATCTGTTTGTACGAAATTTATTATTATAATTTGTAAGAAACCTTATACAGATGTAAATTGTTTTCAAATAAATTAATTTTCAATCCAAGAACAATAGTATAAAAAGTATTTAGAATAAGATAGAATTCAGATAAAATCAAGCAGGTTCTATAAATTATTTAGCAGAATCTCTCAGCGATAAAAATTATTTTATAGTCAGTTATGCAAGAGGTTTTTCCCCCATATAAGACAATAAAAACAAGAATTTGGACATCTATGTTAAAAATAATATAAAACAGGTTAATTTTTTACCCATAAAATTAATTCTCTACAAAAGACGATTAGTTTTTAACCAACAATGATATAATGAAAATTTCCCTTAAAAACATTATTTTTTAATAAACAAAACAAAAAGCAAGAAAATAGATAAATTTTCAATAAACAAGATAAGATTTTAACAAAAAAAATTAATTTTCTACCAAAAAGACGAATTTTCAACTAAAAAAATGAATTTTCAATTACAAATATACTTTTTCATCCTAAAATTGCGCAGTTAAAATTTTAATAAAATAGTTGAATCATCAATCAAAAAGATCAATTTTCAAACAAATATTGGAGTTTTCAACTAAAAAAGATAAATTTTTAATTCAAAATATGAATATATATAGAATCAGAAATAGGAATATTCCTTTTTAGTTAAAAGAATGAATATTTAAAAACAAACAATTAAATTTCCAACAAATTATTGAAAATTATTAAAACAGATGAATTTGCTAATACATAGTTGAAGTTTGAAACAAACAGATGAATTTTCAACCAAGAAGATTACTTTTATATAAAAAAGGATGATGTTTGAAACCAATAATTGATTTTTCAACACAAAAATATCAATTTGTAATTCAAAATTTCAATTTTCAACCAAAAATAGTAGAATCGAAATTTCTTTTAAAGAAATTTGTTTTTAACAAACTGAAAAAAACATTTTTTTAAATAACTGAATCCTTAATGAAAAATATTAATTTTTAACTAATAATATTACGTTTCTACAAAAAATTACGAATTTTCTACAAAATCTAGAAAGTTTCAAACAAATATATGATTTTTATCTAAAAAATATAATTTTTTTAACCAAAAGTAATATAAGTAGATTTTATCGTTATAGAAATTAATATAAAAAAAAGAAATTTGAAGAAAATAGTTAAATTTTCAATTAAAAAGGTTCTTTTTGAACCGAAACAGATAAAGCTTCAATTATGGACTTTATATTCAACGTAAAATGGGATAGTTCAATTTTTAGTTAAAAAAAAAATTTCAACTTAAAGAGGTGCAATTAAAATAAAAATAGCTGAGTTCTCTACCAAAACAGATTGCAATTAGAAATTTCAATACATTTTGAACCAAAAATAGAAAGTTAAATTTTGACTTCAATAAATTAGTTTGGAAAAAAAGAATTATCAGAAAAATGGTTAAATCCTAAAGCAGCAAGAAGAATTTTCAAACAAGAAGATTAATTTTATACTAAAAAAGACGAATTTTCAAAAAAATCCATAAATTTTTAAGCAATTAGTTAGATTTTAAACTAAAAAAGATTGCACTTTAATTTGGAAAATTACTGTTTCACTAAAAATTTCATAGTTTTCTGTTCAACAAAATTTATTTTTAACAAAAAAAAAGTGTTATGAAAATTATTTCAAAGGAGATCGAATCCATTTACCATTAGGCAGATACTGCAATTCAAGTCGTTGAATCGATCAGGAAGGGAATTCTGTTGTTTTTAGATTAAATTTTAAGAGAACTATTTTTTCATCATAAAAAAAATTCTATGTTCAAAAGATTAATTTTTAACCAATAAGATTAATGTTTTACAAAAAACACGAATTTTGAACCAATTCCTTGATTTTTAAGCTATAAGGAAACAGTTTTAAAAAAATTTTGGTTGAAAATGTTCAACAATTCAGTTGAATTTTTTAATGTCTTGACTAAAATTGTTTCTTGGTTAAAAACTCATATCTTTGGGTAGAAACTTGATTTTCTTACAGAACATGAACACAATGAAAATGTATCCCTTTAAGTTGGAAATTCAACTGCTTTTTAAAACTTGCTTTTTTGGGTGGAAAACTCAACAATTTTGTAGATATTTTTCTTTTTCCTTGGTTCGTTCTAGAGCTTTGCGCTCGATAATATATGCATATATTGCATTCGTCTACTTGGTTAAGTGTTAAACTAAATGAGTAAAAATGGATCTTTTTTGGGTTGAAGATTCATCATTTTAGTCGAAAATTTAATTCTTTTGTTAAAAATTCTTTCTTTCTTTGGTTGAAAATTAATCTTTTTTGTTAAACATTCCTCTAATTGTTTTAAGATTGAACGACCTTCTACAATTTAAATTTTTTGGTTGAATATTCATTATTTTAGTTAAAAATTTATCTCTGGTTAAAAATTAAAAATTTTTCTTGAAATGCATTTTTTGATTCAATTCAGCTGTTGCTGTTTTAAAACAATCATATTTTTTAGTTTTTAGTTGAAAATTTATCTACTTATTTAAAAATTTAACTATTTTGTTAAAATGTTATGTTTTTGGATGAAAAAGTAACTATTTGGTTGCAAATTAGTTATTTTTTTTAAACTGAAAATTAAACTTTTTCATTTTCAGTGTACACGGTTTTGTTAAAAATTTAGCTTTTTAATGAAATATTTGCATTTACAACCGAATAGTTTAACTTTTAACCAAATAGTTAAATTTTCAACCTACAAATATAAATTTTAAACTAAATGGCCACGTATTCAAACAAACAAGATTAATCTTTAACCAAAAAGAGTTGCATGAAAAAAAAAGAATTGTCAATGAAAACGCTGTGGTGGATATCTTAAAACAAAAAGAAAAGATTTTCAACAAAATATTTAAATTTTTAACCAGAGTTGAATTTTCGTAACGTAGTTTCCATCATAAAGATTAATTTTCTACAAGAGATTCGAATTTAAACCAAAAGTAGCAAAGTTACTTTTTCACACAGCCAATTAATTTATTTCCGAAAAAAAGAATAAAAAAAAAAGTAAATTTTTTAACCAAAGAGATGCATTTTCAACTAAAATTAAGAATTTTTCAACTAGAAAGACGAATTTTAAACGAGTAAAGAATTTCCAGTTAGGAAATAAAAAAATTTGTCCCAATTCTTATACTTTTAAGTTAAAAGACTATTTTTCTGTAAAACACTGTGTTTTCTGTAAAACACCCTCCATCTATCACCACAAACCCCATTTTTCACAACACCTCCATCCCACATGATAATTTCTCAAATATTTATTTGTTGAAAGTGTTATTTTTAATAAAAAATTTCATTAATTTCAATGTAATTTGAAATATAATAATTATTAGTTTAATTTTAAACAAAATATTTATGTTTTTCATCAACTTTAATGTGATAAGTCCATGGGAAAGTGGGAGACTTAACTAATCCCGATATTCGACAATTGGCAGAAATTTACGTTCAACAATGTCATTTCTTTCCAACTTTTTAAGGATTTATCTACTCTTGTAATCAAAATTCGTACAGTAATCATATATCGCGTTATTCCTTACAAAGTAGTGTAATGATTTTGTATAAATCGGAATAATGAAACTGTTATCACTAAAAATTGTATGACATTAAACGCATGAACTAATATTGGGGAGACTTGACCAAGATTTTCAGGGAAGAGTTTACCAAGTGGCAAAAAGCTTATTACATGTGTCTTTCAACCTATAAGGTCATTGATTATTATAGTGCGTGTTCAAAAATTTTGCTAAATTGATTTATAAAAATTGTGGTGTAAAAATGCAAAGTTGATTATTTAAAGAATATGATTATCATCAACGTGAGCTACAAAATCGAAATAAAAGCTATTCGTCAATATTAGGTATAAATTAATCTTTGATAAAAAAAAGCTCATTTGGAATAAAATACTTCAATTTCATTTTCTACCTAAAGATAAAAAATACGTTGAAATCCTATTATAAAAGATTAATTACAGTTTCAGATACAGAACTCATCCTTTGGTGTCTTGTATTATTTTATACTAATATTTATTAACATTCATTAAGTATGTAGAACATAGAAAAAATAGGCTTTTCATTTATTCTTTTTCATAAAAAGATAAATAGGTGCGCGCCGTGGCGCGCGCAAGACTGCTAGTATAAACAAAACTTGCCGAAATTCCAAAAGGTGTAAAGTTGCTATATACGTATAACGTTATTTTGAGTAGACACCCCCACCCGATCCGTTACCAACCGTAGATTTTGTAAGACCCCCCAACCTTAAAGTGGTAACGTAGATTACGGACGATCCCTAAGGACAACAACTGCCGCCTTACACCTGCGATCGCAAGGTTTCGATCCACAGAAACTACGGAAAGTTACTGCGCAGAAACAATAGCGTCAGGGACAAACTAACTCCCAAAAATCATAAACCTATTAGGAATAAAAAGTATTTTTCAATTATAAACTTATTTTAAATTTTAAGCAAATAAAATTGAATATATATATTAAAAAAAGTACAGTGAAACTCTGAGACTGTGCCGGTTTTGGGGCTGGAGGAGATGGGGAATTAACCCTTCGGTTTGTTCACGTTTGTGTGATTACCGCACACTCCCCGGAACACCGCTTACTCCTACTTACGGCGCGGCGTCAATTCTCGGAATAACTATATCAGGGGGTCCTATTCCAGAGTTTATTAGTCATACTCTTCTAGACCGGGTAGACAACAAAGTGGACCTTACGCGACAAAATCTAATTTAGCATTGACTTTTTCTCCAATTTTATAACATAAGATATGCAATCTGAAACTTCTTGTCTGATAAGATTTGTCCTTGAGATTTTAGCATGCGTCTATCCACGCTCATTAGCAAACGTGTGAGGATACGTGGGAAAGTGAAAGATTTTCTTAGCTATCACTTGAAGGCTTATAATAGTCTGTTTTGTGATGAATTATTACATGTTTTTTATGTTCAGTAACTTTACAATTAGACGAACGAATATATTGTGCCAAAATTTTGTGAAATGGTTCAACTTATATAAGAGCACACCTGTCTGGGCCATTTGAGTTTTTATTTTGTCTAAATAATGTAATTCTCTCTATTCCGTTTTAGCCAGGGCCGTAAATCCCGTTCTCACCAGGTGTTTACGGTTTTAAGGCTATGTATAAGGTTACAAGAGAAGGTACTGAATCGTTCATCTACTCATTTTCAGGAGGAATTCTTCAAAAACGCTGCACCAATCAAAAATGTATAGCTTCTACAGTTTAATTCCCCAAAACATTAAAGTTTCCAAATTCTTAATGTTTAATGTCAATTCACTGATCTGAATTTGAACACATTCCATATAAAAAGTACGGTTTCTAATTTAAATACCTCCATAATTATAAGGCTTTAATTGCAGCTTCCAAATGCAAGAAATTTTAATGAATACTACAAAATATTTTATTTTCACTTAATCGAGTCATTTAAAGTTTCTTGATCTTTTATCATTAAATGAAGGTTGAGTTTCGGACAGGTTTCTTCTATGAGGGGCTGAGGGCAACTTTTTACAGACAGTAAAAGACCGAAAAAAGGGGCTTTCAAGATTTCTCGACACCTCGTCTGTCCTAAACGTATCGCGCGTGTATCACTTCGCTTCATGGTCTCGCCACTTATCTGCCAGATCTTATCTCGTTGTCGTTTTGTCTTCCTAACGAGGCTAAATTTGAAAAGATCTGTGAAAGGAGTTCGTAAGAGCAAGCGGGTATATTTCTGTGACTCAAAAGATCGAAATATGTTAAAAGCGAGAATACAAACAGGTACAAGGAATTCGAGCATTCGAAGTTGAATGCACCAACCACAAACTCGAAATGATAGGAGAGTTTCTGGTTCTTATTCTGCTTTCAGGATGCATGACTGTCAGGTTGTTAGTTCTGCAGGGTAGATAATGACAGACTTCACACTCCATAATGATCTCAAAGCGAGGCCAATAGGGTGACTTTTCATGAAAATAGGGAAATAATAGGAAAATCAATTCTTTAAAGTGACATTAAAGAACGTACCATATGAAATTGACTATGAAACGTTTCACATTCTTAAGATTTAAAGTAGGAATATATTCAATTCTCAATGAAATACTTAAATTTTGGGCCTAAAGATACTTTCTACCAAAATAAACTCGAACTTTTAAGAAAATGGTTGAAATTTAAACCCGAAAAAATGAATTTTCAAAAAAAGAAAATAATTTTCAAACAGAAAAGATAGATTTTTTTAAATTTTAACAATGCATTATTTATTTATATATTTTTAATTATAATTACAACTAAGCTATCTAAAATTGGATTTTCAAAGAAAAGAGATTCAACTTCATCAAACAACAAAAAAACGAATTTTGTAGAAGGCATCAGATCAATTTTTAACCAGAATCGCTGAACTTTCAACGAAAAATGTAATAGTGGATATTAATAACAATAATAATTTAATTTTAAACTAAAAATAGTTACTTTGAACTAAAAAAATGTTTCAACAAAATCCATAAATATTCAAACCAAAAGTTGAATTTTCAACCAAAGTGATGAATTCTTAACAAAATAAAAATTTTTTAACAAAAAGTGGTTCAATTTTCACAAAAAAAAGATGAGTTTTCCACTAGAGATGTAATAGATGATATTTCAAACAAACAACAATTTAATTTGGAATAAAAAATAGTTTAATAGAGCCAAAGACGACAAATTTTCAAGAACACAATTGAATCCTGAAACAAAACAGATTGATTTGTAGACAAAAATACGAATTTTTCAGAAGACAGATGAATTTTCAACGAGAATCGATGAACTCTTAACGAAAAATGTAATAGTTGATATTGAAAAGAAAAAATATTGCAATTTAAAATAAAAACACAGTTAAATTGAACGAAAAAGACGAAATTTGAATAAAATACCTGAATTTTCAACCAAATAGTTGAGTTTTTAAACAAATGGCCTAGTTAAAAAAAAAAGAAGAATTTTCTTTAACCAACAACGAAAGGATTAAATTTTGAGGTCTAAAAGCGGAATTTTTTAAAAGGCAGTTAAATTTCCAAACAGAAAAGTGGAATTTTTAACGAAAAAGTTCATTTTCAATTTGAAATAGAAAACTTTTTAACTCAGCCAAAAACGATTACTTTTCAACAGAAACATTTAAATCGAGACTTAAACAAAACAGATTACTTTGTAATCAAACAGTTGCATTTTAAACCAAAGAGACGAATCTTCAACCAAAAGAATGAATTTTTATCAAATCAGTTCCACTTTCAACTAAGTAGTTGAATTTTCTATTAATAAATATGAATGATCAAAGGAAAAAATAATAGTTGATATTTCAACCAAAAAAATATTTCAATTTTAAATCAAGAGCAGTCAAATTCAACCAAGAAGGACTAATTAAAAAAAAAGCATCTAAATTTTTAATCAAATAGTTGCATTTTTAACACTAGTTGGTCAAGTTGATAGGAAGAAGAGTGTTTTTCGACAAAAAAGACGAAGTTTTAACAAAATAGAGTTATTTTCATGCAAAAAGTTGAATTTTTAACTGAAAATAATTAATTAGTAAACAAAAATATTACGAGAATATTTAAATTTTAAACAAAAGAAATAATTTTTTAAGTAAAATGAATAATATTAAACCAAAAGAATTTTTATTCATAATAAAGTAGTTCAACCAGGTAGTTTAAATTTCAGCTAAATAGAATTATTGTCATCTAAAATGTAAAAGATGTTACTGTAGCCAAAATTATTTAATTTTTAAATAATAAATATTTGAATTCAACCATAAGTAATAAATAAAAATATATGAATTTTCATAAGTAAAGTTCATTTTTAAGGAAGAAAGATCGATTTTTAATTTAAAAAAGAATTTTTAGTTAAAAAAGAGGCCTGCTGAACAAAACAGTTGAATTTCCAACTTACAAAGAGAATTTTTCAAACCAAATCGTCACATTTTAAACAAACAAATTTAACTTGAACCAAAACTAAAATATTTATATTTTCAAGAAAAAAGACGAATTCTTTATAAAATAGTTAAATTTTCCATCAGAAACGTTTATTTTTTAACAATAAAGTTCATATTGAACCAAAAAAGATAACTTTTATACCAAAAAATAATAAATTTTCTATCCAAAAGGACCAATTTTCCATTGAAAAGAATTAAATTTTCTACCAGAAAAGATGAATTTTTAACAAAAAATTTAATTTCCTATCAAATAGACGAATTTTTGACCAAAATATAATATGAGACTTTTCAATTTTCTTAATGGGTTTTATAAAAAGGGAAATTGGTTGAAGAGAGGGAAAAAGAGACATTTTTTCAAAAAGTGGAAAAGTGGTCATACTATGACAATATATTCTTCTCCAAGAATTTTCTGTTCTATTCCATAAAAAGTATATTAGCCTATGCTCACAGATTAAAGAATGACTCTAGCAAAGCTGTTTGTTGTTGATGAAACCTTACCTTCGCCGAGGCTTTAAATCAACATAATCTGTTCATTCTTTCCTCTTACGGATTCTAAATAAAAATTCCACATGATTTTCCACATTTCACATTCCACATTTATCAGGAAGTAGAAATTATATGAATGATTAAATCAGGATGTGTGCGATCTTTTCCTTATTGGCGTTCTGTGTCTTTGAAGTAAGTCAAACATATTTTTAAACTTAATTGTTACATTGCGCAATTATATTGAATATTTAATATTAAATATACACTGCAAAAAATATATATTTTAGTTCAATTTTACCATTGAACTTTATCTTTACAGATAGTCTTCGCAGATAAATTAAAGCCGAAAATGGATAATTTATGTGAAGCATCTACTGCAGAAATATTTGCTATTTTCGAGAGATTATGTTCTGTTATTAACGTCAGTTGACAATAATAATAAACTTAAAATATTTGTTAAAAATAAAAGTTGAAAAAATCAGGATCATTTTGGTTATCTTTCTCACTAGGCTGATTTTGTAGCTGCGCAAAAAGAAGGAACGAAGCCTGAATGCGAAGAAAATTGTTGGACTTGGAATCATTTTGAAGAATTCAGGGATACTCATCTTAATCCTAAACTTGATCCATGCACTCACTGTTATGATAAGGCCTCAGTAAATAGGGATGTTAAGGTACATAACAAATTCTATAAAAATTGATTGTCACTTTTGACGTTCTAATTTAAAATGTAAGCCAATTAAACAAGGAACTCGAGATAATTGTACAGAAAGTAATTATGAATTTAAATTTACGCACCAAACAAATCTGGCGAGAGTGGTGAGTAAAAATTCACCCAGCTAACGACAATTTGAAAAAAAGTCAGAGAATATTATTGGTCACGGAAAAATCAAGTATTAAAACAAAAAAATTGCAAAAGGTTTTTGGCTATCAATGTTGAGGGAAAAATCCTTTTAAATATTAAGTTTATTATCTGATTGTAAATTCAACAATTTCGTTAAAACGCTATTCTTTTCGGTTGAAATTTCACCTTTTTGACTGAAAATTGAACCATTTTTGTAGAAAATTTATTTTTGGCTTAAAATTCATATTTTGGTACTGAAAAGTAACCTAAAATCTTTTTTAGGAGGAAATTCAAGTATTTTTTTGAAAATTTGACTTTTTAAATAAAAAATTCATTTATTTTAGTAGAAATTGCATCTTTCTTGGATAAAAATGCAAACGTAAGATTAAACCTTATTTATGTTTACTTGATTCAACTGTTTTGTTAACAAATTGTGTTTGAACTATTTTTTGTCGACCCTTCCTATGTTTAGTTGAAAATTGAGCTTTTTGGTTGAAAATTTAACTATTTTCTTTGAAAGTGATATTTTTTAATTAAAAAAACTTTGTAGATAAAAGTAGAAGTACTTCTTAAATGTTTCTTTTTTAATGAAGGTCAATCAAAAAAAAACTTAACGATGAATGTAATAGTTGATATCTCAATCAGAAACGATTTTAACGTAAATATAAAACAGTTAAATTTAATAAAAAAACAACGAACTTTCAAATAAAATACTTGAATTTTTAACTTTATGTAATGAATATTTCAGCTATAAAAATTAATTTAAACGGAAAGAAAAAGAGTTTTCAACAAAATAATTCAAGTTTAAACAAAAGAAATCAATTTTTGTAAAAAATCTTTTTCTTAGCAAAAGTGTTCAATATTGAACCAAGTGGTAGAAGCTTCAACCAAAAAGATGACTTTTGAACCAAGAAGATTAATTTTCTGTCAAAAAAACCAATTTTCAACAAAATATATAGTAGATATTTTACGAGGTGAATTCTGTACAAAAAATATGGTAGTAGAATTTTCAATTAAAAAAAATGAACTTCTAACTAAAAATATTTGGATTTTTGTATTGGGTTGTATTAATTCAGTTCATATTTAAGCAAGAAAAAAAATAGAACAAGAGAAATTTTTTTCAAAACAGGGGGAAAAAGATGAATTATTTTAAAGAGGGAAAAAATTGTTGAAAAGCAATCAAAAAAATTTTTTTTAAAGCATGGAAACCACAATAAACGGTAAAACTTTGTATGAAAACTTTCCATTATTTTAAAGAAAATATTTTTATTTAATATTATTATTTAGGAATAGCCTATTGAATAAATACTAATTTTAAGAAAATATGTGAATATATTTAAGAATGTAAATATTAATTTTAAAAAAAGATATCGAAATAAAAACGATGAGAAATCAGTAAGCTTAAAAAAAGAACCAGATTCAGATTTAACTTTGTTCAAAACAATGAGATTGCAATTTCGTGAAAATTAAAAATAGGCTAAATACACAAACTGATTTTTTTTCTGTGCATATAAAATAGATAAAACGCACATCATCCTGCCATGTTTTTTTATTTCCTAATAATAAAAGCGCAAACGATTTAAAATTTGAGAATACAACTTTTTTCATAACAAAAGTATATAACAATTTTAAAACAAGTTATATAAACTAATAAATTATTATCAGACAGATGTAAATACACAAAATAAATCATATCTAATTTTCTTTATTTTCTCGATGGACCAACATAAACTTGACTCATTATGTTCAAATGTTAAAATATACAGTTTTTTAAAACACATGTGAAATTTAGAAAAAAAAATTATTCTAAAAAAGCGAATTTTTAGGAAAATATTTCCTTTCTCAGCTTTAACCTTTACACTGAAAAAATAGCTAGCTGAGCCAACTATTTAGTTACTAGGATAGTTCGTATAACAATATCATTAGTTGCCGTGGCTACTCGGTTAGTACCAGCAACTAAGTAAATGGTTGTCACGACTAACAAAATGGCAGTACCATATCTTACAAACTCAATAGCTGTCCTGAGTAAACATTTTTTTGAGTGTAGATATACATATTTATAATGAACTCGAATTGCAATTTGAGCATACAAATAAGGAACTGAATTTGTTGTTCATACAAATTGATTATTATAAACAAATTATAAAGACATGCGTTATTTTTAAACTTTTTGCATTAAAAAAAATCATCTTCTGTCTAATAAGTATCAAAGTAGCTACTCAAACCTAGTGACCTGCATAAATTCGTTAACACCTAACACTTAGCTTTTTCATAAACTATTTAAGATAACAAACTTAAAATTTCTTCATCTTTTCTTGTGAAAAGTTTTAATTTTATATGTATTAAAATATCTTACTAGTTTCACCTAACTCCATAATATTCTCAGTAATTAACATTGATATTTGTATTAGATATTTTAAATTAAAAAAAAACATATTTGTCTTTTTTGCGGAGAAAACTATCTGTGTCTAATATGTATAGAATAAACATTTCAGACATCATAAACTTGAAGAATTTTAAAAACTTAAAATTTATATAAATAATGAAGGTTAACAAATAGAAAAATTATCGTCCCTTTTTCTCAAATAAAAAAAATCATTTTCATCTTATTTGTATAAAAATATCAAATCAGACTTAAAAGAATCCATTAGATTCTAAATTCTAGTGAGTTCTGTTTGTTAACTTACATTTTTTTCTTGTTTTAACAATATTTTGCAGCAAAATAAGTTTTAGAAGTTATTATGACACATTTACGAACAGAAAGAATTTTTCATCGGGGAAAAATATGAAGATTTTCTATTTTCTAACTAAAATTATGAAGGGTAAACGTTAAATGATGACAATATTTGGCAAGAAAATAAATTTTATGAGCTATTTTGATACGTATTGTATGGAAAAGAATTTCTTTCTGTAAAAAAGATGAAAATGTTCGATTTGACACCATAAATTGTTTATATAGCAAAGGGAAATGATGACTTTTAGTAATATTTTGTAGTAGAATAAGTTCAATAAACTCTTTCGATACATATGAGGTAAAAAATAAATTTTTTCGGTAAAAAAGATGAGAAATTCTTATTTGTTAAATTAAGTTATTTTGTAACAAAGCTACATATTATGATTTAATTATAACAATGATGAATAATAATTGTTAACAATATTTTTTATTTTAGTGAATCCATTGGGATACTTTGATACAAATAAGATGTTTTTGGTAAAAATTGAATTTGTTTATTTTTAAACTTATTCTTTACGACTAAAAAATGTACTTGACCTATCTAAAAACTATTAGCAATAAAGAAATAGATCCTTTTTGGGTGAACAAATTTTGTCTATTCATTTTTTCATAGCTTGTGTCGTTTGTCTAAAAATTTAATCATTAATTTTATTTTTTACGGATGAAACCAAAACTACGCATTCCACCAAAAAATGCATCACACTGCATTCCATGTACTATCTTAAATGCCACAAATTTCCATTATATGGCCCCATAAATATTTAAGAGATCAGTAATGGGGTAAATTTATACAGGATTTTTTTGAAATATAGTTATTAATAATTACTTTTTTATGTTTATAGATTGCGACAAGGTGCTGTGTAAATAGTATTACTGCATTAAAAATCCAGGCAAAATTGACTCGTGCTTCTTTTGAAACATGCCTTACAAAATGCGTTCAGCAGATGCAAGCGAGTGCAGTAAAAATGGTAAAAGGCTCTCAAGCAGGATCTCGAAGACAAGTAAAACATAAAAGAATATAGCTTTCATTCTTTACATAAAAACTGTATATGTATTACAAAATTGAATGTAACGTGTATAGCCCAGACACGACTTTAATTAAAATAATAAATAAAGCCTCGGCAGAGATAAGGGATCGTCGATAAACTGCATTACCAATTTTGGCAAATGTTTGACATCCACAAACTTGTATGTTTACAGCGAGTAAAGTTGCCAAAATGCCTGTATTGTCTACCTGACTGCGTGATAAATGATAAACTTCGGTAATAAATCAACAATTAAAATAAAAACAGTGATTTTCGGAGTAATTGTTGAAATATGCATAATAGAACTTTATGTGACAGTTAATCCGGGTATTATTGAATTAAAAAAAAAAAAAAGTAAACTTTTAACAAAAAATGGAATAGTTAAACTTTTCATGAAAAAAAAATTTCAAATTACAAAAGTAAAACGAATTTTCTACTAAATAGTTTATTTTATTTTACTAAATTATTGGAAAAAAATTAATGATACTAGAACTCTCAATGCATAAGTTGAACTTACAACGAAACTAGATTAATTTTCAAGAACAAAAAAACGAATTTTTAAAAAAGTAGTTACATTTTTACAAAAAGTTGAATTGCTACTTAAAAAAGGACCATTTGCCACCAAAATGGAATAGATAAATTTTTAATTACCAAAGTAATTTTTGAACAAAAAGAAAATACATTTTCAACAAAAAGTTCAATTTTTAACAAAAGAGATGAATTTTTAACTAAAATTTCGAATCGTTTATAAAAAATGAATTTTGAAGTAAATAGTTCAGCTTTGAAATCTAATTGTTACAATTTTTAACCAAAAAGATTAATTTTTTAACAAAAAGATGAATTTTCTACCGAAAAAAAACATTTTTAATAAAGCTCAGGATCGCTCAACCAAAAAGTTTAAGTTTCAACTAAAACAGATGAATTTGTAAACAAAAATATTAATTTTCAACAAAATTCAATCACTGTCAACAAAAGAATTGAATTTTCAACTAACAATGATAAATTTCTGAACAAAAAGATCAATTTACTGCAAAAAAAAAACACGAATTTACAAACAAATTTTAGGTTTCTCAACCAAAAAGTTGAATTTTCAAGAAACAAAAAAATCTTCTGTTAATTTTTAAGAAAGTAGTTCAAGTTTAAAACCTAGTTTTTAAATATTTAGCTAGAACGAAGAATTTCTTAACAAACAGATTAATTTACTACCAAAGAAGACGAACTTTCCATGAAATTCAAAAAATCTCAAACAAAAAGAATAATTCACTAACAAGAAAGACAAATCTTCAATGAAACTCGAGAATTTTCATCCAAAAAGTTCAATTTCCAACTAAAAATATGAATTATTAAACAAAAATATTAATTTACTAGCAAAAAATATGATTTTTTAATAAAATTCAAGAGTCCCCAAAAAATTCAAGTTTCAACTGAAAAGGATTAATTTATAAATAAAAAGATTAACTTTTATCACAAAAACGAATTTTTAACAAAATAGTCTAATTTTAACAAAAAGTTGAATCTTTACTGAAAAAGAACCCTTTTTCACCAAAAATGAAATAAGTAAATTATCAATAACAAAATTAATTTTTCAACCAAAAAATGAATTTTCAACAAAATAGTTCAATTTCTAAATAAAGAGATGAATTTTTAATTACAATAATTGTGAATCGTCGACTAACAAATGGATTTTTGAGAAAGTAGTTCCACTTTAAAAACTAGTTTTTTATTATTTTACCAAAAGAGATTAATTATCCACCGAAAAAAAAAGAACTTTGAACAAAATTCAAGATTTCTCAACCAAAAAGTTGAATTTTCGACTGAAAAAGGTGAATTTGTAAACAAAAAGATTAATTTACTACAAAAAAGACGATTTTTAAATCAAATTCAAAGAGTCCTCAACCAAAAAATTCAAGTACCAACTAAAAAGGATGTATTTGTAAACAAAATGATTAATTAACTACCAAAAAGACGCATTTATAATAAAATGCAAGAATCTCACAACAAAAAGTTAAAATTAAAAAAAAACATAAATTTTTAAACAAAAAAATGAACTTTCTACCAAAAACATTCATCATTTGGAAACGTACCAAAAATGTCTCGATATGTATTTTACAAAAAAATTCTCTAAATTATAAAAGGGTATACGTATAACGTTACTTTGATAGGACCCCTCTCCCCCTCTCCTGTCCGTTTCCAACCGTAGGTTTTGGGAGACCCACTTCACTTAAAGCGGTAACGTTTCAAAAACTATGTTTATAGTTGGGTGGGCCGAAAAAACGAAATTTCGGAAAACGGAAATAGTACAATGTGGAAACGTAGCGTATGAGGACCCTGACAAAGTATAATTAATTTAGATTTAAACGATAAGCGTCTTGGTTTTGCGGGTTAACAGAATATAATTCACAAACTCCTACTAAAATTTTCGTAATCTTGATATTTTCTCGGGTATCCATTTTTTTACATTGCTTGAGGCCTTACGGAACTCGCACATTTTTTTACCAATTTTAATCTTCACCTTCATCACAGGTTACTACTGTTTATCAGATCATGTATATTTACAACAACAAAATTTCGAAACCTAGTTAAAGGTAGAGAGCATTTTGTTCGTTACCTAGAACGTTTCTAATGGTAAAAGTACGCTAGAAGAAAATTGAATAGCGTAGGAAGTCGTAATTTAAAACAAGCAAAGACTGAGTTTTTACAAAATTCACCATATTTCAACTTATGACTTCCAAGACTAATCGACTTGTTTTCCAACGCATTTTACCACTAAAAAGGTTCTAGACGAAGGCCCCCCAGAAGCGAAAAAAAATTACAGACATGAAGACATCAAAATTATGAAAATAAGAAAGTTTTTTAAAACATTTTTTTCGACCCACCCTACTTCATAGTATAAGAGATTCTTCTTCAAGGTTTTTTTATCTATATCATATAACAGTATATCAAAATTAATTACAGTTTAAACAAAGATTCGAGCCAAATAGATTTTTATTGACACATCTTTATCGAAACTTTAAACCATGATAATTACGTCATTCATTCTCAACTCTTCTGTTATAAATTGTACTGACGTTATCTAAGTAATAATTCCACACTATAAGTGATAGGTACAAAAAGGCACATCTACGGATGAATATCATATGCTTCTGGTTCATCTTTACTAGAAAGTGGAAATCAGACGAAAATTATCACATTCAATAATTTATTTAATTATTTAATATTAACTATCAAGTGGGAAAATCCTCGGAAAACCCACGCTATTGTAAAGCAATAAAAAAAATAAACTTGGTTCACATCAGATTTAATTATTTTCAAAAGAGCGAAAATACCCAAATCCATACATTTGTGTAATTTTAAGAAAATATACGGTAGAATAAAATTTTATTTTTATGAGTTTAGCGTATACATTTCCAATTAACTTCAGAATTTGTATGCCAGACTAACTTCACAGCCTTAATGTTTAAAAAATTATATTTTATTTATTGAGTAAGCAGTGTTTTACACTATGAGAATCACGACAAAAATTCAGACCAAAATTGATTTTTAGTGAGAATTATTTAATTTGAAAATATCGTGCATAAATGGAGTATCTGTTTTACTTTCTAGCTTATCGGTTTTCTTATTCACATTACCTAAATAAGAAAATATACTTTTTCTTCAGTATTGTAAGCACAATGTTCATTATGTAATAAAGATATAATTTTATCTAACATCTTCAGCTATAATATTTTTTAAATTCCAAATCGAATATTTGTCAGGTTCCCTTTTCTAATTTTTTGATTTCAGCCTAATTTGGGTTGGTAAATTCAAACCATTTACTTTGTCAGAATTTATTTAAAACCAATTAAAGTACGTCTTAAAATGATTTTCATGCAAATCTAGATATTTTCTAAATTTAAGCCTTTCATAAAAATTTCAATCGTAATAAATTGGAGACTTTACGAAACCGTTTATATATATTTTTAATTTTTCTCCACAAAATATAGCCTTTTTTGGCCATGTAGATATATATTTGCATCATTTTTAATCCAATCGCCACTAATGCGTATTTATCACTTCGAAGAATCAATTTCATTGAAATGATGACATATTTCTTAAGGTATAAAAAAAATTCAAATTAACTAGCTGCTCAACTTCGAAGAAATCAGTCCTCAAATTTAGTAATTATCAAATTCATTAAAAATGGGTTTCTTTTCTAAAAAATATTTATTCAATTGAAATAAACAAATTCTTGGTTCTAGAAAAAAAGACCAAAGAAATTCATTTCTATGTAACCAGTAATATTTTTTCGCGGCGTAGTAAAGTTCTACTAATTATTACCAGATGGCCCCGAAACTTCATTTTGAAAAATCTCTGAATTTTCCCTGACTAATCTTTTATCGATATAAAAATTAAACAATTTTAAATTTAACTTTTTTATCTAATGTTCTGATTGACCTATTCAAACCATAAAAGTGACAAAAAGTGACTAATGTGCATTAATAATTTGACTAATGTTCTTTTGCAATTAAAAGAATTTCAAGACAATTCCACAAAATTCGAAAGAATTTAAAAGAATTCGAGGTTAATTAATAAGAATTCAGTGTGCATTCCAAATGAATTTAAATTAATGTTGTAAAAAATATTTGTAAGTCTCTTCAAATCTTTGAAACCCTACTGAGTCCCTCACTTCTTGTGGATATATTTTTTGAAATCCATTAAAACATTTGTATATCCCGTGTAATTCTTTGAAATCCTTTGGAATCTTTTAAAATATCTTAAAACGTCACGGATCACGTACAGTTGTTCCATATCTTCCTAAATCACAAACAATTCTATGGAATCCAATGAACATTTTTCCAAATACCTTAAAATTATTAAAATACTTCGAAATCCCTTGAAACTTTTTTAAATCCTCTCAAGATGTCTTGGAATCTTTTAAAATACCCTGAATTATTAAAAATTCTTTAAAATTACCTAAAATGATTGAAATAATTGAAAAATTTCCTGAAATCTTTTAAAATTCCTAAAAATGTTTCAAGTCGTTGGAAATCCGTCAAACTCGCTTGTAAATGTTAAAACTCTTGAAAATCCCTAGATTTGTTTAATACCCTTAACTATTTTTAATATTTTGACATCTCTTAAAAATTTTTAAAGCTCATGAAAATTTCTTGGAAATTTTCAAAATACCCTCAAATCTTAAAAATCCTTTGAAATGTCTTAAAATTATTGATATCTTTTTAAAATTCCTTTCTAGCTTTTAAAACACTAAAAAAATATTTCAAATGTTTAGAAAACTTTCGAAATCTCTTGATATTTTTTAAAGCTCTTGAAAATTGTTGAGAATTTTTATAAACATCCTAAAATCTTTAAAATCCTTAGAAATCCCATAAATTTATTGATATCTATTAAACCATTCTACCAAACTTTAGCAATACTCAAAAAATATTTCACATACTACGAAAACTTTCGAAATCCCTTAATATTTTTATAATCTATGGAGATGACCCTGGCTGATTCGATTAAGATCGCGGAAGAACATACCCTCGCGTGTCTTGGGGACACTGAGCGACCCAAGGATAACAGCACTCTGGTTCTATCTTGCAAATGCCTCGGCATGTTTTTGACATGCGGGAATGACGCACTAGAATCTATTTCGAGCTGAGATCTGAATGTCAGAGTACTCACCTGCAATAATACAAAAAATATAAAGGTTAGAGTCATTTCATTATATGGTAGTAACGAACAGAAAACTCTTTTTAAATCAGAAGTTACATTATTTTTATTTTATGTCGTTGGGAATTAATAATTTTTTAACTGTTATTTAAGCATCAAAATTCAATGCTATCACTTACAAATTAAAAATATTTAAAATTAAATAATTAAGCTTGTAAAGTTCAAAGATTAAATATAGCACTTTGGAACTTTGATGATTAAAAAAGGTTTTTTATTTCAAACCACTTAGTTTCAGATTGATTAGTTTTCATTATTTGATTTATAATTTCTCATTTGAAATGATGAGTTAAATATAAATTAAAGTGGTAGAGTTTAATTATGACTACTTCAAAATCGAAAATATGGTGCGATATTTAAATCTAAGTATTCCTTTGTGTAACTGCCAAGGCTTTCGCAGTAAAACAGTAAAATGATTAAATAATTTATTTTATTTAGAATCTTCTCGTATAATAAATGATTTTTCAATGTTTCAAAGGCCAATCACAGTTTAATTAAAAAGGAATCACTGATGAATTTATATATTTACAATTGATCATCATGAAACGGGTTGTAACAAAAGTTGGTGAACGCGCATAATTGTGGAAATAATTTTGGGAAATACTCCCTAAATTTGAAATAATTAGAATCCTACTATAAATAAATTAGTAATTGTGTATCTTATTAGCGAAATATTAATATTTAAGCTTTTCAGTTCCCTCAAATTGTATAAATTATCATCCATATATTTGAATATTTGTAAAAGGTAAGCGCATCCCCAAACCGTTTTCATAAAATATTAGAAGTTCTTCAATTGTTCATTAAACTTTTATTTTATAGCGAAAAAATGATTCATTTTGTTACTACGAAATCTGGCATAAATATATACAAATCCCTACCCAAAATAAAAAAAAAAATTTTAATGTCTGTAACGCCATCTTGCAACCGGACACAATTTCTGTCCAGCTACTTAAAAATATGTTCTGCACTGTTAAAAATTTCCCAATAAGTTGTTCATTTGAAACTCTAGTGCTATTTTTCGTACAATTCCGGTTCATCGATTACTTATAAATATTTTTAACTTTTCATGGAAAAAATTCGATTTTTAAGTATTTCAGTAGACTTGGCACCCGTAATATTGAATCGATTATTTTTTTAAAACCATACAATTTTGAAGAATTCTAAATGAAAAGCAGAATACTCGACTTAGTACAAGCAGTTTTTACAACAACAATAAAATTAAGGTATTTTTATTTTATTTAGTTTTACAATAGTATTCAAAAAGTTGAACAATTTATCCTAATGACTTTTTTTGAAAAATCAAAAATTACCAGAGTTAGAGCATTTTCAAAATCCAAAAAAACAAATTAAAATGAACATTTTAAGCCAAACAACGCATGATACGAAAAAAGTAAAGAGAAGAAAAACGTTGATTTTCGAAATCCCTACAAGATCATGATAACAATTTTTTAATTTGGTCGAAAAGTTGAAAATTCCAAATTTGATCGTACCAAAAAGTCTTGAAAACACATTTTTTAAAGATTTAAAAATTCTATGTACGATTGTTCTTAGTACTCAAAAACTCAAACAATTTATCCCTATGACTTTTTCTATAAATAGAAAATCATCAGAGTTAGAGCATTTTCAAAATCCAAAAAAACGAAAATGAACATTTTAAGCCAAACAACACATGATATGAAAAAAAGTTAAGAGAAGAAAAACTTTGCTTTTTGAAGGCCCTACGGGATTATGATAACAACTTTTTTCATTTGGTCGAAAAGTTGAAAATTCCAAATTTGATCCTACCAAAAAAAAAATAAAAGATCCACAAATTCCATTTTTTGGTTAAACTATGCATATACGAAAAATTACTTTTGCGGATTCCATCAAATGTCGACGTTTTGAGATTTCCTCAGAAGGAACAAAAAGTTTTCAGGTGGGTATCTGTTTGTCGTTGTCGTATGTATACTGGATGTCTTTGGACTGACTAATTAAATCGAATTGGGCTTTGACACACAGGTTTAGGGGCCAAAGATTTTAAAATTCCACGTACGGCTATTTATAGCACACGAAAATGTTAACAATTTATCTTAGTGGATTTTTTTGATAACAAGAAAATTATCACAGTTATCGCTTTTTCAAAATACAAAATGAAAATGAAAATTCTAAACCAATCAACGCACGATATAAAAAAGGTAAGAAAAGGAAAACGTTACATTTTGCAAAACTTACAAGGTCATCATAACATGTTTTATAATTTTTAAAAAAATCGAAAATTCATCTTTTAATCGCACAAAAAATAATGAATTATTACATTCTCATCATAATGAGAAGGTATTGTTTTATGGGAAAACTGACTATCGCGGATTTCTTGAAATTTTCACTTTTCGAGAATCCCTAATTCCCAAAGAAACCGGTGTTACGATGACGTCTGCCTGTCGGCCTTGTCATTATCGTCGTTGTCGTTGTAGTCTGTAAACACAGTAACATTTGAAGTAATTATTTTATTGAATTTCCCTTTGACCTACTTTATAAGGATATGAAAAGAAAGGACGATTTAGTTAGCCAGCTATTTTAAATAAAAATTAAATAATTTGGAGCATTTTCAAAATTTTTAAGACCACTTTTTGAAGATTTGAAATTTTCATATAGTGTTGTTTATAGTGTACAAAAATATGAACAATTTATCTTGATGACTTTTTTTGATAACAACAAAATTACCAGAGTCATAGCGTTTCCAAACTTTAAAAAAAAAATTAATTAAAAACGAAAAAGACTATTTTATTTCATTCAACGCACCACATGAAAAAAGTCAACAAAAGAATAATATTAGTTTTTAAAGACCTACACGATTATCATAACAACTTTCTGAATTTTGTTACAAAATCGAAAATTCAAATTTTTGTCGCACAAAAATGATGTATTATTACATTCTCATCATAATGAGAAGGCATTAGTTTTATGTGAAAACTTTCTATCGCTAAATAATCTGAATAATGTATTATAAGTTTGATACAAAAGTGTTAAACATAATATAGAAAAGTTAACATTTTGGACAAAATCGAGTGCGAAGCACGAGAAACGTGATGAGAATGTGTACGCTAAAGCCGGAGAAGCTTTAACAAAGGAGAATTTAAAATAACCAAATTACAGTTGTCGATGTTTGGTTCGTTAACCTTAATAGGTGTGTGCACAAATGTGGGGCAAATACAAAGATCGAGCGCAAAGGGCGAGACGAATGCAGCATCGAGTGCGAAGCGCGAGATGAATACATCGTCGAGCACGAAGCGCGAGAACCAACAGTCGCGCGCCCTAGGCGCACTCAAACTAGCGAGCCGCGCGCGCAGCGCGTGATGAGAATGTGCCCGCGAAGCGGACAGATTTTTTATAACACATTTCTATTCGTCACATTTACCATTGTTGTTACCTTTTCTAAATTTCTATGTTTTAACCAAGAAATGATTAGTTGTCCCCAGATGAATTATTTAATACACCATCCAATCGAATTAGTACTTTCCACTATTTTCTAATTGAATGACTAGAATTTCACTAGTAATTAGTGACTTTTTACTAATTTAAGTTTAAAGCGTGCAAAAAAACTCTTATTTTATTGAAAAGGACCATTTTTTCGTTTAAAATAATGGGATTGAATCAGTTTTTTCATAAATTTGAGTCTTCATTTAAATTAACTTTTTTTAAATTAAAGAAATAGTATCAAGCAAATCATCTTTTTTATTAAAAAAAGAGAAAAAGCATCATTTTTTAAAATACAAAAAATGTACACTTTTTAAGAGGACACTTTCAGTTTGAATAAAAGAAACAATGTTAAAAGAAATTATTTCTTAAATTTAAACATAACTTTTCTTCGGTCGTATTATATGGGTTTTACTTCCTAGTTTATCGATTTGCTAATGCACATTTTCCCAGCAAGCAAATTTACTTTTTCTTCAGTATTGTAAAAATCTGGTGTATTACACAATGGAGGTGTAATGTTTTAAACGTCTATAAATATAATATTTTTTAATTTCCAAATGAAGTATGAGTCGGGCTTCCTTTGCTTCTTTTATTCAAATTTTTTACCCAACGACGTGTACAAACCAAATGTTTGAACTACGTCATGGGCGGGAAAAGTACTTTCTTTGTAATAATATTTAAACAAAAACATTCAATTATAATAAAAGGTAGATAAAAAACCCGGCTATGTCTAGTCGTCTAGAAAAATTTAGAGTTGGAAAAGAGGATGGGCTAGTCGGCCGAAAAATAAGCCGACTAGCCAATTTTATTAAAATTACTGGACAAGTAATCCCGAATTTCGACATTAAATGTTTTTTTTTATTCTATAAATAGTTATTTGTGTAGAAAAAATATTTCTTTTCCTCAAAAATACTTAAATTACTTTATCCATATACCTACAGTTTAAGAAACCAATTGTTTGAATAACATTCTTTAAAGCCAATAAAATTATTCCTTTAAGTCAAATGAAATTTTTTTTAATGTGCTCACGAAATCTAAAATTATTTAGACGTAATGAATTACTATACTAAAAATCTCCTAATTCAATTAGGAATAATTGATTCACTAAATATTAGTAAAAAATTACTAATTCTATTAGTTGAAATTTTTAGTAATGCAGTAGTGGATAAGCAATAATTGATTTGTGAAAATATATTATTTTTTAGAACTGTATATATTAATTAAAAGAAGGTTTAAAATGTGAATCGTGACAAATAAAAAAGTTTGATATAATAAAAGAACGCGATTGTTAACATTTTAAGATTTATTAAGGCAATAAAAAGGCGGAATAAATAAATAATCCCTCTTATGCCTGTGTACCTGATAAACTTCGCGTCCACGAATGTGACTATTTTATTATCTAAGAATTTCATTACCAACATTTTGATCGAAAATTAATGTTTTTATCTTCTTATTTACAAAAGCGAATATATTTTTACCAAAAATACATTCTTTAATTTAACTTAATTGTTGGCTGATCATCATAAACTATAGGTGTATGTGTCACGTATTTATAAAGAAGACTTTTTTCACACGTGATACATGCATGATATTTATTTTGAATGTAGCTACATATGTAATTTCGGGAAGCTTTTCTGGTATCATAAACATTTTATCGCATGAGAAAATATATCATTATATTCCCACAATTTAAACAAATATTTCAGAAAAACATAATTTTGTTGACCCGACTTTACCCTCGCCTAAGCTTCAAGACAACATAATTTAATCATTCTTTCCCCTTATGTCAATTAAATAAACATTCCATGTGATAGGTATTTAGTATAAAAAGACAGACTTGCAGATTGAGATCAAATACTTCTGGTTCATATTTTGCGAGGAAGTAGAAATTAAACAAACTATTCGATCATGGAGTTTGCGATCTTCTGCTTATTGGTTTTCTGTGTCGTCCAAGTAAGTCACTGAAAAATGTTTACAAATTACACAATAGTTATCAACTGTTACCGACTTTTCTGGAATTTGCACAAAAAATATGCACAATAACAATAACAGTATAATAACACAAATTTAATTTTGATTTAACTGCCAATTTTTTTTTTTGCTTAGTTGAAAATACTTTTTCACTCTATTTTGAAAGCAGTAAAAAAGTTAATTTGGGTTAAATTTTAATATTTCAAAAACATTAAATATAACAAAAATGCATTTTGTGTAAGTTGAGAAAAAATAATTTAAAATACATTTTCATTTTGGCGAGTTTTTTAATACATTTTTTTTCTTGTATAGTTTTAATAAGCTTTTTCGAACTTAAGCCATACCCGTTTTTTTTAACTATTCACCTTCAAAATTGAAAGTGAAAAACATATTTGATATTTTTGGAAAGACGTTTTTACATTCTTATCAATGAAGGTATTATATTTGTGTAAAATCTGAACCCCCTCCCCACCTTTTTGTCAAACGTCCAAATTTTGAATACCCCTGAATCCAAAAAACAGGTTTTTACGAATTTGTCTGTCTGTCCGTCTCTCTGTTTGTTCGATAGATAGTGTGTCTGTAGATTTTTAGTTTTATAGCACGATAACTTTCGAAAGAGTTGACATATTGAATTACCCCTTGGTATACTCTTTCTGCGTCCTAAAATAAAGGTCAAGTTCGTTAGCCAGCCATTTCGGATAAATATTCAAAAAGTTCGAGCATTTTGAAGAATTTTGCGACCAATTTTTCAAGATTAAAAAATTCTATGTACGTTTAATAGTAGTACTTAAAAAGACGAATAATTTATTCTAATCACTTTTTTTTATAAGAAATTTTTTCGGAGTAACCTTTACAAAGTTCCGAATAACAAACGAAAATGAACATTTTAAGCCAAACAATGCACGATATGAAAAAAGTGAAACGAAGAAAAACGTTGCATTTTAAACATCTTAGAAGATTTCATGACAATCTTTTGAATTTTTCTGGAAAATCAAAAATTCCAATTTTGATTGCACAAGAAATAATGAAAAATTAATCATTCTATTTTGCAGTCAATATATGCAAGTTACGATTGCAAATTATCCAAATAAAATGTTTAATTTCGATGAAAAATAAAGGAGTAATATACTCTTTGAAAATTTCGAAAATGCTTAGAAAAATAGAAAATAAATATTTTTCTGGTAGATTAGGAAATTTAATTTAAATTCGTCACTAGATATTAAATATATTTAGAAACTATGTCAGTTAAATTTTTCGATTAGACAAAACTAATAAAGTTAGGGCTTTTTCGAAATTTGCACAAAAATTTGTTATGAGTTTTAGAAATTTTTGTCAAATTTTCTGGTACACGTCAAAAAGACTTGCAAATTATCCTTATCACATTTTTAAATTCGATAAAGCTTCAGAAAGTTATATGCTTTTCAAAAATTTGATAATTTTCAAAAAAAGAAAAAAAATTTTTTTAATAGGTTAAGAAATATCTATCGAAATTTCTACTAGATATAAAATATACGTTTTCCGAAACTATTATCATGAAATTTCTTAATTAGCCAAAAGTACCGAAAGTTGGATCATTTTCAAAAATATGCAGTTGTTGTTTTTAAGAGATCCGTAAGTTTAAAGTGTTGTTTTCAGTTGATTTGAACAAAATTTACAAATTATCTTGCTGAACTTTTTTAACCAATGGGGAAAAGCCTAAACTTTCTGTAGAGATAAAAAAAATACAAAAATCTACATTTTTCCAAAAAAGTCAAAGTTTTGTTTCTTTTAAATAATTATAATTATTGGTAAGGGCGTAAATATCCGTAAATATTTATCCGAATAACAAAATTTTTTCCCCATTAACTACTATAAAATAGTACAACTCTTTGTCAAAGTTATTAGGTATGCTGAATAAATAATGCCAAATATTATATATTTACATTAGACGTATTCCAAATGAAGTAATAACATTTTTAATATTTCCAATATTTACAGATCGTCATCGCAGATGACTCAGTGAAGGATGCGAATGCTCCATATTACATTCCACGTATAGAAACTACAAAGAAATTTAATAAGGCCTTATCAACATTACGACATAATTATGTGGTCAGTTAGTAAATATAATTTTTAATCCCTAACCATTTGTGTAATTAAAGTTTTTGTCGATATCTCTAATCGTTTTAATCTTCGTTTTCACTAGACCAAAGTTGAATCTTTAAAGCCAGAAGAAATGAAGCCTGACGATTTAATTAAATTAGAAGACAGTTGTGAGAAACAAGGTGATAAAAACAGTGGATTCGAAAAAAGGTATAAGACCGCAATGACCCAATGCGATAAGTGTTACAATGAAGCCGACCAAACTAAAAACACTGAGGTACATACAAAAATATTATTTATGATCTATTTCAAACACAATATGTACTTTTTTCCAAATCCAGTTTCATGCCATTATTTATTTAATGTCATACCTAAATAGTCTCTAAACACTTCTCAAATTGTATGTCGCATTAAAAAAGTATCGGTCACCGCTTAAAATATTTCAAAAGTATTTCATTCCTGGAAAATTTTTAATAACAGTCGCTAAATGCTAATATAATAATTACGTTTGTAAATTCTGGTTCATAATAGTGATATAATAAGAATGGTCAAGAATATTTTTAATTTTTAAATATATTTGAGATACTCAAAAAATGGTATTTCCGCAAAAATAAATTTTCATCTATGAAGGGATATGTTTCAACAAAATAGATGACTATTAAACAAATATACAATTTAACTTTAGATTCAAAGAGTTTAAATTTGAAACAAAATAGACGAACTTTCAAACAAAAAAGATTCAAATTCAACCAAAAACAGTTGCATTTTTAACTAAGTGGCGAATCTTCAAGCGAAAAAGATAATTTTTTTAGAAAATAGTAGACTTTTCAACCAAGATAGGTAAATTTTTAACCCACAGCAATAAAGAAGTTACATTTTTCAATAAGAGAGATGATTTTTTAACAAAATAGTAGAATTTTTTATCAAATAGTAGATCATGAATTTCCAATTAAATAGTTGAATTTTTAAAAACAACATTCTCAAACAAACAATTGCTTTTACAACCAAATTGTCAAACTTTCAAACAAAAGAGAATGATTTACTTGAGTTTTTACTTGAAAAGATTTTAATTCTTAATAAAAAACAGTTCAAATTAACCAAAAAGACGAATTCACAACGAGAAAGAATTTACAGAGAAATATAAGAATCCTCAATTAAATCAGATTAATTTTTAGCAAACATGTATTGTATGTATTTTCAAATCGAAAATTCGAATTTTCAATAAAAGAGTTGGATTTTTAAATATGAAAAATTCATCAGTCAATATATAAAAAATGTCAAGAAAATGATTGAAATTTCGAATAAAAAAGCGATTTTATCAGAAAAAGTTTAAAGTGTTAACACCAAAATGTGAATTTCTACAGAAAAATTACTTTTGAGCCAAAAATTGAAATTTCTATAAAAATTATTTAATTTTCAACTCAAGAAAACGAATTTTCAACAAACTAATTTTTTAAGGCAAATAGTTGAATGTTGAGGTAAAAACACTCAATTTTCTATCAAAAATGGAATAAGGGAACTTATTTGAAAAAAGGGAAAAGGGGCAATTATTTTTAAAAAGGGCCACAGAGGGAAATAGGAGAAAGAGTGTAAACACAGAAAAAAACAGAAGATAAACTTTAAATCGATTTCCGACGAAAGATTCTCTGCAACAAAAATTAACTTCACAGGATAAACTTTAAACAAATATCGGTTAAACTTTCTTTTGTTTTTCCATGACAAACACATGTTTTTTGAAAGACGCAAAATTGGCTAAATAAAACTTTATCGCTCCAAAAAACTTCCTGCAACAAATTTTATTCTTAGTTTTTTCTGTGAAATAAAATCGCAAATGTTCACTTTTTCAAGCATTTAAAAAAATTGCTAATCAGAGGTTCTTCGCTTGGGGTGATTGCTTGAGAGATTAATCAGCAACCTGGGTTGGAGCAGTGTTGCGGAACGAACGTGTTATTTACTTAAATAGCACGAGAATTCTGGATCAATCTGAAGAATCTCTATCCCTTCCACACACTACTCCTTTCCTCTACCGAGTGAGTCACGCCTACCTCGAAAGGGAAATGGCTTAATGGTGTTATAATAATTTATATTTTCCATATAAAATGTCACATTATACGTCAACTTTGCCCCCCTTCGTCACAAACGGCTACAATTCCGGTTAACCCCCCCCCCCCCCCGCGAGCAAGGTGACGTATTTTTTGAACAGCTCTTAGTAGAGTTAATTTATACAAGAAATTTTAATACAAATATAAAAAGAAAAATGATTTTTTATTTATAGGCTGCTGACAAGAGGTGTGATCAAATTGTTGCTAAGTTCGCGAAAGAGGAAAAAATAAACGTTGATTGGGTTCAAGCATGCGTTGAAAAATGCCTTAAACCAGGATCTGACTGCAAGAAAATGCTTAAAAATTAAAGTCAAATACCATACAAATGTTACGTGTTTAAACATTAACATTGACTTATGTTTGGTACACATACATATATGCAAACCTAAAAAAATAAAAATAAAATTGGAATTATTCCAAAGTTCTTTCTATTCTTTTTAAACCTGCCTTTTACAGAAGGAAAACGCTCAACTTTATTAATATTTAATCTGATATAAGTATAAGATACATTTAAAAAATAATTGTTGGACATGATATGATTTGAGTTTCATTTATTCCGAATCGTGTTTTAGTTTCCTTTTGAGTCCAAGAGAATACATTTATATTCATAATCCAGTAGCTTCTTTTGAAAATTTGGCGAATCCCATCAAATTGTTTAAATCATGTGAAAATTCCTTGAAATCCTTTGAATTCCATGGATCTTCCTGAAAATCCTTTGAATAATTTAATAATTGCGGAAATCTCTTAAAAGTCTTTAAGCTTACGTGAATTCTTTTGAAATCCTAGAAATCTTCAAATTCTCATTAAAATCCTTTAAAGCTGTGAAAATTAAACTACTTGGTTGAATCTTTTTTGGTTAAAAGTAAAACTGCTTTATTGAAAATCAATTCTCTTTTCAACGATTTATCACTAATCAAAAATTTATTTCTGTGCTTAGAAATTTTCATATTTATTTGAAAAAGCGTTTTTTGTTGTTGAAATTTAATTTTTAGCTCAAAATATAAATATTCCATTTTTTATTTTAAAATTAATGTTTTTATTTTAAAATATCCATATACGAGGGTGGATTGATAAGTTTCCGGCCTGACCAAGAGATGGCGCCACTAGGCCTACCTTGAGGTGGTGTTCTATAGTACCATCCTTAGATAGCTTGT